>NC_139578.1:2180193-2575193 GCF_946808225.1 Silurus aristotelis
AGTGGTACAGTGCTAGAAGATGAAAAGATAAGTGGTCAAGGGGTAGAGGATGAAGGCATTAGGAGGAGAGTGGTCGAGAATGAAGGGATGATTGGAACAGTGGTAGAGGAAGAAGGGATCAGGGGTCTAGAGGTAAAGGATGGAGGAACTAGTTGTGCAAGATTGGATGTAGAGTTCAGTGGAGCATGATAGAAGATGTAGGGATCAGTGGGGTAGTGGTATAGGATGGAGAGATGAGTGGACCAGTGGTAAGGCATAGAGCAACCAATGGACCTGTGGTAGAAATTGGAGGGATCAGTCAACTCTTGGTAGAATATGGAAGGATGAGTGGAGTAGAGGTAAAAGATGAAAATATGAGTGGACTAGCCATAAAGGAAGGAAGGTTTAGTGGTGCAGTGGTAGAGGATGGAAGGATCAGTGAACCAGTGGTAAAAGATAGAGGAAGTGTGGATGGAGCAGTGCAGGGTGAAACAAGTGCTGTTTGGTGGAGGAAAGCTGGTCAGTGTTTTAAATCTGATCTATCAGCTACAGGAAGCCGCTGGAAAAAAGGAAATCTATGATCACCAGATCATTGCTAATGGTTCTTTTAAGTGCTTTGTAAAAAACATTTTGTTAATCTTTTGGTGTAGAAACCCCAGTAGTCATGTGTCGGTATATTTCTCGCTTATCTGTGAAAAGGTTGATGGAGAACAGGAGGCGGTTCGGCCCTGCCGGAGGCTCTTTTTGTTCAAGCAGGGGAAAAATTGGTTCCAGTCAGGTACTGAATTGTCTGGAGATCTTAAATGGAGCCCAAATGAGGGCACAGGAGGCTGCTCTTAGCAGCTGAGCTATCGATTGCAGGATGATCACGGAGAAAGTGCTGTAATTATTCTCTGAGGGAAGTACAGTCACTGGGTACTGACTAGCGCTACAATTAGAGTACAATATTAGAGCACAATACGAGTCACTAGACCGGCGGTGACAGATGGAGCGGCTAATGTCGGTAGCGTCGGCGGGTTGTGTGACATCACAAAACCTCAAGAGTATTTTCCCAATTTTTTTTTTTTTTTGTCCAAGGTAATTAGCAACATTGCAGAATTTTTTATTACAGAAAATATTTGACTGCAAAAGCTATAAATAGGAGAACAACCAGGAGACATCTGAGTGGCTTAAACAGCTATCAAAACCAGTTTATGCTAACTATGATAATGCAATGACTAAGACGATAGTCATAGCATAATGATCAATGTAGAATTGTGAGATTCAAATCTAAAAATTAACTGAGAATGAGAAGTAGCATGGAAGCTCTATCAAATACTTAATACAGAAAATATCTTAGGATACACCATGTTACATATCGCCAAAAAAAAAAAAAATCTGCAGAATAAACAAAACAATACTGTTTAGGGCAAAAGTTTGTATCTCCCCCCACAAATCGGTGTTTTTATCCAAAATACAATACGTATGCTTTCAATGCAAACTTTTGAACTGCTTTAATTTCTTCTTCTCTTTTTTCTTCTTCTTGCTAGAAACAATGTAATTTTTTGCTATTTCGTTCCTTCAATCAATAAAAACCTTAGCTTAGCTTTAGCAGTGGTCCCCAACCCATGGGCCGCGGACCGGCACCGGTCCTTGGGTCAATTGGTACGGGGCCGCACAGAAAGAATATATAACTTACATTATTTCCATTTTATTTATTATCTGATTCTGAACGATTTTTTAATTTGGATATTTACCAGATTCTCTCCGCCACATCTGTCTATGATTCGGTCACATGTCTTACCTCCATCCGCTACTTTCTTAAAGGGGCTGCTCCGTTCGCTAACACACAATACATTACCGCTAATTTAAAACCCCCAATTGAGCAAAATGAACAAAAAACACAGTGGATTCACGTTTATTATAATATCTAGAAAATAACAGTTTTTATGGTCGTATCATTTTATTTTGTTGAATTTATCCGCCACACCTTAAAGGCCGGTCTGTGAAAATATTGTCTGACATTAAACCGGTCTATGGTGCAAAAAGGTTGGGGACCGCTGATCTAAAGCACTTTAAGGACACTATTACTTACAGAAACAGGAAATGTTGATGTGGTCGCACTCAAGAGCGTTTCTTAAAAAGTAGAAGGAACTGGGGTATGAGGCTTATTTATTTGTTTGTTTGTATGTATACGCATGATAAAGTACTGTAGTGTACGTGCTGTAGGCATGTTCCGAATTCAAGGTAGTAATAAAGGCGCTGTTGAAACCAAAATCTACTTAAAAGTTGTGCGTAAACCTACTCTTAATACTTGCAACATTCCATAAGTAGATACTAATGAAATGTATAGGCTCAAAACTCTGTAAATGGAAATCACGCCATTTTGTGATTGCCTGGTTTTTTGATTAATCAGTTTGAGCGTTCCTGACGGGTGTTAATCGCAATGACCTGATCCGTCATCCTAACATGGACTGACCTCTCAGCTAATCAACTGCAGACATTTTATTTTATTTTTTTCTCGCACAGCAGGGAAAAGGTCTAAAAGAATCTGCCTGTATTTGAGCAAAATGAATGTCTGGCCTCATTTTTGTTTTTAGTCTGTCCTAATATTTAAAGATTATGCAAATAAGGTTTCATTAAGAAAATGGGCCAACAACCCATTTATGAGAAATAAATAAAGAAACGAATAAACAAAAAACCTCAAGAGATTATCAAGTACAATCAATGGCTTTGGTTTTGTTACAGTATACGTTATTATATATGAGCTAAAATCCAGTAAGTAATGAACGATATGTCTAATAGTATTTGTAATGCGTAAAGGAGGTGGGGGGTAGCCTAGTGGTTAAGGCATTGGACTTTGGATCTGGGGTTGTGGGTTCACTCTTGGGCCCTTCAGCAAGGCGGTTAACCCCCATGGGTGCCCAGTTGATTAAATGGGAATAAAGTACTCCGCCAAAAACTTCCCGAATCTGGCTGCAACCCAACCCTGTAAGAAAAACTGCTATGGAAATGGCAATTAAGCCATAAGGTCCTGGACCTCATGGCGTGGGGGGGGGGACCAGTATCCCACTTGACGTAATCCACAAGAACCACCATGCCTAAAGCTCTGTCTTCTTTCCAAGGAACAATTTCCATCACTTGCTCTGTCTAACAGCAATAGTGCCCAACACCTCCATATCTCTTCCCTATGCTTCAATACATCCAACCCATTAAGTGCAAAGTCCATATAAGTTCCATTTTAATGTTCTGGGACATCTGTGAAACAAATGCTCTCATATTACCACTTACATTAAAGCAGCTACAAACTAGCCTCAAGCTATTTTTCTTTTCTGAGGATAAAAATGCCTCATGCCAGGTTCACTGCTAATGAAAGCTTTGCTATTAGTGAAACGTGAACTTCCAGGTTTCTAGTCTGATTTAGCATTCATAGAAATTTTTAAGAAAACCAGATTGCCGATTCTCACCTCCGAGAGTGGCTGAGACCAAGAAGTGAGTGCCGTACTTCTTGATGATCGTGTCTGTAATCATCTGCAGGCTTGGCCGTCGTCCCAGCTGCCTGATGTTGCGTGCAAACTCGGGGTCAAAGGGCACGGATTCCTGTCTCTCCATGGCCAGGTTGTTTACCTTCCACCTTCCAAACTCCCTGCAGAAGATCATACACGGTTTTATTGGAACTCGGCATGTGAGTGAGGATTTATAAGGCAAACCACCACATAGATCATGACAAATATATAAATTGATTACCTGCCTGTCAAGAAATCTGTTTCAAGGATTTTTGTGTGTTTTGGCATGTGGGTCTTCCACAACTTCCTGGTTCAAGCTGCTGACGCTATGCTTTTATTCTACCATATCCTAAATCAGCTTTATTTGGATTTTCTATTTTCTATTGATGGTTCGTTGATCATTCATGGAACCAAAAGCTCCAGACAACTTTGTCCTTTGTAATTTGGTGCATCATTGACCCCACACCATTATACCATTATCAGCCCTACACCATTTTTACCACCCCACCAGTCTTAACAGTTGATACTAGACAGTTTGGATTAGTGCAGTTTGGGTGAACCTGTTCTCACTCACATCTTAATGTACATTCCTGCTCTTGGCTGACAGAAGTGGAATCTGTTGTAGTTCCTAATGTCACTCAAGTTTTAAGGTGTTGTGACTGTCAGATTTAACCTCTCTGGATGCTTTCCTCTGACCTCGACCGTCAAGTCATTTCCACCCATGGAATAGCCACTTTCTTGCTTGACATGGTTTCTTATTTTGTTTTGTTTTTTTGGTAGTTTGAACCAATCTGGCCATTAACAAGTCCTTTTCACCTGTGGACATGCCATTTTCTGCTTCACCGGGTTGTAAAGAGGGCTTATTTGCATCCTGATAGTCTTTGTCAGTTTGAACCAGTCCGGCCCTTGACCGCTACCATCAACAAGCCCTTTTCACCTGTGAAACTGCCACTCTTCTGCTTGACACAGTTGTAAAATAAAGGGCTTATTTGTGTTCCCATAGTCTTTCAGTTAGCTTGAACCAGTTTGGCTAGGCAGTCTTCTGACCTCTATCATCTCAACAAGTCCTTTGCACCTATGAAACTACCCCTTGCTAGTGTAAAATCTACTAGTGCCTGGAGAGGCAACCGTATCTGAAATTTTCAAATCAATGGTCCCCTTAAATCACAATTATGTCACCATATTCTGGTGTTTGATTTAAGAACTTCTTCAACTGAATTAGCATGGCAAGTGTGTGTGGATGTCTTGAAGTGCCAAGTTTGGCAACATTTATCTACAAATATATAATGTATACTTGTCGTGACATTTTTTGGGCTCCCAGAATCACAGGTTTAAAAAACGACAGTGCCTATAGGAATATGACCTGATGACTGACTGCCAAATCCCGGTTTGGCAGTGCATTTGGCTCATAATCCCACATCTCTGAAAAATGTATAACTGTACAAACCAGTATCTCTAAGAAGCGACCGAGTGTGACAATGGTGTGAGATAGCGAGCAGTTAGAAATGGAGAAAAAAGCAGCGTGAGACGAGAAAAAGGCCACAAAAGCAATCAGCACACAATCTGGCTCTCCTTTCCACCTCCTCCTGTTTATACCACTTCTGCGCAACACTTCCTCTGTTCCTCTGTACTTCCACTTGGCCGACACAGACGAGAACAGTAGGTGGGATTTGATTGTGCTGGGACTTGAAAAGGCTCAGCAGGGAAGCAGGTGCTAAACACAAGGTACGGCTCTTTTTTTTCCCACCTTTCCAAAACGTAATCTGCTTAGATCTAGACCTTTTTCCCCCTCACACCTCTGGTGATTCTGACATGAGAAGAATGAAATCTTAAAGGGGGTAGGTTGGAGGTCTGGGTAGAAGGTCCTTCAAGTGTTGTTTTAGAATCAGCAAGATGATAGGTGAGTACAAATGGGTGTATGCTTCAAGAGGTCCTTAGCTTGCTTAGAGGTTCTTGCATCCACGAGTCACACAGAGACTTGACGAACCCTGGACTCTGAACATGTGAGCCATCAATGCCACCTCCCACACCACCATGCTGACACTGAAATTCTCCTTCTTTTTTTATTTTGCTAATACGCTATCACGGGAGTGTCTGTGTTAGAATTTAATCAAGGTTGAGTTATGAATGCATGCCGGCGCCCATATTCAGATGAGCTCATCAGTAAAGTGGAAAGTGTGAGCCAAACACCTGAATTCTTGTAATATATTATAAAAATACTACAGAATATATAATAAAGGAAGAGCATTTTGAAGCCATGGTGCAAGAGCAGTGGAGAGTGAAGGATTTTAGTGCTGTTGGCAGATTTCTTGGACATTGGTCTTTGTTTTGGGGGGTTGGGACATGGTCTTGAATATGCAATAGGTGTTTTTCAAGCTGATTTTATTAGCCACTGGGATGGTTTGAGGCTCGTTGATCTTGATTTGATCATCAATTGGGCGTTTTTAGGCGGGTTTGAATGACCATTGAGGAAGTTTTTATGCTGGATTTAGACTGGTTTTAATTGGATATTTGGATGGTTTTAACGCTGGTTCTGACTGGTCATTGGGGTGGTTTTGAAAGTAGTATGGATCGGCTATTAAAATGGTTTTCATGCTGGTTTTGATTGGCCATTGGGGTGGTTTTTAGACTGGTTTTAATTTCAATTGGGATGGATTTTAAGATGGTTTTGATTTTGAATGAAATGGTTTTTAAGATGGTTTGATTGGTTCGATAGGGTGGATTTTGATCAACCATTGGCAGGATTTTTTTATAGCTGATTTTTAAGCTACTTTTGATTGCCAACTGGTATGGTTTTTAGACTGGTTTAGAACTACTGGTATGATTATTAAGCACATTAAGTTCATTTGCGATTTTTACTTGCCATTAAGCTGTTTGGGACTGTAATTTGGCCACGAGGCTGTTGCGAGAGCTGGGATTATTAGATGGTTTTAAGTCTATTTGTTTCAAATAGTTCCTTTGAACGTCCTGTGTTGAATGTCCGACTTGAATTGTTATTGGGTTGATGTTTTAAACGGACAAAACTGTGGTTTAGGTCTGTTTTTGTTTGTTTGTTGTTGTTATCCTGCTTGTTTTGGAGTTTGGATTTGGGGCGGTGCAACAAACAGGTGGTCTCCTATGAATGAATTTCTACTGACCAGTTCTTAGAGTGGTCAGAAAAACAAGGCAAGTGTCAAACAACCACAGAATATGAGGTTGCCCAATAGAGCAAATACAGAACAATCAGAATGAAGTCTGGGCTGGATTCCGATGTCCATATTAGTGGTTTATTGGGCTGAATATACAGTATGAACCCATGGGTTCTTGGAATGGTTTTATGGGATGTATCTGGAGTTGGCTTTGATTTGCCAGTTACTTGAAATTCATTGGCACCCCTGACTATTCCAAATGCATCAAACACTATTGCAAATGCATCAAACAGAGTAGAAAAGACTTCCTAGACATGTACCTCCATGCGTTTCAATGCAATACAAATACAGCATGCCATGCGCGTACCTGTAAATTTTGTAGCGCGTGGTGAAGCCGTGCTGGTGTCGCTCGTGGAACTCGGTGAACTCGTGCGCGCGCCGAAACGGACCCTTGTCCGCCAGGAGCCACGCGAGGCGCTCGGCGGCCCCTACGCACGTGCCCACAGCCACGAGCATCAGCAGCGCGCGGAGAGCACCGTGCCCGGCCATGCATCCGCGCGTGCCGCATGCCCGCCGCGCTTTCCCACGTTTGCAGCAGCAGCAGCAGCAAGGTAACGTGGACGTAACCTCGCGTGTTAAGTCCGAAAACGGGCTTCACGGACCCCCGTTACGCAGGTGCACGCGCTCACGACATCCATCCGATCTTCTCATCCCTTTCTCTCTCTCATCTCCGTGCAAACTTTTTTTTTCGGCTTGTTCTTGCAAAATGCACATCAGCGTTCCCATTTTTTTATTCTCGGTCCAAACGCACACGAATCCGATGCAATGCACGCGCGAGATCCGACTTCTTATTGCTTGTATTGAACATAAAGTGTCAGATCGGATCTTTTTTTTGCTTCGTGGTCCATGTCAGCAATCCTGAATAAGTTCAAAAATAATAACGATAATAATAATAATAATAATAATAATAATAATAATAATAATAATAATAATAAAAATAAACGCGCGTGGAAGTGGATGAGAAAAAAAAATGACAGGGCGCGCGCGTGGAGGATTGAATCCGTGACGCGTTCGCCTTATCGCTTCATCTGCAGGGCGAGTGGAGTGCGCGCGCGCCTGCTGCACTTTTGGAAACGCTTTGCATTTTTTTAAGGGCGCTCTCTCTCTCTCTCTCTCTCTCTCTCTCTCTCTCTCTCTCTCTGTGTGTGTGTGTGTGTGTGGGGTGGGGTGTGTGCGTGTGCATGCGTGTATGCGCGCGTGCGTACGCGCGTCGATTTTTTTCAATCATTGTCCTGCGTATCCCTTTCACGCGCATGCACGTGTATTATGGACAGCATCGTTTACAAGCATCTGATAAAGCATTGGATGCAAATGGGGCCCCAAACGTAACAGGTAACAATAACAGGATAAAAAATGTAATATAATATAATATAATATAATATAATATAATATAATATAATATAATATAATATAATATAATATATTTATTTTTCTAACTGATCCCTCAGTCTCAATAACATTTAAGTTTTTGTCTGAAATGCATAGGAAAGGTTGTTTTTTTTTTTTTCGTTTTGATTGGCTATTATCGGCCCATTATGTCGTCGTATGTCGTTAACGTTACGGAAAACGTGCACGAGCGAGCCGTGACGTTGCACTCCATTAACACGCTGAGACCTGAGCAACGCTTCGGGTAATGAAGTCGGTTCAGAATCACTGTTTGCTCTTTTTTTTCTTAGGTGCAAATTAAATTCCGAGGCGTCCGGAGCGGCACGTCAATTAAGAGGCGCAGAGAGAGGAAGATGAGGGGAGGCAGGAGGAGAGAAGGAGATAATGAAAAGCGAGCGAAAGCGGGGAGAATAGAGACATAGCTGGAATGCAAGAGACACATAAGGGTGGGACTGCAAAGAGACAAGGACAGAGCGAGGGAAATTTGTAAGGGTCGGAGGCAATAATTGTTGAGAAGACACGATTTCAAAAAATATATATTTATATATTATTCAACGATATGGACTAAACCTCCACTCAGATGTTTCACTCATTTTTGGAGAGTGTGAGGAGACCTGGGGTGGGCTCGGTATTCCAATTCATCCCAATAGAGTTGGAGCTCTATAGCAGGCCACTCGCACTTCCAACCCGTGTAAAGCAGATCTTCATAAAGCTGGATTGTCATGCTGGAACAGGTTTGGGCCTCCTAGTTTAAGTGTAGGGAATCTTTCCAACTACCGCGTTCAAAGACGTCCTATACAACGTTGTGGACGAGTCTGGTGTCCCGCTACGTTTGGACTACGAGTGTATTAAACCCACTTATTTTAACGTGAGAAACGATCCCCTGCATACAAATACAGTATGGAAGGTATCTCTACTTTAGGATCGATCTGGCATTTGACAATAAGAACCACACTTCCACCACCATGCTTCACAGTTAGCAAGTTCTTACTGTCGCAAGGATCATTCACGTTACTTACACTGCTTAGCGCTAGTTCCGGGCTTGTTGACTCCCCCTAGATCTAATTACGTAGTTATGAACAGTAAACTAAACTCGAAACTCGAAAAGGTCTATAGTTTTTTTTCTTTCTTTCTTTCTTCCTCGAGTCATGAATGAAGTGTCTTTGTGCCCTTTAAGGAACGTTTCCACTTTGGAAGAAAAGTTCACCTCTTTCCCCTGGTCTCCGGGGTTCAGCGATATCGCCTTACACCGGTTCACTGGAGTCCCAATGCTGTGAAAATGATTTGGCGACCAGCCAGCTCCATGAAGATACGCTTTACATGGTTTGGAAGTGTGTAGAAGATCTCCTGCTGTAAGGCTCTGACTTCAGTCCTATTGAACACCTTTGGGATGATTTGAAATGCTGAATGCACCCCAGGCCTCCTCACCTCACCCACATCAGTACCTGACTTTACTTGAACTCCCTTGTGGCTGAATGAGCATAAATCTTCATAAGCACTTTCCAATATCTAGAGGAACATCTTTCCAGAAGATTAGACTATTTTACCATTTGGGTCCAACTTTGGAGGAATACATGTGGAAGAGAAAAAAATGGGAAAAATGCTCCATGCTTCCACCACCATGCTTTACAACCCCTATAGTCAGATTGTAAGATGATAGAAGATGCTTCATTTTATTCTTTTGCAGAAGAAGAAGCTCATAATAAACAGATTCCTTCAGGATTCCTTCAACAAATAACCAGGTCCCAAGGTTGCAACCGACATCTATACCAACATACTCCCACCACCGTGCTTTACAATTGAATTAACACAGTTGGTATGGCCTGTAAGATGCAGGGGAAGAAATGAAGGCATTGGTAGATATGAAAAAAGGGAGGAAGAAAGAAGGATGGAAGAGAGAGTGAAAGATTAAAAGAGAGGTGAGGAGTAGAAGGATTCTATAGAGAAAGATACAGGGTAAGTGGTAAAGAAAGAGTGTAGAAGGACAGGATGATGGAGAGGAAGAGAATGTTCTAGAGGCAACAAGTAAAAAGAGGGAACAGAGAGGAAGGAGAGAGCGAGAGAGGTGGAGTGAGAGAGAGAATTCCGGAATGAATACCGGAGTGTATAAAGAAAAAAAAAGTAGGAAAAAGAGTTCAGGGTACAATAAATAAGCGAGAAAAAGGGGGGAAGGGAACGGAAAGGATGAAAAGGTTAAGAGAGAGAGAACTCAGGGAGCAAGGGAGGAGCTGAGAGGAGAAGAAGAAGGTGAGAAGGAATTCAGAAGGCAACAGATAAGTGAGAGTTTTTTTTGTAGAAAGATTGTTGAAAGATAAAATGAAGGAGGAGAAAGAGATATCGGGGAGCAAGGGAGGAGAAGAAGAAGGTAAGAAGGAATTTAGGAAGCGACAGAGGAGTGAAGGGGGATTAAGAGCAAAAAAAGGTGACAGAAGAGGTGAGGATAAGGGAAGGAGAGAAGATGATGAGATGACAGAGAAAGAGAGATAAAGGGGAATTCAGGAGACGATAGAGAATTAAAGGGGTGGGGGAGAGAAAGAGGAGGCGCTGAAGAAGGTGAGGAGGGAAGGAGAGAAGATGATGAGATGAAAGAGAAATAGAAGGAATCCAGACAGCGAGACAGCGAGGAGGAGGGGAAGGAGAGAGAGAGAGAGAGAGAGAGAGAGAGAGAGAGAGAGAGAGAGAGAGAGAGAGAGAGAGAGAGAGAGAGAGGGGATGGTGGCGTGTTATAGGCCGGGGTGGTGTGTGTGTGTGTGTGTGTGTGTGTGTGTGTGTGTGTACAGTAATTGAAACGCCTGTACCTCTACACTTCCTCGGCTTACTCTCATCTGTTTTCACGCTCTTTACCCTGTGCTATCCTCCTTTCCTCTATTCTTCCACTCCTCTCTTTCTCCTCTCCTCCATTCTGCTCATTCTCCTCTCCTCCACTTCTCCCTTTCTCCTCTCCTCCTCGGCACTACAGCAGCTACTGAGAATCAGATGAGGAATCGCTCATGTACATTTCACCTGACATGTTGCGTGAGAGCGGCTGTGTGTGTGTGTGTGTGTGTGTGTGTGAGCACCAATCAAAGAAGCAGAAGAAAAGCCTGTAGACATCAATTCTAATGCAGTGGCAGTGATTTTTAATAATAATAATAATAATAATAATAATAATAATAATAATAATAATAATAATAATAATATTAAAAAACAAAAAATAATAAGTAAATAAAATTCCTAAACAAAGAAACATAAATAATAGCAATAATAAATAATACATTAACAATAAAAGTAATTATAACAGTAAGTAAGTAAGAAATAATAATTCAATAAAAAAATTATAATAAAAATGAAAAAGAAAACAGTATAAAAATAAAAGAAATAATAATAAAAAAGCAATAAATAATAATGATACAATATAGATAAAACTAATAATGATAATAGTAAGTAAAAAAAAAAACATAATTACATAAAATTATTTAAAATTATAAAATTAATTAAAATAAATGTATAACAAGAATTTTATAATAATACATTTTAATAAAAAAACAAAAAATAATTATAAAAAGTAATAATAATAAAAATAAAAATGATTAAATAATTATAAACGACAAAATAAGTAAAAAATAAAAAATAAACCAATACCAATAAATAATAATTAATAATACTAATGAAAGTAATAATAATTAAATTAAATAAATAGTTCTAAATAAAAAAATATATAATAAGTACATCTTATCTATATATATTAAGTCAAGTCAAGTCAAGTCAAGTTTATTTGTATAGCGCTTTTCACAACAGACATTGTCTCAAAGCAGCTTTACAGAAAACAACAGTGAAGGTGAATGGTGTGCGTTTGTCCCTGATGAGCAGCCGTGGCGACAGTGGCAAGGAAAAACTCCCTTAGATGATATGAGGAAGAAACCTTGAGAGGAACCAGACTCAAAGGGGAACCCATCCTCATATGGGTGACATCAAAAGTTTGGTCATAAATCTTTCAACAATACAGAACAATTTGTGATCATCATAGATCCAGCATCAGCTTCTCCATGCCAGGGCCTTTAAACACTCGGCATCTACTTCTCCATGATCATCCATAGGTCCATAATCTTCACGAGGTGGGACGTGACTGGAGCTGGCCAAACCTCAGGAAGCCTCGGGATGGGGAGAGAAAGAGAAGCAGTGGAGAGGAGAGGATATTAGTATAATAACAATAAATACTATTAATAAAAAATACAGGTATAATAAAAAGAAATAAAAAATATGAAAGGAAAAAGAAGAGAAGATGATAAAAAGAGAGGGATATCTTACAAGTACCAGTCTAAAATTGTTTCCATTGTGTAAATATCATTACATTTAGACAGGAAATGACTGACCCATAATGTTCCCCTGAGGCCCGAGCACAAAAAAAGGGGTCCGTCCTGTTCTTCAGACACGTTTGGTTTTTTCGTATTAAAGACAATTTTTTGGAGACGCAATAAAAGCCCGCAATCGTTCGGAAAGCACCGCGTTGTCAATAATTGCATTACTGTGACATTTTACTCTTTCATTTGTCATCTTAATGGATTTAGATGGACAGATAGATGCACTGAGTCATTGTTTGTTTCTTTGCGCTTGCAAAACGGAAACAAATATCTGTTTCTTCCTTTTATTTGTCCTTTCTCTGATTGCTCCCAAACCTTTTTTTCAGCAAATTGAAATTCTTCAGTCTGATTGGCCAGAAGGCATAAAAGGACTGGCAGGAGCATTGGCTAGCATTCAAACCAAGAGTTTATTATGTATTAATGCTCTCGTTTTGTAGTCGTTTCTATAGTAACAACGAATCGAGAAGTCTCCAGTATCAGCAATCAATCGCCTGGATTGTTATATAAATTGTTATAAGCAAAGTTCAATTATGAACAAAAAAACAAAGCCACTTTGGGAATGAAAATCACAAAAAAATTCTCCTCAACAAAAACAAAATCAAGGTCACAGGAAGTAAAAAAAAATTGCATTTGCTAAATGTATAATCTCCACTCTTCTGGGAAGAGGTTCCACCAGGTTTTTGAGTGTCAGCTATAAGGGGGTGAGGTAAGGAGGCGTGGTGTGCAGTCAGCGTTCTTATTCATCCCAGAGGTTGGAATAGGGTTGAGTTTAGAGCTCTACAGCAGCAGATCTTCCACTACAACTCATTAAAAGTCTTTAAATAGCTTTGTGTACAGGGGAATTGTAATGCTGCAACAGGGTTGGGTCTCCTAGTCCATCCAAAGGTGGTTTTATAAGTCAGAGCTCTAAAGCAGGCCAGTCAAGATCTTCTACTCCAAACATTGTAAAGCAGATCTTCATGGAAAAGGCTTTGATCTCCTAGTAGAACTACATATGGCTGGATAAGTCAGGTGTCTCAATACTTTCGCCAAACTGTGTAAAGAAATATATAGAAACTATTAAAGAACTCGAAGAAAAGCAAAACAGGAAACACTCCTGGACTCCTCCCCAGAGGTAGGGAGAAGCAGCAAGACTTCACGTCTCTAAAACGTCTCCTGAAAGTCTTCTTTTCAATACGTGTCAAGCAACTTTTGCGATTCGCCAGATCTCTACATTGGTGTCAAAGTCGCAGGAGCCAAATCCGGCGATTAGGGGCACGGAAATGAGATCATGTGGATCCCGTTGAAGGTCTTTCCGTCTTCCAGTGAAAACGCCCCGAACGACTCGTTGCAGTCATGTCAAACGTCTCTGTGGCTGATTTGGTCAGTTTCATGCAGTTTGTTCTAACTTGCAGTCAGTGATAAAATCGTAGACGTGGTACCACACATGGTCCGAATAGCACCAGTTAGCACCATTAGTCTTGAAACTTTTTGATGTTACCTTGTGGCTAGGAATCAATGCTCACACCACCACAGCCTTATTCCTGGTCAGAGAAAAAAACCTTTGTGAAGTTCCCTAAGGTGACACCAGGTCGAGTTTACGGTTTTGAAAGACAAAAAAATCCCTTTGTAATTAGAAGCAATCTTATCAGCAATTACATTTATGGCGTTTGGCAGATGCACCTTATTCAGACCGACTTACAGTTCACACGTGAGCAGGTGATCATTCAAGGCTTTGCTGAAGGCCCCAGCAATGGAAGCTTGCTTGGGTTTGGGATTTGAACTCACGACCTTCGACTATCGTCTTAACCACTGAGTAGCTGAAAGTGTCAAAAACGTATGAAATGAAGTTTGGGAGATTAAAAGTGAAGGAATTTAAATCACAAATGTGAGTCATAACGCTCAGTATTCGGTACATGACTACAGCAAGATCTATATTAAATCTGGGGTCATTTTGTAGCTCTGAGAAGATAAATTAACTCGCCTTTATGACAAGTTAACAATACCGTTCTGCATCGTTTTCATCTGCTTTGTTATGACACGTTGGGTTCAAGTGCTAGTGTTATGGTTCTAATGTTATATTTTATTAAAGAAAAAAAAAAACACCTTAGACTGAACTTTGTTATTAAGTTTGCTCTATAACTACACTATATGGACAAACGTTTGTGGACACCTGAGTAAAGATTGGAATGTGCTTTCTGAACATCCAATTCCACATTTAGTCACAATTTACTGTTATAATAAACTCCACCCTTTGAGCCAACAAGGATTTGGGTAAAGTCAGGTGCTGACGTAGGTGAGGTGAGGAGGCCTGGGGTGCAGGAGATCTTTCACTCCAACCCGTGTAATGTATATCCTCATGGAGCTGAACTTTGTTCACAGGGGCATTGTTTTGTCAGGTTTGGGTCTCCTAGGGAGACCTCTCAAGGGAAAACTTCATTCTATCTAAAGGTGTTCTATACAACTGTGTGCCTCCAACATTTTGAGAAAGAAGCACATATAGCTGGAAAAGTCAGGTGTCCCAATACTTTAAACCATACATTAAGCATGTTCTTCTGAATCAGTGTTTATTCATTCGGATAAATCGATTTTTTTATTCCATCCCAAACTCAAGACAGATACTGCGAATTGTTCATGCTAGCAGAAATGGCAGCTACTGGCTATTAAAATGAACCAAAAAACAAACAAAAAAGCTCAAAAGTGAGTCAGCAATAACAATTAATTTAAGTCTCATAGAACGAATGAATTTTCCCATGAAAAACTTTTTGACTTCGACCCGCGGGTCATTTTATAAAATTCAAAACAGATTAGCACACACAAAGTACTGCTAGTTAGATTATTTTGAAGCGGTGAAGCTATAGCTAGTGTTTGAAAGCTTTTAATGTTGCTAACAATAACCCAGAACATTTTATTTCGAAACATTACCAACAAATTCAGACCACGTTTGTTCTGGTGGAACTTCACACTCCAAACTAGCATCGTTTGCTAGCTAGGAAAATGGCAATATGAGCAAACACAGTGTATTATATATGATATATACAATATTTATGCAATTTTTCAACTAATAGCAACCAGTTTTACTAAGCAGACACAGCATGAGTGATAACCCTCGACACACACACACACACACACTTCCTGATGTAGCAAAAACAGTGACAACAGCCCTGAGGTAATTTTCACTCAATGAGTCTCTCTGAAATCACCACGAGTCCCCAGAGAGCTTTTTACATGTAATTACTATAAAATAAACACTGTTTGCCTGTAGAGCTCTGTATTTTCTCATGTGGCACGTTATCTGTAAAGCATATTGTGTAATAAATGTACAAAAAAGTACCAGAGGACACAATTTTGCAAAAAAATTAAATATGCTGAGAGGTTACACAGGTGCAATCATGATCTTTTTTTTTTTATTCTTTTTATTTATTTAGAGGGACAAGCACTAAATTATTGCTAAATTTTTATTTTTTTTTACCTAAACACTATATCGTCAAAAGTATTGGGACACGTGCCCTTTCCTGCCATATGTGCATATGTTCTTCTACAAACTGTTACTGCAAAGTCCGAGGCACACATTTGTACAGGACGTCTTTGGGTGATGTAGCGTGAAATTTTCCATTCGCTTGAGCTAGGAGACCCAAAAAATTTTCTTTGGACAAAAAATTGAGCAGTTTCTTGGACCGATATACATTCATTATTATCATTTTCTGTAATTCGCTTCCAGGTTTTCAAATCACTCACCAGAAGTTTCACTTCCACCATTGCTGATGTTTACTCATCATTTAATATCATTAACACAACATTCTAGAAATTTATCATTCTTATTGTAATATAAATCCATAATAATACAGTACTTACCATTTACATTTGTGGCATTCGGCATAAACATGCCGTTATCCAGAGCGACTTTTGGTTATCTGAGTAGCTGAAGGTTAACATTTGGCCCAACATTGTCATTGCTACTGGGATTTGAACTTATCTTTCGGTTCGTCTAAAAAAAAAAAAAATCAACATTTAAGGAAAGAATCATGTTCTTCGCTTATTAGGGACATGTTTGCGGTATGCTGTTTATACCATATGTCGTACCATCTGCTTTTAGGACATGGAAAGCGTCGCGCAATAATGAAGGATCAGCGATGCAGCTGTGTTCTGCTCATCAGCCAAATGCTGGAAATGTCAGGGTTCTGAAGTGCCACAGATTGAAGTCTGTTTTACATAAATACAATAATGGCTTATAGAATAGAATATAAAATATACAATATATCATTTCTCACCCTATATATTACAGGATATTTAAAGTGTCTTCTGTGGATCTGTCAGGTGATTTTCACACTCCCCAATCCTATCTGACTGATCAGACAAATGAGTTCGGACACAAAGTATCTTGAGAGCTCATCTTCAATATCTATTAACTCAATGAGGGCAGACTAGATAGTATAATTGACCCACTGATTGATTGCAGGTCTTTCTACTGTGCAATTCTGTTTAGAACCAAGGCTCACATTCTACATAAATAATTGTTCTAACTTCTATTGATGACGACGTCTGTTGGTTGAACCAATGAATCTTGGCTTGGATCAGAGCATTACATTGATCCTCATTCATAAGATAAGATAAACCTTTATTCGTCCCACAGTGGGGAAATTTCTAAATGAGTTTGGACAACACTCCAAAGTTCTGACTGAAGATAGTAATGAAGGTGTGCCAGGCTCCCCAATTTGGACCAACTCCAACTGTAGCTAAGTAAATGTTGACAAAGCATGTCCACCTCGGTTTTCAAAGTATTACAGCATGCTCTTAGAGGAATTCCTACTGATCCTGCCAAAATAATTTTTACCCGCTCCCAAATGAATTCTGAACAGTTCTGCTTGTTTCCTGCAGGGCTTGGAACAGTCTGCCCCAAAAATAATGATGTTAGACGTTTCCATCCAATCCAGCCCAAGTAAATTTGTCCACACCTGAAGGAATTCTCACCAATTATGTCCACATGGGAAGGAATTTGACCAATCTTGCCCACTCATTGAGGAACTCTGTCCAGTCCTCCCAATTTGGACAGAACATATAAACAATCCCAAATCCTTCCAAGAAAATTCCAATGAACAGTTTTGCCAAGAAATTCTGACTACAATGTACAGGATGAAGCACAAACGATTGATTAATTTTACTTGACCAAGAATTTCCAACTAATTCTATTTGCTCCTAAAGGAATTCTGACAAAATAAAACCTGCAGGATCCTACATCAGGAATGTCCAGTTTTTTTCAATAAGAACTTCAAGAAGCCTCAATATTTCGATAACTGGTGAACCTGCAAACTTATTGACTCAGTTTTAAATTTCAAGGAAATCCAGTTTGGTCAGGCTCACGATTTCGTATGACTGAGCAGCTGTCACTGCGGCGTATGCCGAACACCAACCTGGGGTTCAAAGTCATAGATGTTTCATACACTCGGGCACGTACTTCTTCTCCTGCTTCTCTTGAGAACATTTGCCTTTGGGGTTTTTTCCAGAACCAGCAGGAATTTTAATGCAGAAGTTTTTCAGCGGTGTAATGAGGTGAAAGAAATGAGAAACATTCAATCTAAGCCCTGTTAGATTCTTGATTCTGATTGCTTAGTAAACCACAGTGATACATTATACACTATACAACTGTATATAATAGTGGCTATTTTCGTATCCATCAGACGAAGCTGAAAAGTAACGAATTCCATTTACCCACGTTACTGTAACCGAGTAGGTTTCTCATTTGGTGTTCTTCTACTTCTTTGAAAGTAGTTTCTGTAATTTGACTTTTAATTTGTTTAGATTGAATTTTTTTCCAGTATGTTACTGAGTTGTTTATATATATTTTTTAATTTTTTTAATTTAGTTTTTGCAGTTTAGTTTGTAAAGGCGTTTAAATAAAAAGAACTAGTTTACAAAATTTTTTAATTAGCTACTTTTACTCAAGTAGATTTTTCGACCCGTAACTTAAGTCAAATTTCATTCAAGTAACTTGAATAGAATATTCGATTACTTTTTACACTTTTTTTTATAAATGTATCAATATTAAGAAAAACCTGCTTAGCATTTCCACCTAGCATACTACTTCACCATTCTTTCCGCCAACGTTTGTCCCTCTTTGTGAGCATTTAGCATTTTTTTGTGATAGGCTACAATGTATCTCCGGTATTCCTGATGTCTCATTTCAATGGATGGTCCAGTGCAGTTTCTCTTGACTAATGCATTTTTAATGATGCGTTGCTCAAAGTGCTCTGGAGATTGTTCGTCTAATAGCCCCGGCAGAGCTCTCGAGAGTCGGCGTGTCTAACTGACAGAGGTCAAAAATGGCTGCGAAGAAATTAAGTCTTGAAATATTGAACATATACCCCGTGAGGAAGGGGGGTGGGGGGTGGGGGATACTGGTATGATAGAACATCGTATCCTAGATATCTGAAACTCTTATAGTGTTAAAGCTATGCCAGGCATGCTATGTAGGACGTATGTTGCTTTTAGCACTCTTGCTTTCTTAGCCTGGCTTATTCCGTTTCAATGTTAGCAAGATTTCACTCATAACTTGAATTAGCTCAATAACAACTGGTCGTACAAGGATCAGCGTTTTTAAAGTCGAACCAAACTTTGTGTTGTTTTTAAAAGAATTGCAAGCACTTTCAGACTACAAGTTATTTTTGATGGCATGTTGTCATATAGTAAAGTGTATTCATTTCATTGTATAATTTTTTTTTTGTGTGCATGATGCAAACAGTGTGCAAGAAAATTTGTCACAACACCAGCTGCAAGGCAGATAAGGGTTTCTACCTGCGACTCAACAGAAACAAGATGTACGGAACTGAATTACACCGAAACGTTGGCCAAGTTGCAATAAAAAACCCTGCCCTGAATGAGGTAAATCTTTCAGATTAGCTGCTTGTCATTCCTACTAGCACTTGTCATGACTAAACCTAGTCCCAGAATTGAGTCTCTTTTTTTGTTTACTTGCGGGTAACTTCTTCAAACAAAACTCTGAACTAGCTTGTAGAATGCTATTCTACTGTTTGTTTTGTTGTAAGGTTTCCCTTCCCATTAAAACCTGGCACAAGAAATCGCACATACATGTATTTCCGAGATTCTATTAGGTGGTCTAGTGGTTAGGATGCGGCGTTCTCACCGCTGCGGCCCGGGTTCTATCCCCGGTCAGGGAACCAACCCCAGCCATTAGGGTTGCACAAGCCAGTGCAATCTTAGTGCCAGTCCAAAGCCCGGATAAATAGGGAGAGTTGCTTTAGGAAAACCCAGCGTAAAAACATGTGCTAAATCGAACATGCAGATCATGAATATGAATGATCCGCTGTGGCGACCCCTGATGGGAGATGCCAAAAGAAAGTTTTGAAGACCCTGAAGCTTGTGACCAGAAAAGTATGAATCTTTGAGAATCTTATATGTTTGGGTTACAAACTTTCTGGCCAAAAGCTTCAGAATCTTTAAGATTGCAATCCGTTTTTACTAATCTAATCCAATTCGGGTTTGTTAAGATTGTTTTTCCGGATATTATCTGGTACAGAAATCATTAATAGGTGGATATTAGAAGGGAATCTAATCGAACAGTTAGAATTTTGACCAATCCTGCCTAATCCCAAAGAAGTTTTGACAAATTCCGCCCACTTGTACAACAATTTTAAACAAATTCCATTCTGCAAAGCACATATAACCAATCAAAGTATTCTGACCAATACAACCCCCTCCAGCAGAAACACTGTACAATATGACATGCTTTCCAAGAAATTCAGACTCTCACCTTGAACAAAAAAATAAACAAAACAAACAAGCTTTCTAGCATGTGACCGGAGCGCCCGAGGCTGATATATTCTGCATGAGAGCATTTGTTTTGTATATCGATGTATGTAGTGTATATGTTCGCTGAAGAATTTGACTAGTACACCCTGTTCTCCAATTTTTTTCACATCATGATTCTGGATATTGTAATCCCCCCTTTTTTTCTACCCCGATTGATTCTGAAGCCACCTGATCTCCTCTCTCCAGGAAAGGTCTTATTGAGCTGCAGTCACAGGAATTAGCAGTCCTACGGTTTCTACATGCTGCTCGGAGGACAATTCATCCCGGTGATGTGTATCTGCTTTCCGTCTTTTGCTTCACGGCCTTCGCTGAGGGAACCAGAAATCATTAACGTGCCATTAACTCGCCTTGTCGAAGCGCAAGCTGCAAAAGTGCTCAGGTGCTTCATCGTTTCTAAATTAATCAGAGGAAAAAAAATCTCATTATTGATTGAAATGCGCGCGTATGTATTTTCTCACGTCATATCAACAGTAGAAGGGAGAGGAAGGTGAATACGGTTCTTTCTTTCTTCAGACCTAATAACGCCATTAAGATGTAATTAATTCGAGTGAAATATTCTCCTCGAGTCCGATTCCGCTGCTCAGGTGGAGCTGTGATCATCTTAAAAGCCTCTTCGTCCAAAGTTCCTCACTTAAGCTAATGAGGGCTTCGGCGCATCGACGCTGACGCTGTCTTCCCTGTCATCCTCTCCATGAGACGTGAAAACTCATTTGAAAGGCCGCGTGAATAATTACCGGCGCCGTCTTCAAACCCGGTACGATGTCTTACACCTTCAAAAAGCCTTTGGCGTTAACAGGCAAGGCCGAGACGACACCGGAGTCTGAAAGTAAGGCAAAATAAAAAATTCCTTAGCACTATTCCTATAAACTTATCCTTTATCATCACCAAGGCAATAAAGGGAAGCTTTATTATAATCCAGCAGCTAATCTGCTTTATTATTATAATTTTTTTCTGCAATATAGTGATGATCTGATATCATGATATTTGCACATGCAGACGTATTTCCGTCTATTATGAAATCCTGTGGGCAAAAAAAAAAAGTATTGAAAAGATTATCTCTCGAGCAGGAAATTAAAGCGTTCACTAGCAACCATGATGAGCGCATTTGCTTCAGATATCCAAAGAAAATAAATATTTAAAAAAAGCAACAGCTGAACATCATTATTTTGCAATGAGTTCATGTCCATGTACATCTCAAGTGCGTATTTTCGATCCCTTTTATTTTCTTCCCTCAGTTTTCGAAATACAGCGTGGCTAACTCTTTCTAACAAAACTCTGAACTAGCTTGTGAAATGCCTTTCTACATTATTGCATCAAATATATTGACAAACTAGCCATAGTATTTATATATATGTGAAAGCTATAGCTAGCAATAGTTTAAAATATATTTACGACTAGTAATAGTACAGTACATGTGACTAGCAATAGTGTTTACATACGACTAGCAATAGTGTTTACATACGCATGACTAGCAATAGTTTGAAATATACCTGATGGAAATAGGTTCAAAATAAATACGTGACTAGCTATTAGGAACATTTCCTAATCCCCAACATGATTCATTCCTGATTTTCAATTACAATTACAATATATTTATCTGACAAACATAGCCAGTGGAGATAGAAAGGTAGAGGTGAAGCCACTAAGAACAAGGGCTGAACAGTGGCTCTTTGGCAGTCCTGTGATTTTACCTTACAAGCCCCCTGGCATACACACACACACACACACACACACACACACACACACAGAGAACCTCAGCCATGGCCCATTATCTCAGCACTACGGGTGATTTGGCAAAGCTTTATCTCTAAGCCCAGACTGTTATTAGATGCAGAAACAATCATGGCCTGACAAACTGAAGCCGCTGGATAAATGGCTTGGAATGGGAAACTCAAGCTGGTGTTCGGGTTCTTCCATTGAAACAATGTCTCCTGGGGAGCTTTCAGGAGCTTAAACACAAAATCATTTTCAGCAACTGGAAAACTGTGCTTGATTTTGAAAGATCAGGATCTATTATGCACTGTTTTTTTTAAAATCATCACCGACTTTTGAATACGCGCGTACGTGTTGCTGTAGCTAGCCTAGCATGAAATGAAACTTGTTCCTATTAAGAATTTGCTTACTTTTACTTTTTAAGTTTTTTTTTTTTTTTTTTTTTTTTTTTTTTTAACAGACAAAGCTATAAGGCCGTAGACTTTTTACAGAAAGATGGATGCCGATGGCACATTTCAAACGATCGATACAACTTAGCTTTGCGCCTTCTTTCTGTCTTGCATGCTGGGGCAAGCCTTTCCTTTTGAAAGTATTTTCCTTTCATTTGGGCATTTCTGTGACTGCTCCGGGGGCTGACTGAAATTGCATGTAACCTGTCCTGCTGAGCTACTTGAAAAGAATCTTCTGTTTTTCACCCTCCAGGAACCACAAGGTGGATCATGGCACTCCAGGTTCTTTCCTTGATGAATCGCTTCTGCAACAAAACAGAAACCTCTTGGTCAACACTTCTTGGTCAACTTTCTTCTTTTTTTTTTGCAATGCTAAAGGTTGAAGGGAATTGAAGGATAGATGTTGGAGAGGGATTAGTGTAGTGGATTTTCCAGTAGAAGCACATTTCCTTGTCGTAATTGTACATTAAATTGCTACTAGTTGTACCTTCATGACCTTTTGTGAATACAAACTGAACCAATGAGTTGCTAGAACCATTTCTAGCTAATTCTTATGTTTAGGAAGTATAAATATGTGTAGTCATCCATCAAATAAAACCCCAACCTACAGGCTCCAAAGGAAAGATTTCCCTCTGGAGGAACCCTCGGATTCATTCTTGCTGACGAACCGATAAGTTGCTTCCCTCCGGAAGAACCCCTAAATAAAATCTTTCTCCTGAAAGAACTTCTAGTTAATGTTTTACCTCTGGAGGAACCTCTAGGTTAAGTCTTCCCCAATGGAGAAAGCTATGAGGGTTGTCTTCCTCTGGAGGAGCCACTAGGTTAAAATTTCCTTGTGAAGAAACCCCCAGGTTAAATCTTCCCTCTGGAGAAACCCATGAGTATCGTCTTTCTCTGAAGGAGCCCCTAGGTTAAATTTTGCCTGTGATGACACCCCAAGTTAAGTCTTCCCACTTTAGGAGCCCATAAGTGTAGCCTTTCCCTTGTCTTCCTCTCTGGAGGAACCCTTAATTGTAGTCATCCTCTAGAGGAACCCCAGGTTAAGTCTTCCCCTCTGGAGGTCCCTCTAAAATAACTTTATTTTCTGAAATCCGTACTTAATTTGAGTAAAACGCTGTGTCAGGACATTACATCTGAAACATTCAGAAGCAGAATATGGAATTCAATGTGCAAGATAATAGGCAGCATGTGAAGCTTGAATGGAACTGGAGAAGTGTTTATTACTCTAGGAGGTTCCTGGTAAGGTATTAGATGATTGTATGAGGTAGTAGATAAAGCTTTCTTCATATACAATCATTTAGGGCTTCACCGGTAGCTGGTTATATGCACACCAGGCAGTTTTTATGTAATGTATGGATGGATGTGTAGAAGTTCATCGGGCAGTAAGACACACTTTAAGGACATTATACCTGCAATCAGATTCCTCGGCCGTAAACCTTACAAGAAAAGCCGTGACACTGATTTAAAACGCCAACACACACACACAGATTTCTCAGTAACACTGGGAAATATTCATTTGAAGCTGTTTATGATCTCGAACATGCAAATGTTTACACGTGGGAATTCAACCTGTATGATCTCACGCCATTAAAACTTTTATGCAATCAGATCCCCAACCCCCAGATCTATTAATCCACAAAATAATGAATAAATAAAGAAAGAAAGAAACAAATAAATGCATTTTTCTATTGTGCTAGCTAAAGCGCATAATTATAATGGAGCTGTCAAGGCGAATTTTCTCAAGCCGACAGCAGGATTGTATTAAACCTCTTCGTAAACTCATAATCTCTAATTTGCTGTCAAAAAAAAGGAAAAGTTTTAAAGGGATATTAGAATAACTATTCTAAGCTTCAGTCCTTGAGATAATGAGCTTTCAGTATAAATAGTTGTTATGGGAGCTTAAAAAATTGACCATTTTAAAAGGTAAACGCTTCTTACTTGCAATTGACTTTTTTCTTTCTTTCTTTCTTCCTTTCTTCTGCCTGTAATTATTTCTGTTAAAAGGAATAATAATAAAAAAAAAGGACAGACATTACCTAACTACTTTAACATTAAATGTAACTATAGACGGATTAAAAAAAAAAAAGTACAATGAAAAACTGAGGAAACGTCAGTTCAATACTTCTAAATTGGAGATCAAGCTTGTTCCAGCATGACAATGCCCCTGTGCACAAAGCCAGCTTCATGAAGTTCTGCTTTACATGAGTTGGAAGTGTGTGGAAGATCTCCTCCAATAGAGCTTCAACCCTATTGAAAAGCTTTGGGATGAATGTGAACGCTGACTGCACCCCAGTACCCCAGTACCAGTAGTTACATCAGTACTTGACTTTATTAACACACTTGTGGCTAAATGAAATCTCACAAATCTCATATATATATATATTATATGTATAATTTTTTTATTTATTTTATTTATTTAATCATTCATTCATTCTGAGCATGTAAGATTGTTATGTCTAAAAGGTTATAATTACTGGGTAGAAAAAATTGATTAAATCAAATAAAATTTTGATCAGAAGGTTTTGAATTAGAATAATTTTTAATACATTTTAATTCAAATAAATCAAGATATTCAAGATGTCTTTAACTAATATACTAAACACTAAGCAAAAAAAAGAAAAAATAGAGAGAAAATATTGACTACTGAATGAAATTTCTTAGTTGCAATACACAATAAAAAAGAATAAATGAAAAACTCCACATTATATTAACAAATAAATCATATTGAATCAGCAACATTTTGTCTTGAAATAAATCTATACAAAAAAATTAACAAATAATTATAAAAAAATTACTTTAAAAATGACTGAAAATGTTTTTCTCAAAAGGGTCTATTAAGTGTTAAACCTAACCTGCTTGAAACTATTGGCACCCTCTGTGAGAGGAGGCTATGGATGATTACTATGCAGAAAATACCAATAAATAAAATATTTTCAATTATTTATATTTCATTTATTTGAATTTATTTAAAATACTGTATTAAAATTCTTAATTTCAGCTCATAATGAGAAAATAAATCACAAAAACTTTTGACCAAAAAAAAAAAAAAAGGCAGACACTGCTAAGTATATATCACTTGCAGCTATAATAAATAAAATATCATGTCACATATTCCTTTTTTTTGTTTTCTTTAGTTACTAAAGATTTATTTTTCATTTCTGCTTTATCCTGGGGAATAGCCAGAGCTTCCAAATCTCCAGAAAATAACAATTGCTTTTCTTTTCATTCTCAAACACATTTTCCCCTTCAATACGTGTACGGGATTTTTTTTTTTTAACAAAAAAACAAATTAATTTTCGGTATCGTTTCTTTTGAGAAATCTCTCGATTCACCAAACTATAAGCGTCAATACGCTCTTAATTTCACTTCCATCGCTTCATTTCATTTTCTCAATCCAGTCACGTTCTTCTCGCAGACCTCTTGACACTCTTCTCATGGCTATTTTTTTTTTTTACAGCAGAATTTGCATGTAGCATGAAAGAGACAAGAAAACAATCATCAGTCATGTCAAAAAAACCCTGGCCACAGTTTACTGCCATCTGCTCGTGTATATTGCTGCACTCATTGGCCTAATCCCAATCGTAATGTTGAGTTATTTCCCCGCTCACGACGCGATTAAAATGAGATGTGGCTCGGCAAAGTGCTGACGCGATAGCGGGTTTGCTCGTTAACACGTTCGCTTTTCTTTGCGTTGGAAGTGTGAACGCGGGAAACGAGGTTGAAAAATCGGAAAATCCGTAGACAAATTCCAAAGTATTTCTGTACTGATATATTTTGTCTGTAGGGACAAAAGCATTGAAAAGTCTTTTCCAGCCATATGTGGTTCTTCCCCTGTGAGCTCCAGCTCCATGAAGATATGCTTTATATGAGTTGGAGTGGAAGATCTCCTGCTATTTATTGTAGATCCAAACCCTGTTGGACACCATTGGGATTAATGTGAACGCTGTATCCCAGGCCTCCTCACCTCACTGACTTCACCTACACTGACTTTTACCTGACTTTATTACCACCTATGTGAAATCTCACAAATCTCCACAAAATCTAGTAGAACATCTCCAAGTTAAAGAGAAGGCAAATTGAGACCAAATGTGAAATGAGCCCAAGTAGCCGCGGTGGAGGAATGCAATTCGATGCGACACACCCAACTGATAAGAATACGGTTCTTTTGGATTTTTATTTTTTTAATTATTATTATTCCAAGCAGCAATTTGAGATGTGTTGCAGTTTTCGGAAAGCTGCCAAAAAGATAAAAGCGCAAGCAGGATGTTTTTAAAAAAAAAAAAAATAAAAAATAAAAAATACAAGCTGCTTGAGGTGCGATTGCAGTTTGGCGTTTCAGCACACAAGCACTTCTCTTCTCATTTTCCTGTACTTTTATCTTCTCTGACTGAAAAGTTGCTTTTCTTTCACTCCCTCGCCAAAGAAGGAAAAGAAACAAGGTCCCGGAACAGCGAAGGCTTGTTGGATTAATAAATATATATATTCCCTTCTTTTGTATGATGGAAAAAAAGCGTTTCAGGCGCCTCATGACTCACGAAACTCACGAAACTGCTAACGAAATCATTCAAATGAAATGTTGCAGTGTGCATGTGGAGATTTGTGAGCTTACTCAGGTACCGTTGTAGGGTCAGCGTTCACATTCATCCCAAATTTGTTCAATAGGGTTGAATTTAGAGCTAAAGATGGGTGTCCTGATATTTTTGGCAATATAGTGTGAGTACAAAAAAAACCAGTGTTGTGTTTACCAAAAAAAATCAATTGCACTCAGGCTAACAGGTACAAGAGTCAGTCAATAAATATCTCATTCGTCCTGATCCAAAGTTCCCCCCAACCCAGCAAAAAAAAAAAAAAACCTGTACATCAGCATTTTCAGAACAAACTAAATTCAATGCTCTTTGATTAAATGCACCACTGAGCAATTTCTAAGATGTAAGCGTTTAATTTCCCCTGCGCAGACCGTCAGCAAATTTTGCCGGGAGTATTCTTACATTTGCTTTCCTAATCGTCAAAAACGGTTCTTAACCCTTTTAAGGGTTAGGTTTCGAGCTAACAAGTGGACTAAAGCCCATGTACGAGCACGAAGCTCTAATACTGTGCTATCAATAATGCAGAGATGTGGGAAAATAATTGGAGTCAGACACGGAATTGCTTTTGCTAATAGTTTGTTTCATCCATTTAAGCAATGAAGGTATACCAGCACTTCATTGCTACAATTTCCAGTGTAGTTCATGAAACTGTCTGGTAAAACGTTGTGAAATTTGGTACAACTGGATGAACATTTTGACCAAAATTTGAGCCAATCTATGCCAACACTCTAGCGCCACCATCAGGTCGAATTTCTATGTACACTTTAAACATCAAATTCCACACTTCATCCCTATTTGCTTTTATAATGACTTCCATCCTTCTAGTAAGATGTTCCACTAGATTTTGTGGGATTTCCTTCAGCAACAAGGGTGTTAGTAAAGTCAGGTACTGATGTAGGTGAGGTGAGGAGGCCTGAGGTGCAGTCAGAATTTACCCCAAAGGTGTTTAATCAGCTTGAGGTCAGTGCTCTGATTATTCTTGAATCAATGGTTATAGCATATCTGTGAATGTGGCCTTCACCAAGCTTGGAGTGCTTGGCCTTCTGAAACTGCTGCTTTAATTACATTTAATGTCTAAGATCAGCGGTCCCCAATCTACGGCCCCCATTTGGAACGGCCCTTTGAACAACGCTATCAACAAAAATCCAAACCATACAGTATTTCCAGCTTCCAGTCTGCTGTCGTTATGAAAGCGGCCTCTAGAGACAAATTACTGACGCCAAGTGTTGTGAAACTACACGCTGCACGGAGAGCGCTATATTATATTTATGATTTATAATGTATTCATTATATGATTATATTTATTAATAGATATATTCATATTGATTTTCTTAGGCACATTTAATGATTCAGTACAAAATTATTAAAACTATTGGTTTATTAATTGGTTATTGGTATAACTACAATAACGTAGTCTGCTAATTTGTTAGATTCACCCACCAAAAATATACATATAGATAAGTAAGTAAATGTTTTTATTTCAATAGCAATGAATATGAAAAAAATGTCATTATGTTAGAAATAATGCTCTTTTAATTGGCGATATATCTCTTGAAAATTAATGCTCGTTTGTCTGTACGGTGCAGAACGAAATAATAAACTAATATAGCATTAGGAGGAAAATAAATAAATTTTAAATCATAATAAACTTTCTTTCGGCTTCTCCCGTTAGGGGTCGCACAGCGGATCCTCCGCATGTTTGATTTGGCACGTTTTGACGCTGGATGCCCTTCCTAACGCAACCCTCCCCATTTATCGGGGCTTGGGACCGGCACTAAGAGTGGCTGGGGTTGGTTCCCTGACCGGGAATCGAACCCGGGCCGCAGCGGTGAGAGCGCCGCATCCTAACCACTAGACCACCATAAAATCAATAATACTGGTAGTCACTCCGGACCGTGTTACGGACCGACCCGGCCCTCCATTAAAGACGGAAAATTGATGTTTGGCGATCCAGTTGGTTGAACATCACGAGCAGTGACGCTGGAGACTAATCAGAAACAAGATTGACAGAACATAAAAAACTCCATTTCATTGATGGTATATGAAACACACATTCATTATTTACAAGAAATAAACGACTCAACAATAATATATAATAAACTAAAGAAATATGGGAAACTATGTGTCACATAGAACCCATTCTTGGTCATTTGAACACCACACACACATTTTAGACTCTATATTTAGCCTGTGATAAATGATGCATGCTCTTTTCATTCGTTTTTTTTTTTTTTTTCCATGCAATAACACCGTGTACTCACGGCGATGGGGGGAAAAAAATCATCTCCCGTTCAAACAGAGCACACTCTCGCTGTGAAACCCCAGAGATCTGCTCCCCGTACGAGACGGGTCTGCCGTTTAATATACTTCGTCATATGTTAAAAAGACGTGGACGACCTCGTGCACACAGGGTCGACGCGCTCTGTTTCGCACGTTAATGTACAAACTAAGAACACATTTCACGGCTTGTTATAAATAAATCTGTATATATATATATATATATATATATATAAACATATAGATATATAAAGGTCCCTGTGTGCTTCTTAGACCTTCGAAAAACGGGACAATAAAACCAGATTCAGAGCACATTCGGATGTTTTCCCTGCGCCGACACACCGGATTGAACTCCTCGGCTCGTATCGTGAAGTTAAACGAGCATGAAAACGCTATAAAGCGCAGTGTAATTGGGAGAAACGCCAACCGGGAACTCAGACGTTCTAATTAGGTTGATTCCAAGCTTGTGGGTCACATAGTTACTAATAAATAGTGTAAAATAAGTATTGCGATCTTATGTGGTTCTTGACCCAAACTGTCCCCTCAAACTTGGAGACACACAATTGTATACAGTGTCCTTGGATGTGGTGCCATTACATTTTCCCTTCACTAAAACTACGAGATCTAAACCTGTGCATAAATCCAGCTCCATGAAGATATGCTTTGAATGGACTGAAAGATGTGGAAGATCTCAAGTGGCCTTCTAAGGAGCTTGGATTATCAGTACCTGAACTTTCTACCACCCTTGTGGTTGAAAGAAATCTCACAAATCTCCACAAGCACACTTCAAATTATAGTCGAACACCTTCCCAGAAGAATGGAGGTTATTATAGCAGCAAATGTGGAATGGGATGTTTAAAAAAATATCTTATTTTCTTTGCCAGACACAATACAGTTGCTTTCAAAGCTCGTAACTTTTTGCGACAGTTTGATTGAAGCTTACTATTCATCCAACTTGAATAGCTAATGGTTAACTTTACCCACAATGCTGTTCTGATCAGTGGTAGACAGTAAGGAAGTAAATCTAATTCTTTACTGTACTTAAGTAGCTTTTTCGCGTGAAAGTCGTTACAAGTCAAATATTTTACTTTTTACTCAACTACATTTTGTGAAAGCAGCCAATCACGGTAGAGCACTTGTTTTGTTTTTTAACTTGTTTTGATTGGCGCTTGTGGTATCTACGTACCAACAACATACAGTTTAGCATCAGTTTAACATCAATCAGAAGATTTTGAGAGGAATAAATGACGGGAGAAACTCCACACTCGAAATCACAACACCCTTGGCCTTATTTGATCATTATATTAACAGATTGGTGCGTTAAAAGTAACGTTCGAGTCGTTTCACATAAACTGAGTTGATTAAGCAAAGGGTCTAGTGACAAAAATGATAACAGGAACATTATAGCCCTAATAAATAGTACTTTGGATACGTAGGTACATTTAAAGGCAAATATCTTTGTACTTTTACTCAAATTAACGTTTAAAGAGACACTTTTACTGAAGTCATATTTTACAGAGTGTATCTTCACTTTTTTTTTTTTTTTTTTTTTTTTTTTATCACACTCAAGTACATGGTTTGTGTACTTCGTCCAACACTGGTTTTGATAGATGGTTTTGGCTTTGTCTCTGCCTAAAGAGAGTGATGCAGTGGAACTTTTAGTCTGTTCAGATTGTCAGAGCGCTATCTGCCGTCTTCTGCATACATGAACCATGATTGGCTAGTCAGTGTCATTGCCAAGAGAAAGAAAGATACAGATAAATAGAGATCAACAGCTTTGGTTTAAGAGTGTTTTTAGACAATCGGGTGAACACTTGGCACACAGTATCCCCACTTTGATGAATTTTGAAAAACTTCTTAAAAATTGCTTACATTAGAACAATAGAACAAGGACAATGGGTCAGTAGGACAATAGGATATGCCATGATATTCACAGATCTATTTCTTGGACATCTTCTACTCCACCAGCTCTATTGACTTTCGAAAAGAAAAGAAAAAGTCTTCCAAGTGCACTCCGATTCCTCATTTGCAGTACACTTGTGGCACAACACCAAGACCAAACAGCCGAACAAGCGCAAAAAGCAAAACGAATACGCACCCGAGTATGATAAAGCGGTGCATCAAGAGCGAGAAGGACTGCCCGAGTGAAGATCCAAAGTGCTGGCACTATTGAACTGGTCCTAATTGCAAATCCAATATGTGTCATGGTCAAAAACAGTTCAGTCAGGGGCACACACACACACACACAAAAAAAAAAACAAGAGCTATTAAACAGGAAGTGCACACAAGGCAGCGAGTCGCACTTTAATCAAGCAGGCCACTGGAGATAATTGATGCCTATGTGGGCGAATCTGAAAGGAGAATGTTTGCAGAAATGACCGAAAGTGTGATATAAAAAAACAATTGCCTTGAAAGACCGATTACTGAGAGAAAAACTTATTTTTGCTTCTCGGGGTGTTTTGCTTTTACTTTGTGCTATTTATGTCTTTATTTCTTTTCCACGGCTTTTCTTTAATGGAATTTTAAGTGCACTTAATTACACAGATTACGCTCAAGCACATATTAATGCTACTTTTGTTAAATAGCCTGCAGTGTTTTGGTGCTTTACATCCCCAGGGCTCCTTCTCGAGTTTAGTAACTTTCCATGTGTGGATGTGATCATATCGGATTATAGAAAGAAAATAAGCTTTGGAAAAAAAAAAAAAAAGATAACACCTTTTCCTATAATCCATCTGCTGCTGGGTACAATTTGTATTTATCACAAAAGTTTGTATTGCGGAAGCTAGCTAGTTCGGTACAAAGAGTTCCTTTTGTCCTGGCTAGGCTTTGAGAGATTAGCAATGACGCTGCTTGTTGGTTACCCTTAACCTTTTATAGTTTCTTGGAAGAAACAAGGTTTTTAATATGCTATTTGTGTGTTTTGACGATTTCTACTTCACCTCAAGTAAAGAATTTGAAGTTGTACTTCGATTTTTACCTCAGGATTTATTTAAGTCAATTACATCTGGGGCTTAGCTTGGTAGCTTCCCTCCTTTATTGCTAAGATTTTTGATATAAGATCAAGATTTTGATATTACCTATTCCTGTAACCCATCTGTTGGTGGGCACAATTTGATTTTATCACTAAAGTTTCTATTGCGGCAGCTAGCTAGTTTGGTACAAAGAGTTCCCTTAAAGCTAGCTAGGCTTGGAGAGATTAGCAGTAACCCTGCTTGTTGGTTATCTTTAACCTATTATGGTTTCTAAGCAAAAAAAAGGTTTTAATATACTATATGTGTGTATTTTTGACGATTTCTGCTTTACCTCGCGTGAAGAATTTGAAGTTCTACTTAAGTTTTTACCTCAGGATCCATTTAGGTAAATTATGTCTGCAATGAATAAGCAAACTAAAAAATTTTCCAGTATGACAATGTCCCCGTGCACAAAGCCAGCTATATAGTATGAACATATGGTTTGCATGGGTTGGAGTGGAAGATCTCCTGCTATAAAGCTTCAACCCTATTAAACACTTTCCTTTGGGAGGAATGTGAACGCTGATGGCACCCAAGGCCTCCTCACCTCCATCAGTACATGGCTTTACTAATACTCTTGTGGCCGAATGAAATCGGACAAATCTCCATATAATCTAGTGGAACATTTTCCCAGAGGAGTGTAGGTTATTCTAACAGCAAATAGGGACTACATGTGGAATGGGATGTTCACCAACTTTATGTTTAAACTTGTAGTCACTGGACTATGTACAGATCCTAAGAACTAAAGTTGAAAACTCAAATAATACCTGATACTTGTAGGTCAATGATGTTTTCTTTCACAGCCATTTGGAAATGTCCGAGCCTACTCACGCTGGCATATGAAGCTTGCCATATTGTGCTCCCGGTTTCTCTGTGGATCATGTACAAATTCTCAGAATTAGGATTTCACGGCGTACGTCTGTTAAATATGGATGAGGAATATCTCTGGGCAGGAGCGAGACCGAATATCAAGTGTACGGAACCCGGTGCCATGGTGGTCTAATAACCGCGGAGCTGACCTTTCTGATCCCAATCTCCCTCCTGACCTTTCGCTCGCACTCACATTCCTACAGAGCAGCTCCCTTGTGATAACCTTGTCGCTTGCTTGTCCTATGGCTTTGTTTCTTTCTGTCCCACATACATACACAGTTCTCGCTGTCGCCATTTCTCAGCGTGGCGTTTTCCCTCCCTGCTGACTCATTACTGTAATACAGTTTTCGCTTTGTGTACACCAGAAATCCTTTACCCCTGATCCCAATGCTCATCATTTCTTGCCAAAATTTTCTTCACCTACGTTGACCTCTGCGCTTTCCTTTGCATGATGCCAACATCAGAAAATACACTGTACTTGAGTCTGTATGGAGGCATTTTACTATGTAACTGATGATTATGCCTCATTATACAGGAGTGCTGCTAAGATCTACTCTACGGTTGGGTGGAATTGGGTCCAGCTTTTTCCAGGATGACTTTTCCTTCTTCTACATGACTTGCAAACCTTTTCTTTAATGAACACTTTGATGAGTTTGAAAATGGTCTAATTCATCAAAATGTCTATGGCTTTCAGGGTCACTAGATCAATCGAGCACCACTAGGAGCAATGTGTTAGACCACCATCATCAAAACAGCAAAAAATTGAATATAATTTGGTAAAACAGTGTTTCTTTGTCCACTTCACCTACAGGAATGTGAAGAAGTAATACTGTACTAAGCCTCACGGTGGCTTTTATTACAATGTTCTGGGGGGCTGAAAGACTCAAGGCAAAACTTGGCTCCTTGTAACAACCAATGATGATACAAACTCATACCCTGGTCCATCTTTTTCCGAAGCAATTATTACTTGGATAAGTTTTTTTTTAATCTCTTTCTAATCCCTGAATTTGCAGTTCCCTCCCCTCGTAGAGTCCGTAAGCATTTTAAGCTGTATTTCTTGAATTCTGCCTATGATTACAGTACTTTAATACTAAATGGTGCTGAGAAAAGCAGAAGAGGTCATTTGCATATATCGATAAAACTCCCAGAGACCACGCTGACCTCCAAAACCGTTTCAATTTGATATCAAAATGCTGTTTTGTGTCTTCTTTCTATTATTCCTATTATGCTACTGGGGAAATGATTGATGAAATGATCAATGGTCAACAGTCAGCAATTTTTCTGTGAAGTCTAGACTGGTTTGTGTATCAATTATTAGCTACAAGTTAATGAAAGAGTGAGAACTAGTAAAGAAGTCTTTACAGCTGCTCTAAACAAGTTAATATGGGAAACACTTAACTTTGGGTGATAGAAGGGAAAGGTGCTTTCTTTCGACCAACGATTTAACACCCTCAAAGTGTTTTATTCCTTATATACCTGCTTTAATCACGTTTCCAGAGCCTTGTTACCTTGGTAGGAATACACCCCAAATCAATTTCTACTAGTGGATAAAAATGAAACCAGATGGTTATCTGTGGAGCTCAGGATCAACCCCAAGGTCAGGCTCAGTTGAGGCACCAATTCATGTATTTGTACAAATGAGTTATCTCTGAAAAAAAAGCAGTGGCAATTTGGCTATGCCCAGATTTGAACTCTACTCTACAATTTTGGCCGTCTTATGACAATGCCCTAAAATCTCATAAAAAACAAGATGTCCGACATCTTAAGGTCTACTGACCTTCCGATCATATGCACAAAGTCTTAAAGTCTTCAAACGTCCAAACAAGGTCATATTGGACCCATTAGTTGGATTTTGGTTAGAGATGGCCATGAGAGAGCATGAAGAGTACACCTTGTCTCGCACCTTAGACCTGCTCATACGTCTGTGTGTTCTTCTAATCTGCCAGGTCAGTACAAAGATATCAGTATAGATATCAGTTTTAACTTTACCTAAGTTTTTTTTTTTTATTGTGGTATACTTCATAAAGGCAAGATCACAGCTTGCCTCCCTTCCCTTTCGTAACTACTTAAACCTGATCTGAAATATTCCCCTGCTAGCGTTTGGTGTCTGCATGAACAATACCAAGGTTGTGGCAGACTCGAGGACAGATGAGTGACAACTGAGGCTAAAGGCTCACCTCCCTGTACACAACGAGCAGCTGTGCTGTGGCATTATATACACCAAGATCCTCGCTCTGCAGCCAGCCAAGAGGATTCAATCCAACACCCCCTTTTTTAGTCCTATTCCCACTTGATAGGTTTCACTTGTTATGACATCCCTCCAGTTGGCACAGGCAACTGCGTCCGTGACCACACAGACCCACGTAATCCCTAGTCGTCGACCTTTCTTTAAACTACACTGAAGTGGCAAGGGTACTTCGACAGATTGCAGCTTAAGAGGAAGGAGCCTATAGAGAGCGAGCAAGCGGTGGCTGTCAAAGCCCTGAGCTCACAGTGCCAGATGGAAAGCTAAAAGAGATGCATTTAGCTTCTGATTTCGAACGAAATGTGAAGTAAATTGGATTTGGGACAATAAATAAAATGGTCGGGAATCCATTTTAAGGCACTGAAATACTTTGCCCTTTGCTGTACACTGAGATTTAACAAAACATTGGAGAAGAAAAAGCCTTCATGGCTTTGACAGACCGCTCTCGAATCCCAGGCCGATCATATTTTGGAACTGATCTCTTTGGGGCATTAAAATAATTTTTTCTTGGATGGGGGGTAAGTGATTATTGTAGTGTTATTTATTCGCAATTTGCAGTTTAGCAAAACGAACATTTTCATGCTGCATTTTCATTTTCATACGATACGTTGTGCGGCTGCCAGGATGTAGGCATCCTTATGCCTTACTATCGTGAGTGAGCAACAGAGTTCAGTTGTCTCTTTGTTAGTTTGTGTATTTTTTTTTTATGTTTTTAGTGCTTTAAAGCACTTTTTATCGCTGTCACTGGACACCGAAACATCTGGCTCCGTCCTTCGGTGCTCGTCTACGCACCAGTTGCCACATACAAGTTTATGCATGAACTCATGACCTTCAGGTCCAAAGTCCACCGCTTTAACCAATAAGCTACCATCTCCCCAACCAAGTGAGCAGTTTAGGGGTTAAGGGCCATGCCCAGCAGTGGTTGTGCATGACTTCCTCATACACTTGTGTCAAACATCAATTCCAAAAAGACTGTTTTACTGCAAGTTTACAAAACGAAAGAGAAAAAACCCACTTTCTAATCTTTAGGATGATAATGGTCCCTTTTAAGGAGCCCATTTTTCAAGCTATTAAAACAGACAGCTAGCACGGAATGTCCAAACGAGGCCATAGATAAAGAGAACTTGCACAAGTCACTTTGGATTAAGGCGTCCGAATGAATAATTCATAGCCATTCTTAAGGAATCACAGAAATAAAAGATATCTGGCGCACGTTTCTGATCCGAACAGCTGTTAACGTGAACGCAAAATGCATCATCCGGGCCTAGAAGGTCATTAACACGGAGCAGCAGGGTGCTAGCGGGAAAAACATCGAAACGGTCGCTTAGTAGTTTTTATTCATTTATTATTTCGGAGAGGCCATCTGGTGGGTAGGAGTGTTAAACTCATTGAATAGGCATGACCTTGGAGCGTGGAGGATTCACAAACACGCATTTGTTGTGCTCTCGTTTCAGGCGCGTAGGTGTAGCGCTCGTGGAGTTCAGTGACGCATTTTTTCTTCTCTGTTAGTGCAGATTTTTTTATACACTGTTTAACGGCAACGTATTTCCATCCAAGGGGATTTAAATGCCTATTATTAGTTGAATCGATGTTTGTTTGTTTCAAATTAAAATAGGCAATTTATATGGCCATGGTTATAGTATGTTTTATGTACAGTATCAGTGATAAGTTTGTACACACCTTCTCCTTCAGTGTTTCTTTATCTTTCTTATTTTCAACATTGTGCGTAAATAGTGAAGACGTCCAAACTATAAAAAGAACATGTACAAAATTATGTAGTAAACAAAACCAAAAAAAAAGATTTTTATTTTATTTTATTTGTTCTATATTTTAGCTATAGTTTAAGAAGGAGAGTAATAAAGTGCTGCATCATGTGATCTGGCCTCCACAATTACCCCTTTGGAATCCAGTTGAGACAGTTTGGAATGAGTTGGAGGACCGGAGAGTGAAGGAAAAGCAGCCAACAAGGACCCAACAACTCTGGAAACTCCTTCATGATTGTTGGAAAAGCATTCTGGGTGATGACCTCATAAGGCGGACTGAGGGAATGGCAAGTGTTGCAAAGGTTTGGTCAAAGAAAAAGAGGACGAATTCGAAATTGTGATATGTTTTTCTGTTTATTACATAATTCCAAACGTGGTTTTTTTATAGTTTGGGAGTTCAGTATCAATGTCGCAAATAAAAAAATAAAAATACCACTGAGTGTTCAAACTCTTATCTCTATGGTTGTTCATTCATTCATTTTCTCCCGCTTATCCGTAATTCGGGTCGCGGGGGCAGCAGTCTAAGCAGGCCCCCCGCCTTCGACTGCTGCCCAATCCTCACAGCACCGTCCCTTACGGTCCCTCCTGGAGGTGGTGAGCCCACGGGAAGGCGGCCCCATGTCACTCCGACGTCACGGACCTTGATATTTCCCCTCGTAAGGGACCCCCGGAGCATGGAGGGTTAAGGGCCTTGCTCAAGGGCCCAAGAGTGGCAGCCTTGCGATACCGGGGCTTTAACCCTAGACCTTCCGATCGGCAACCCAGCGCCTTAACCACTGGAGCCACCACTCCCCCTGTTTGGTTGTTTGTTTGCTAATTTACTATTTAAAATTTGTATTATATCATACAATATTATACAAAAATAGTTATTTATTTGTTTGCTTGCTAATTCCTTATTAAACAAAAATATAATACGTTAATTTGGTGATTTCTTTGTTCGCTTGGTCATAAAAATGCGAATGCAAATATCCTATTTATTCTTATTTCTTTCATTCAAAAAAATTATTCATCTTTCTGAAGTATATTTTTTATTTAGTGATTGATTTGCTTTTTCATTAAATATTTATTTATTTATTTATTTATTTATTTATTTATTTATTTATTTAAGCGAACGCCAGATATGTATGTGTCCGCCTGTTTCAATTACCCGGACCGGTGTCTCTGAATTCTCATGTCTGATAAGCGAAAAAAAAAAAAAATGATAACAAGATGTGGAACGAGCTGTTAAAAAAAACCAAAAAAACAGCCGCTTTGATTTCTCTCTGCTTTCTTCCTCTGACGCCAAACCCACTTGATCAGGCGAGGCACGTCTTATTTGGAAAGCATAAATCCTCCGTGCAAACTATGAACCACGTGCCTAAATTATTCAGGGCTCCAGAGTTTGGATAACTCAATTCAAGAGTTCGGGAGCTGTTTCGAAAATAATGCCTGCATCTCTTTTTTACGGTGTATAAATCCAAACAAAATACACTATATGGACAATAGTCAATAGTTCCAGCCATTTGTGGCATGAAATATTCCCAGTATATTCCAGCATAAAGCATAAAGCCAGCTCCATGAAGATCTGCTTTACATGGGTTGGAGTGGATGATCTCCTGCAATAGAGTTCCTATTGAACACCCCAGACCTTAACACCTCACCTCCATCAGTACCTGTACCTTTTGTCTGTATTTTTCTCATAATTTATTCTTTCCATTTTGCTGCCATTTATTTATTTATTTATTTTTAGATCTGACACTCGAGACAAAATGGATTAAAAGCATGCAAATTTCTATTTTTTTATTTATTTTTGCAGGAAGCCTGGCCAGATGCATGTCGCACTTTTTTCCAAAAAAAACAAAACAAAGTGACGCTTGAAAGGCCGCTCACTTCACATCACGAGAATCCTGTCCTCCATGACAGATGGAGCTTTTTATGGGATCATAAAAAGCAGCCTGTGCAAGCGGATTTTTATCGAGGAGTAACTGTCTTTTATGCATGCGGCCTGTGATTTTTTTTCCCCCACAATCGAGGTAGTTATTTTATTTATTTATTTATTTATTTATTTATTTATTTATTTATTTATTTATTTATTTTCCTAAGATTGTTATGTCCTTTTTTTTAAGCATCCCATTCCAAAGTTGTGGATATACCGTGGTATAGTGGTTATACCGTTGCTGATATACTGTATTAAGCTCCACTCTGCTGGAAAGATGTTCCTCTAGATTGTTGTGGAGATTTGTGGAGATTTCATTCAGTCACAGCGGTGTTCATAAAGTTAGGTGAGGTGAGAAGACCTGGGGTGCAGTCAGCGTTCACCTTCATCCCAATCAGGTCTGAGCTCGACAGCAGGCCACTCAAGATCTTTGCGCCAGAAGTTTGTGTCATGCTGGAACAGATTTTGGTCTCCTAGCCAGCTGTATGAAGATCTGCTTTACATGGTTTGGAGTGGATGATCTCCTGCTATAGAGTTCCTATAGAACACCCCAGACATTAACACCTCACTTCCATCAGTACCTGTACCTTTTGTCTGTAAAGTAAAGTGTAAAGTGTATTCATTCAGTCACAACGGTGTTCGGAAAGTAACTTATGTAGGTGAGGTGAGGAGACCTGGGGTGCAGTCAACATTCACCTTCATCCCAATAGGGTCTGAGTTTGACAGCAGGCTACTCAAGATCTTTGCACCAGGAGTTTGTGTCATGCTGGAACAGATTTGGGTCTCCTAGTACAAAAGGGGGAAAGGTTCATGCTAGGACATCCGAAAGACCAATGTCTGCGTCAAACTCAAACAGTTTGGAGAAGAACCTTGTGTAGCTGGAAAAGTCCAGTGTCCTAAAACATTTAGCCTTTGTACTTTGTTGATGTATTTATTGTAACATAATCAGTGGAAATTTTGTCAGCAGTGGTAACTGTAATTTATCGCAAACACAAATGTACCATTTGCTACATTCCTACGGTAACAGTTACTCTGCTTTCCCCGTCACGTGCGAACATTATTGGGTTTCAGAAACGTGTGTTGTATTAAGGTCGCTAAAAACGTTCATTCGCCCCCCAAAGGAAGCGTCGCCTTTGATGCGGCCGATCGAATCCGCCGCTAACACAGAGGCCCGTGACAGATGTAGTGTGCGAGGGCTGAATGAAGGACACCCGAGGCCTGGATGGAGCGACGGTAATAACTGATGACGCGTCAATCATGGAGACCCCATTTTTCATCGGATGTGGCGGGGAAAAAAATGACGTGGGAAGAAGTAGGTCACGGACGAAAGCCTTGGAGAACAAAGCTCTTGGGCGTTTAGGGCTGCTTTCGAAAGTCTGCTGTTTTTGTTTCTTTTTTTTCTTAGGTTTGCAGTCGGATTTTACTAAAATAAAAAGCATTCTCAGTTCTGTTTGGCCAGAAATACACAGGGAAAACTTTAGGGCTTAAAACGTCTTAAATCATTTTTACTCTTTACTGTAGGTATTTTATACTGTAGGTATTTTGAGGACGTTTTCCGCCACAGGAAAGTCTTCAAAATGACCCTGGTGTTTGTCGTTGCTTTGGAAGTGAAAACTGGAACTAAAACTTTCTTTCGGCTTCTCCCTTTAGGGATCGCCACAGCGGATCATCCACATGTTTGATTTGGCACGTTTTTACGCTGGATGCCCTTCCTAACGCAACCCTCCCCATTTATCCGGGCTTGGGACCGGCACTAAGAGTGCACTGGCTTGTGCAACCCTAATGGCTGGGGTTGGTTCCCTGACCGGGGATCGAACCCGGGCCGCAGCGGTGGGAGTGCTGCATCCTAACCACTAGACCACCAGGGAACATCATAAATCTGCTCGAACATCTAGCGGAACATTTTCCCAGAAGAATGGAGGTTATTATAGGAACAAATGAGGACTAACTGTCATAGCACATCATGTTTAGGTACCCATTACCCCTTTTAGTGTACTATAGATAGATGCATAGATTTCCAAGATGGCGTCCGCCGTCCGTAATCAGAATCCCGATTTTTGTAATCGGACACTTCTGCTTCTCCGACAAGCACACAAAGCAATAACCAGTCCTATACCTTGAAGCATGAGTTGGGAAATATCGAGCTGGCTCGTGTGCTCGGAAAGCTCATTATTCAATACAGGTGTACTTTCCTGATTCGTTTTGTTAATCGCCGGTCCCTTTTCTCCCCGCGGGAAGCCTAATGACCTCCCATTAGATTTGTTCGCACACTGCGATCTGCTCGGGAAAAAATATGCAAATAGGGCTGCAAATGAAATTTTAAAACAGAAAAAAATTTTCAACATATTAGAAAATCTTGCCCATTAAGTCGAGCGGAGTTTCTGTGTTCCGGTTAGCTAGTAGGAATATTGCAATAAACTAAATAAAATAAATGAAATTCAAAGAAGGGCATATGGGATGTTGTTAGGAATTAAAACACCAGGGTCATGCTGTACTAGGAAAACAATGGGGTGGGATGCGGCCCAAGGTACATTATGTAGACCAGGGGTCTTCAACAGTTTTCAGGTCAAGGACACAATAGGAGATAGGAGAGACATGGGGCAGGGATGATAGCCACTGACAGGAAGCATTCATATTACAGTATGCTAGGTTTATTATTCTAAGACAATTAGAACTATGCTTCTGTTGTATGTATATTTTCAGATATTTTCAAATCTTTCCAAAAGATTTATGCATCGTAACAAACTTATATTTTGCATAAATATTTTGTATATTTTAATAAAACTTTAGTGTTTTTTTTATTAAGTATTTTAACTTTGATGTTTTTAGCCATGATTATTTTTTTAAACAAAAAACAGTGATCAGCGGAGCCCCTGCAGTAGAAAGAAATTGGACCGTGTCAAATTTGTGTTAATAAACATGAAACTGTCTCTTGAAAAAGTTGTGAAATTTAGTACAAACAATGAACATTTTGACCAAACACTTAGCCAAGCCCCTGCGAACACCCTAGCGCCACAATCGGGTCAAATTCTGAAGTACAGTATAATCCCAAAATCTATAGACACCCGAGTAAAAGATGTTGTATCTGCATTTTTAACCTCCTATTCCACATTTGCAGTTCTAATAAGCTCCACTCTTCTGGGAAGATGTTCCACTAGATTTTGTGGAGATGTGTAAGATTTTATTCAGCCACAAGGGCGGTAAGAAAGTGGGGTGGGGTTTCAATTCATCCCAAAGGTGTTTAATTAGGTTGGTGCTCTATAGCAGGAGATTACTTTTGCCTGTAGAAGCTTTTCAGCATTATTCTTGCCCTATTTTTTTTATATGTTCCTTCATTTCTTAATTAGCATCCCACACTTTCACAACATGCCTCAAAATTCTGCCCAAGAGATTTCTGTTTCGCCAAAAATAAGCCTTCCGTTACCTACGTCTTGTTGGTGCTAGGAACCCGAGCGACGGCGTACTGACCCTGGTGCCATGCTAATGAATAAAAACGCCATGTCAGCAGCCTATTAGCGAAGTATCCACATGGCTAATTACAAGGTTGAGGCATGTAGCTACACAAACAGGAAACTTTTTAAACAAGGTGTCCCATTAACTCGTTTTTTTTTTTTGCATTTATCACATTAAACAAGTGGAGAACATTTTAGCATGTAGGAGTGAAAAGCCAGTTTCGGGTTTGTTTTATTCGTTCTTTTTCAATCCGGTGCCCCTTTTAATTAGCTTCTCTCTCCGTTCCACGGTTATTATCACGATCATTAAATGCAGCCACCAGCTACTTCTCTTGGACAGGGTTCGAAGAAAACTGATGATGCCATACAATCGATCAATGTGTTCAAATTTTGATAACTATGGATTTAAAAAAAAAAATGAAACAAGACATTCAAGCGCCGAAGGGATAAACATTAGCGCCAATCTGTTGAGGTTTTGGAATCGGTCCTTGTCTTGGGGCCCGAGCCAGAGAGCAGCTTCAAAGTTTTTTTTTTTTTGTTTGTTTTTTTTGTTTTTGGAAAGCACAAATGAGAGCCTGGTGGGAAGCTGTGGTTGTAACAGAGCTCGTTAGCAGACCTGAAAAGCACTCGGAGAGAATATCACCTGACCAAGTGTGGCTCTCGTATAAAAAAAACAAAACAAAAAGAACAAGAAAAAAAAAAAAACCCAGGGGAAGCTTTTAGCACACAGGGTACACGATGCTAATGAAAAATAATTGTGCGGGACCAGGTGTCGGATGTATTTCATATTCCTGAAAAAATTTGACTAATTGCCTAGGGCTTTATCTGGTGAATTATCTGTGTTTTCGAATAAACCTTTCAAGTAAACAAATCATCCTTTTTCAGTTTCATGTAATTCCCATGACTCATGTGATATTTACATAAACACATATACACACACACACACATATATATATATATATATATATAACCAGTGGTGGGCCATGCATCACCCCCAGGCCCCAAAAAACATCAGTATTATAGAGAAGCGCAGTATAACAGCGCGCTGCATCACACACAGTGAAAACGAATGTCAATACTAAAGCAAAAAACCCAACAAACACAATTTAACAAGTCTCCTTTCACTTTAGCCACAACTGCACCACCCTCATACATCATCTCTAGCAGAAGCATCGATATTAACCTCATACAATAACCCCAGGGTTATTCCTTTGTATTACGTTTTTTCCTGAGGTTTTAAAAAATGCTAACGTATTTCTGGTCAATGAAAAAGCTTAGCGACTGATCTGAACTGTTTTGTTCGACCTTTTACCTCACGATGTCCAGCTTTCCTTGAAAAGTCCATAGTTTAAATGTCCTTGTAAGTGTACCTGCGACCAAATCAATCTATTCTGTCAGCCAGCTCTGTGGAAAAAACAAACAAACAACTATTACACTCCGACGAGCGCATGCTCTGACCATCCATTTAAAGGACGTGAAAACACCGACGTTATCGGACGCCTTCTAGGTGGTCAAGGAGTGACCGAATCTCAGTCTAAATGGTTAAAGCAGAGGCTTCAGGCAACATGGAGGTTATTCTAAAAACACACAGTGCTGAAATCTGACGGTTGAAATCTTATTGGATAGAAACGACAACCTAAAATTACACGTGATTACATATTCAAAATATATATATATATATTTACATGCTTTATGCAAATGCATGTTTATTATTAGTGAAACCAAACCTTTTTTTAACGCAAATCATCAGGACACCAAATGGAACTTTTGCTATGTTTTCACACGGATGGTTTTAATCGCCGGATTTGTGCATCATGCCGGATTTTGGTGCTGATTTGAGACTTGGCGCATCAGTAAAACAAATGTTTACTGATTAAAAATTATTTTAAGATGGAGGTTTTTTTTTTTATATTAGAGTAAAGAAAGGACTTTGTGTATAAATTTGTGTTGCGTTGAAGGTTTTATTTTCGCCTGTTTTATATTTATTTATTTATTTATTTAAAAAAATGGTCAAAGAATAAATACACGCTGCATCAATCGGGCGTTAAAATTAATACGCGTTAACGCATATATTAGCTTTATTAACATTTATTTATTAACATAAAGCTTTGTATGTTTTATCTCTGTGATGTTATGAATATGTAACGATCTTTAATTACCTCACACAATAAACAGGACTTTCACTGCTAGTTGCACCGCCATTGTGAATCGTTAATTTTGCCATTTGTTTAGTTCTCAAGTTCTCAAACAGCATTTTTATCAAGGTACATTTGTACCGCTTCATTAGCTCGCGATTACTGTCGTTCATGGGACGGGGCTTCGGCATCATTCACATCAGTTTGATTCCATTATTCAATTCTCCGTCTTTCTCTCCCAGCTACAGTTCGACCTCCTGCGGCCGAGAGGTCATTTTTTAAGCGCGACAACAGCAGCACCGCCCGCTAACTCGCGTAGCATGTAATCCGTCTTCCTTTCTCCGTCTTCATGTAGTTAAAAAAAACTGTGAAGGGGTGGGGGGGAGGATTCGGGGGGGGGGGGGGGGGTTTAAAAATAAATAAATATATAAATAAATAGAGCAAAGCGCCTTGATCATTAAAGCTGTGCTGTCACTTTTTTTTTTTATGCGCTTCTGTGCTAATTACCTCATTATCGCAGATTAGGTTTTTAAATTTCATGAGTTCATTAGCATCTGCAGCGCGCCGCTAACACGGGCGCCACGCGGAGACTGCGGAACGTGGCTCACTACTCAAACAGTGTGGGAGTGGGAGCAATGGGTATGCGTATGACCGTATGACATACACACTGCTTTCCGATTTCTTTCTTCTTTTTTTTTAAACCAAACCGAGAGCTCCTACAGATCTGATGTGCTAATTTGCATACTATATGCTACGTCCTGTGCGTTTTATTTTTTTTTCCTTAAGAATGATGTTTTCCGCTCAGCACAGCTGTAAAGAGTGATTATTACATTTATATCACAAAGAGACTTACAATTATTTCATTCATACAACTGAGCTGGTGAGGGTTAAGGGCCTTACTCAAGGGCCCAACAGAAGAAATTATCTGAGTAACATAGAAAAATTAAAGTACTTTCATAAAACCTAGCGATGTTAAACAATTTTTTATTCCACACACTTTTTCTCACTTTCTATCATTCCCTCTACCTCCTTCACCTCTCTTTCTTCATCCCTCTCTCTCTTACTCAATCTCCATAACATTGTCTTTCTCATTCTGACACTCTTTCTATTTCTCTCCTTTCTCTCTTACCTTTCCTGTCATTCTCCCACCGGTTCTCCCGATCACTTTCTTTCTCTCCTTCACCCCCCCCCCCCTCGTACTCTTTCCATCACCTCTATTTCTCCTCTATCTTTCTATCTGTTTACCTTATACTCTCCTTTCACTCTGTTTCACACACACACAATCTTTCTTCTTCACCTCTCCTTCTCCTGAAGTGGCCATGGTATAAGGTGAGAACTTTTAAATGAGGCATATGCAAGATCACGGTTGGTGCTCCCCTCCACATACCCTCATACCCCCTTCCCAAAAAAAGGGATAAACACAAGAATAAATACACTACACTACACTACACTACACTACACTACACTACACTACACTACACAATGCCCCCATCTCGCTGTCAGTACCCCATTTATTGTTGCACCTCTGGAAGAAACCCACGATGAGGTATGATGCCATCATATCATTTCAATGCACTTGAGCGGTTCTTCGCCTCCACCTCATGTAGCACACCGATCTCTGGATTATCATTTACATCACTGCGCTGAAGTTTTTTTCACTATCGGATGAAGCAAGAAAGGCGGAGAGTCTTTTTGGGAAATGGTTTTCGCAAAGCGGGTAGTAAAACCGTCTAATGGGCCCGCGATCGAACGGGCTCGCGTTACATAATGGAGCTCAAAGTAATGCGAGGGAAAAAAAAAAAAAGGAAAAGTGCAGCAGAGACACATATCTTACCTGGGCTTTTTTTCACTCCGCTGCCTGCTCACTACACATCAAACAAATATACATAATATTGATTCCTATCTTTGTGGAAAAATGGAGGCTGGGCTGAACATGAAGGGAGGTACAGTAGTAAAACCGTAGCCGCTTTCTTGTACATGGCCTTTTACTAATCTATGTATGCTAGTGTTGCGTTTCCTCCCTCATTCTTATTCTCTCTGTTATTAAGAGGTATTTAAACAGTTTCTAGACGAGCTCTGTTTTACAAGGAAGAACTTTATTTATCTATAGTACGTTAACTATCGCGTGTCACGCTCCTTTTGCGGTTTGCATCAGATCTCCACAACGGTGTCAAAACACCGAGCAAAACCAGGAGCCGAATTTGAGGACTGCGGCAGCGAGATCATGCTGATTGCTGTCCGGCGATCATCATGCACGAGTTGCCTAATGGTTTCTCGAAACACCTCGAGTGAAACGTTGTGCCGCCGTATGTCAAACGTTTGTCGCTTCAAATGCCCCTGTGGTCTTCGAACTTTTTGATACCATCTCGTATGGTAAACTTATCATTGTTAGGTAACATCCATACAGAACAAAAACCCAACGAGGACACGCCAAAATTGCTCTTGAAATCTGATTGGTCGAAAAGGTACACAACACGAAAGATTAGACATTTGTAGCTACTTCCTGGAATTACCTACTTTAAAGCAGCTTGATTTTCTTCCCTCTCTAACAGAGTTACATCCTAAAGACTTTTCTATAGCGGAAAACATACGTTTACATTTACAGCATTTAGCAGATGCCCTTATCCTTATCTGAGCAGTTGAGGATTAAGGGCCTTGCTCAAGGGCCCAGCAGTAGCAGCTTGGTGGTGCTGGGATTTGAACCTATGACCTTCCGATCCAGAGTCCAATGCCTTAACTGACAATGTCCCCTAACTACAGACCAATGTGGGTTTTTGCGCTGTTACTGTAGAAATATTAAAGGAATACATACATTAAATGGACAAAAATGTACTTTGGATCTGCCACTGCTGGGCCCTTGAGCCCACTCTTTTAATGTCTTTTTTTCCCTCACCTCTCTTTTTCCTCTCTTTCTCTCTCTCTCTCTCTCTCTCTCTCTCTCTCTCTCTCTCTCTCTCTCTCTACTCTCACTTGTTCACTCTCTCTTATACACTTAATCACCCTATCATTCTCTTTCTTTCTCTCTCTCTCTCTCTCTCTCTCTCTGACACTCTTTCAATCTCTCTCTAATTTACTATCTTTCTCTCTCGATCTCTCTTTCCTTCTCTTCCACTCTCCTTGTGGAATGGGATGTTCCAAAATGGCATATTAAATCAGGAAAGAAAGGAAAGCTCGTTGCTTAATGGTTAAGGTTTTGGACTTTGGATCCGAAGGTCATAAGATCCAAGATCCAAGCCGCAACAAGATGCCAGTTCTGGGCCCTTGAGCAAGGCCCTTAATCCCCATGCTCAGCTATTTACCTCTAAATTAGATAAATGTAAGTTGCTCTTTATAAGGGCTTCTGCCAAATACCAAAATGTCAATTTTACACGGAAAACTTTCTGTGGCAGGAACTGACACTGGAGACTCTTTTCAGGAACATTTATCTCCTCACAGAAAACTTTTTTACCTCAGTATTTATTGTGTGGGTTTTTTTTGTACTTCTCCGGCATAGAAAGTTCCTGGAAATGACTATTGCTGGGTCAAGAATGATAAAATGGTTAAAAAAAAAAACCGCATTTGCGAGTAATATTTCTGCAGAGCCCGCCACCTGCGACCAGATAAATGAATACGTTATGACCATAAAATCTGCATGTTATGACTTTTTATGCGAGTGTTCTTAGAGGAACGACCTGTCACATAATTTGTTGACGTAATAAAACCGAGACTCGTGTGCCACCTACGCTCGAGTTAAAGCGCCAAAAATGACCGTCCGTTAAAGCAAAATTCACCTTTCCGCATCAGAAAAAACATGTCGAACCCCAAAAAAAGGATGGCGTCCATCTCTGTCCAGCTCTACTGCTGTTGATACACCTGTAAAAAGGCTCCAGTTGTGTCAGCGTTGTGGAGAGAGAGAACGTCTGAGACGCCGAGCACCATCTTGGTACAGTATTATTACGAAACCCAGAAAATGTTATGAAATTGCAGGAGAAAAATGATTTCATTACCGGGACAAAACATTTCAAATCAAAAAAAGACAGTAAGAAAAATGCATACACACAATTGCGTCGAGCACCGTTAGCCGTTAGCGCTTGCTGTGTCTCGCGCATTTGTACTGTATTGTAACTCTCTGTAACTGTATTTAGGTCTTAAGTTAAATATTCAGTTCCTACGACTTCCATGAACTCTGTATAGTTATAATTAAGTTGTAGCAAATCAGTGCAACTATGCAAATCAATTCGAATGAAGACGGGATTAATTCGGCATAATCCCCACGAGCCGAACGACTTATGATTTTTGCACGTAAGAAAAATTTGGCGTTTAAGCATATTAAAACGAGACGACGTGTGCGATCCGGGATTGCAGTCATTCCCATTTTATTTATTTATGTATTTCTTAATTACGTCTAACCACGGGGGAACACGAGGCACTTCGCGGGGAGGCCGAACCATTTTCGGCTCCCCCTAGGTGCATAAATATATATCTAACCTCCCTCTAGTCCATTACACGGCAAAATTCGATTTATGAGTTATTACATGACACGTTTGAAGGCAGAGGTCGGAATTATGAAATATGGATCGCTCGTCTCATCATGGAAAGACGGAGCTATTTGATCATCTCTCATGAGCCATACCTATTGCGATATTCCCTCTCTCTCTCTCTTTATTCAACGTAAAGTAAACTGCAGCCATCAATATTTGATGAATATTTTGACAGCGCCTTTTTTCTCTCTTTTGACGGACATGCCGCCGTGGAAGCCTCCGCATAACATCACCGCGCTCCTTTCCTCGGAATATCTAATAAGGCTAGATATGTGCGAGGTTTGTAATAGGGTTTGTAATCTCAGACACCTTCATCATGCATCTCCTTCCTGTCGACTTGCCCACCTGTTCCATTCTATAACAAAGGATTCTGAATTTTTGACACCCAGCCATTAATTTTTTTTTTTTCCCTTTTTTTTTCGCTGGGTAGGATTTCAGTCCTTCATTCACCTTTTGGGTTGACTGGTGGTGGAGGGCACAAATTGTAAATTGTAACAAATTGCAACCTCATATTTGAAACCCAGAATGTAACAGGAAATAATCAAAGCCAATGAAAGAGCATTGGGAATTAAAATAAATGTAAAAAATTAGAAATTTTTCAGTAGGGGTGCCAATAATTATGTGTATTTTAGATTATAAAAAAAAAATATATTGTATTATTATATATTTTAAAATGTTTACTTTTTTTTTTTTTTTTAGATCACGTCCCTGCTAAATTGTGTTCTTCAACATTACACATTCCTTGTTTCAGAAAATTAAATTGTTTATACCCTGTTGTTTTTTTTTTTAGATATCAGCCAACAAGCCCGGTCCTCGTGGGGGGGGGCATGGAGGATAGAGCACTAATGATCTTTTTGTTTGATCTCGCTGGCCTTTTTTTTTTTTTTCTTTCCTCCCCGACATTCTCACATCGCCCTAGTTGATGTTTGAAGAGCGCACTTTGATGAGCTGCTCCTGAGATGTTCCAAAGGAGCACCGCGGTCACGGCGTGGGCCGAGTTAATTAAAACTTTATTTATGTGCGGAAGAAAGAGCAGACATATAACGCTGGTAGGCAAGTTTTTCTTTTTGGAACAGGAGACTACAAAAGTGGATCTGATATCAGTGAGAAATATTTGCGGCTTCGTTTTCTATCAAATTGTTTAGGTTTAACTTATACACTCCCTGCTGTGAAGCATGGTGGTGGAAGTGTCGTTTTTTAAAATGATTCTTAGAGCTTGTTAGGTGCTTCTCTAATTTTCTTCCCTGATTTTCCAGAACTTTGTTGCACTTCTTGGGAACATTCTAGAACAATCTGGACCTTCAAGGATCTTTTTGCGACGACGTGACGCCCTTGTTAGATGCAGGTTGTGTTCTTCTGACTATGCAACCTTTTAGGTTTGTGGTATAAAATCCGGTTAGGTCCATATTATTTATTTATCTTTCAATGAATTTGGCAGTTTAATAAGTTAATACGCACCGATCATGAGCAAAGCATAAAAACCTAGAAACAGGGATAAGGCAGTGTTCGCTGGCTCGGTGCATCGATAATGGCGCTGCCGAAGCCGAGGTATCAATCCTTCAACCGCCTCGGCGGGAATGAGCTGTAATGTTTTATGACTGACGGGATTTATTGTTACGACCTGCTTTCCTCACATTTTAATCTTGTTTACGAGCCACCGAACGGCAGGAGAAAGCTAAGTGATATCAAAGGTGACAGCCTCATCAAACGTTAAGAAAGTCACACCACGATATTACGCGGCACTAATAAGTTAGCTCGAGTACTTTTGTCATGTAGACGCTAACCGTGTCCGAGTATGTATTATTTGTATATATAAACGTACAATACACTAGGTGGTATCACAAAGGTTAAAGACTTAGCTCTGCTTACGAGAAAGTACTTTATTTATCTAGTGATTGTTTACACACTATCACCTTCTCCTTGGACGGCAATACAGCGTTCTTCCCTGCATTCTTCTGGAAAGTGTCCTGGAAGTCTTCTTTTCGACACGTGTCAAGCACCTCCTACGATTCACGTCGGATGCCCATTACGTTTATACTTGTATTTTCAATGTGTATGTGTACAACATCCGGATACGCCAAGTGTAAACGCAGCCTATGAAAGCAAAGAAAAAAGAACGAAACAAAGATTAGAAATCGAGAATCTCAAAAATTCAGAACATGAAACAGGTGAACACAATCAGGTAACAAGCGAGAGGCAGGACTACAACAGAAGCAACAACGACAGCAACAAAATAGCTTTTTCTGTCCTCCATGTTTGTTTTTTTCCCTTGCCATTTTGGGATACTACGTTGCTCATGGAAACGGAAAGTGCTGTTCGCACTTAAGGACAAACAGCACTCTGGACAAAGAAAGGAGGGTGTAATTACGATATAATTCTGCTCCTGCCAGAGACTTGAATAAATTTTTGGCCTATTTCCTGCATCTCCTTCTGTGGTTTCTGTGTTGTTTTCTATATAATTTTTTTTTTTTCAGTTCTTATGGTGGGTAAGGCATCCAGGAGGACTATATATTTATTACACAGTTCCAGCAAGACTAGTTTTAAACCACATTATAGTACTTTTAGTATATTTATATTTATGGCATTTGGCAAGTGTTCTTACAATCATCTTAGTTATCCAGCTGAGCACTTGAAAGTTAAGGGCTTTGCTCAAGAGCCCAGCAGTAGCAGATTTGAACCCATAGCCTTCCATTTAAAAGTCCAACATCTTATTCACTGCGCTGGTATAAAAATTTTTTGAGACTAGGTTCTTTTTCAACATACTTAAGTGTCCAGAGCATTAATATTGAGCTCTACTGCAGAGTTTTAAGATGTCCGAAAGCATCTAGAACTAAACTTTTTGCTACCAACTCGTATAATATACATAAATATATAGCGATGATCGGGGTCCAAGCACTTTCTGCTTAAAGAAACAAACAGATATTAAATTGACATGGTTTGGTCCTTTACCTAAAACTATAATGATCACACAATTTTAGTAAAGTCCAAGGAAAAATTATTGGGACTAGCTCTGTTTACAAGAAAGTACTTTATTTATCACTGTTTACACACTATCACCTTCAAAATAGTTTTATTATATTTATTTAATTGAATAAGCAATTAAATTGGCACAAATTCAATTAAGTAAAATTAAATAAATCAAAAATGTTATTATATATTTTTCATTTGTTAGACCCCATTTGGGTAATACAGATGTGTATATAAGTGTGTTAGTTGTATGTAAGTTGTTTTACATTTAATATTGAATTTTCGAATGATATGATTTACTTAACTGTTCTACTTATTTCAGCATACTTTAACAAATGTCTTCATTCCTTCCATCCTTCATCCATTCACTCCCTCAATATGCAGAATTGTCAAGATTTTCTCCTTTTATTGTTTCATTCTAGCGCTATGGATTCTTTAGCGTTTTTCATGCATGCGTAAAACAAATCGTATTTCCAGTACGGAGTGAGTAGCCACAGTGACACTGTGCTAACTCTAGTTTCTGTTTATACCCATGGCATTGTTGTGTATGTTTTCAGGTTCAATAATGATAATAAAAAATGCACTCAAAGTCCAAGGCGGAGACTAAATAAACTTGCGGTTAGCCATTTGATACGTTCCTGAGGGAACTCTGTAACTATGTTCCGCTTAAAAAGACGTGTTCCGAACCGAAAGGCCTGCACCGAAAAATTTCGGTACGAATATGCGTTCCTTCACACCCGTAGCGTCAATGGCGTCTTTATAAAACCAGAAAAGCCAACTTTTAACAGCAAATGAGTCTTGCCTGACCAGCTGCATTTTGCCCTTTTGACCAAACAACCCCTTTAACGACTATAAAAGCTGCACCTGGTCAGTGTTTTAAGCACATTTACAGTCCTTTTCATTTCCACCAGAAGCTCTTTGACCCTTTTTTTGTGTGTGTTAAGAGACTAGACATAGTTCCTATTGACATGTAATCTACCATTTTACATCTGGGTTTCCACTAGGCAAAATAAAATATGAAAAAAAAAGAAAGAAACTGATCCAGTGAGAAGGGTCAAAGTGAGAAGCCGGAAAAAAAAGGTCAATCTTTGTAAGACAATAGTGTTCTAGACAGCTGTTTGCTAACCCTGCAAATTTGGAGCATTACAGTAATTCCTAAAAGACATGGGCTGAACATCTTTTCCAATCTTTCTGACAGAATAGAAATCTATGATATAAAAAAAAAAAAAAAAAAAAAACATTATTCCACCTCCGGGTGTTTACAGAGTTGTGAAAAAAAATGGTGCCAACAGCTAACAGATGTTTGGGTCAAAGGCTGGAACGCGTGGGGTCTTTTCGAACAATCTAAGCATCAAAAGATCCTTGTAATGCAGTGTTGGCATTTATGTACTGATTTAGAAATGAGCTTTTATGGACCTGAAGTAGGGGCCAAAGTGGTGGACCTGATGTTCCATAGCCAAAGCTTCCTTTTTTTTTAAGGAGTTTTGAATGAATATACTTTCATGGTGATTGGTTCCAGGGTTATAAATAGCACAAGGTCCGATTTCAAATGAATTTTCGGTAAAGCCAGGTGCACATTTTGGCCACGATTTGGTCGTCTAAGACCGTTTTTGAAAATCCCAAAAATTGCTATAATCCGAGATTACAGACTTTCTCCTGCAGTGTGACTTCTCCTACAATGACCAACAAAACAACAACCAAAAACCTGATGACACAATTAGCAAAACAGCGAGTCAGTTGCACGGTACAGCGAGAAGAAAAACCTATCGAGCTGTGAAGGGAAAAGGAGTGTTTGTAGGACGTTTTTATGTCATGTCATAAACAAAAGGTCCTGCACAGATTGTTTTTGTTTGCTGATAGCTACCGTTTTGATAAAATGCAGGTCTGAAGGGATTGATGACATAAAACTTGGGATGAGTCTTTTTCTTGTGTGCATCAGTTTTTGACCTGTAAAGTCTGACATTAGGACAAATTAGATCCTACGGTGTGACATGGGGATCATGTTCAAACAGTCAGACAAGCAAAAATCTCAAATGATTATTAAACTAAATTATTATGTTGGTTGCAAGTGGTTTCCGTAGTTACCCAAAATGCCAAAAGTGGTTCAAGTAGATTTAGCCCTTGCTCTGATCACATGATCTCACTTGAAAGATCGTTCTTTGCTAACTAGCCAAGACTATTGTCTGGCACAATTATATTACTTCCAGTTTGGATTGCTTTTGACATCATTGGAAAATGATGAGCAAACTGAGAAAGTCTTGGCGCACCAACCCACCTATCAGCTCCAGAATCTCTAAGTAAACCTGCCAAAATTCGTCAAGATACACTATATTGCCAAATGTATACCTGGTCATAAGTACGGTTTGTGCTTTTTGCGCATTACATTCCACATTAAGTCCCAATTTGCCCTTACAATTCCCCTTACTCTTCTGGGAAGATGTTTTACTAGATTTTGGAGTTTGCTTGTGGCTATTTGTGTTAATCAGCCACAAGGGGGTTAGTAAAGTCAGGTACTGATGTAGGTGATGTGAGGAGGCCTAGGGTGCAGTCAGCATTCACATTTATTCCAAAGGTGTTCAGTAGGGTTGGGGTCAGAGCTCTATAGCAGGAGATTTTCCTCTTAAAACCATATAAAGAAGATCTTAATGGAGCTGGCATTGTGCATTGGGCATCGCCATGCTGAAACAGTTTTTGGGCTTCCAAGTTCAAGTGAACATTGTATTATGTCACATCCAAAGAATTACAATTGTATGCCTCCAGCTTTGAGGCACATTTTGAAGAAGAAACACATATGGCAGGAAAGGTTCGGTGTCCCAATACTTTTGGCAATAAAGTGTATCTAAGTTTTCAGAGGGTTTAGCTGTTCTGCAGCACAGTTACTTTAGTTACTTTTCCTCTTCCAAATACTTGAATGCTGTGTAAGATTAGATTTGGTTTCTCTGAAAGGAAATGGTGTTAGCGTGAGAGAACGATTCTTCAAAGCGCAGGCAAGAAAAAGCCCATCCCACGGTCGGCGAAATAGATACACCAAGGACATCGAGCACTCAGCGAAACTGATCTCCGCATCATCTCACGCATCTGCTCCGAAATAGTGTCATTCCTCAGCTCAAGTGGAGATTGGACCTTCAACTGAACCAATATGCCGGCTTAAGGTTAAGCAGGAAACTGCGGGTTATTACACTGTGATATAGTGTGTTATATATGCAATAAATCAATCGAAGCATGATATACATATCACAGGATGACTTTCAGCTTTCTGGATGCTAAATGTACCGAGGTAAGCTATGAAATAAATTGTACGCTGATAATAATCTGGTTTGGATCAAAAAATATATCTAGGGAATGATTTCTGTACATATTATTAATTGCGTAACCTTGTAGTATGCGGATCCACATTTACATTCCTCACACTTGTAACTATCAGACCATGAATAATTCATGATAGTTACTGTATAATGTGCTGTAGGATGAATAACTGAATGACAAGTTGGGAATTTGTTAGGGCTTTGTAAAGAAGTACGGACTTGAATAAAAAAAATAAAAGAAACTTTTTCCCCCGAAAACTATCAGCTGCCATTTTTTTGTTATTACTAAATTAATCCAATTATGAACTCAGAATTAATTACTAATCAGCTCCCGGTGGTACATGATTGTTAGTTATGTGGTTTTATAAACTTGTGTGTGAATGCAGGCTTGGAGGTGAATCACCCTGAATAAATACTGTACCTTCAAGTCATGGAATATAGATCATCAATCATAAATCAGCCATCTTTTCCTGAAACCTCGCCTGGATCTGAAAAATAACACGCCCTGAATGAATCCATAGTGATACTGTTTGGTTTAATACCACTTACAGCTAACTAAAAACATATTCAAAGATGACCAACAAACTTGAAAGGATGGTGTTAAGGTGGTAGAACCTGCATGTTTTCAAGTAATACGACTAAGAAGCGTGCATGGTCAGGGATATCTGGCCAGTAGGCTATTTGGTAGACCAGCCTTTCATTAGACAGAGAAGATCGCTTTGTCTTTCTTCTAAATTCAATCTATATTTATGACGTACAACAGATACTCGGCACAACAAGAAACGGCTGAACGGCAAGGTCAATCGATTGATGAACAAAATACAAATGGCCCGAGTCCTCTTTCCAGCAAAGCAAGCAAGGTGAGCTTTCCAATGCTGATATGATTGGTAGCAATGTACTTTTGGAATCATGCACGGAAATGACTCCTTCAAAAATTGAGATCCAATACAGATTTACAACCCCTTTCCCAAAGGTCAGAATGAGTTTAGAAGCCTGTAGAAGCAACATCATTGATGGTGCTTCAAAAAGACCTTGGTTTGATTCCTGTGAATGGATTTGATGGCCACATTCTGAGGGGTTGCCCAAGCCAGGGCACTCTCATTACTGGTTCCAATATCAAAATACAGAGAACTTGTCCTGGAAATCTTCTTTTCGAAGCATGTCAAGCACCTTCTGCGATTCGCCGCAATGGTCTCAAAATGCCAACATTTGAGCCGGATCTTCATCTTTGGGATGAACGGCGAAGTCCGCAGGCGCCAATCAGGCGAGTGCGGAAATCAGATCATGTGAATTGTTCATGCGATCATCATGCACGAAATGCCGAACAGTTTCGACATTTTTAGAAGGTTTTTAGAAGGCTCGTTGAATGTCTTCCTGATCTCTTGTCAATTTCCAGTGATGACTCACTCAAAACATCTTGAAAGACTCGTCGCAGCATTGCCAAACGTATGTCATATCAAACGTCTCTGGAAGATTTGCCCAGGTTCACAAAGAATTTCACGTCTGCCCTTTGTTCTATCTCACTGTCCATGATGAAATCGCAGACCTGGTAACGCACGTGGTCGGAATAGCGCCAGGTCGCACCATTCGTCTCTTTTTGATACCACCTTGTAGCTAGGAATCAATGCTCTGCAATGGTGACCCCTAACAGGAGCAACAAAATGATGACAACAGCAGTGTAGATGAAGCCTCGCCACTGTCTGGACAGACGATCTGGACACCATTTGTGGAAGAGCTTTCATTAACAGTACTCTGTGGACTAGTTGCTATTTTTCTGCAATGGGAGCAGTTTTAGATTTTTAGATGAGCTAATCCTGAACTGGTACATCCTGTTCCAGCAGTTTTGACAGGGCTGTACCACTGTAAAGACCAGATCAAGTGCTGTTAGTGAAGCTATATTTAGATAGGCCCACCTGGGGTACTTCTGTATGAGGTGGAACAAGCTGTAAAATCTGTTGCCTTGACTGGCAGTCAAGGCAACATCAGAGGGGGGGGGGTTATTTTAATGATATCCTATGCTGTCTATGCTATACCTCTCACACAGGATATCATTTTAACCCCCGACACAATGTGCACACCCCAGCACAGTGTGGTTTCACAATTTAAATATATACAATGCAGATTTGTTTGCTTGAGCTTCATTAGAAAACGAAATGGTCCATGACCAATTTTAAATGTCTTTTTTGTGTGTTTGTTTTTTCTTTTCTTTATCTAGACTGCTAGGCTTGTAATGGTTCTCCAAATAAAAGAATATGCATGCGCTGAACAGCATGGCGTTCGCGAACGGAAATTGCCTAATCAAATTTTAATTGCTTTGTATATACAGATGGCTGCGAGCATAGCCAGGGAGACCATTTGTTTGGAATGGCTGAATAAAGGCAGCCTAGCATAAAACGCCTATTCCAATCAAGAATTCCCCCATTAATTTTCTGACGAGCCCAAATTAACACTTCAAATGCACTGTGATCTGCGAGCGACTTGCGGTAACAATAGTCCGTCCACACCAAAAAAAAAAAAAAAAAACTACCCACCCACCCAAGAATCTATTCATCCAGCTTGATTTGCGCTAAACTGAGTGACAGTTCTAGTACTATGAAAGTGGATTGACAAATCTTTTTAAGGAGAAAATGCGTATTGATCAAGGAGTGCGTTCGTAAGGGGCGATCAAGCGGGGGCCTCTAGCATGAAGGAATCCATCACTATCGGCACCTGTGTCTGATTACCACTGGGACTATGAACATTTTGTAGACTTGCGATCAAAAAAAAAAAAAAACGTCTCACACTCTTTACCAGTGCATCACTCAAGAGTGACAGGACGTCACTTGGTGTCAGTTTCGAGTCACCTTTAGCTTAAGCTCAAGGGAGCTTGACTGCTAGTATTCCATCCTTCAATAACACCGTGCATAAGAGCACAACAGCTTTTTAGAACCTTTACTGTAAAGCAGAAGCCAAATAAAATAGTGATAACAAATAAAAGCTGGCGAGGTGAGATTAGCGTCAAGGCTATTAATCAGTCTGACACTAAAATTAGTGTCCATTCATCACAAGGTAGCTTAGCATTTTTAGCTGTTAACCTCTTGATTTGCCTCAAATTCTCATAATCTACCTCAGATCCTTTGCTGCCATGGTTCATTTTTCAATGATGAAATGCAAAATTTATACTGAGAAAATGCAAATACAAAAATCAAGACCTAAAATTCTAAATGGAAGGCCACTGGCAGGTCTTGCAGTCATGCTGAACCAAGTTCCTCAAGTTTGTCCTTCAAATTAGCATGTTTAGCATGTGAAAAGCAATTTATCAGTCTCTAGTCTAGTCGTGTTTGGAAATTGAGTCAGAACTTAAAAAAGATTCCGCACGGTATATCCAATCTTCTTAATTAAACTCTAAATATGACTAGCTATGTTAGTGTTCTTTTTTCAAATAGCAGTTTGGGTTAACAGTCACATATTTAAAATCTTAATTAGCATCTAGCTGGTTAGAGGGGGAAAAAATACATTTTATTCTGTTAGCTAACATTAGGGCCAATATTCTTTGACCATTAGCCGGGTTAGCATTTTTCAGTGAATTTTAAGTGACATTAACCATACTTTTCATTCAGTCTTAAACTCAACCATGCTTATTGTAGCCATTAGTATGGCTAGTCATCATTTTTCACTGACATAAACAGTGGGGAGTTGGTAGCTTAGTGGTTAAGGCGTTTAACTTTGGCTCCAAAAGTTGTAATTTCAAATCCCAGCCACAACAGGTTGCCACTTTTGGGCCCCTGAGCAAGGCTCTTAACCTCATATCTGCTAAGTTGTATGATGGTGATTATTGTTATTATAAAGACGTACTGGATTAGAGCATCTGCCAAATAACGGACATGTAAAGTCATCATATTACCGACAATAAACATATATATTATTCAGTTACATGGTTAATCATGCTAATTATAGCTAACATTAGGACTAGTCTTTGTTTTACCACTGACATAAACCATATATGTTATTCAGTCATGCTAATTATTCAGTCATGCTAATCATATTACTGACAACATTTTTTTTTATTAATTTTTAAGCTCAGTTGGGCATACATTAAGGCTAGTCTTCTTTTATTACTGACATAAAACAAAACTTTTTTTAATAAGTCTTGATCATGCTAATTATCATGCTAACTATAGCTAACAGGGTTTAGTCATCATATTACAGTACTGCCATTAAACATATATTATACAGTTAGCAAACATTTGGGCTAGTCTTTGTTTTATCGACATGAACCATATTTTTTATTCAGTCTTGAGCTCAATCATGCTAATGATTGTGAACATTAAGGCTAGTCCTGGTTTATCACTGAAATAAACAATATAATTTATTCAGTCATGCTAATTATTCAGTCATGCTAATCATATTACTGACAAAAACCATACATTCTATTCAATTATAAGCTCAATCGTGTTAATTACAGCTAACATTAGGGCTTGTCATCGTTTACCACTGACAAACCATACTTGTTATTCCATGTTGCGCTCTATTTTGCTAATTATAGCTAACATTAGGTTTAAGTCGTTATTTATCACTGACATCACTTATTTAAACCATACTTTTCATTCAGTCACACACTCAATCACCAATCAGTAATAAAAGCTCCCTCATAAACCATACTTTATATTAGGTCTTAAGCTCAATTATAAAAGCTAATTGAAGCTAATGTTAGGGCTAGTCATCATATTAATGGCATTAAACCATACGTTTTATTCAGTCTTGAAGTAATCATGCTAATTATAGCTAATATCAGGGTCTAATCTTTATTTATCACCTGCAAAAACTTTTCTTTCAGTTGACAGCTTGAACATAAAGATGAAAGCCTTTAGTTTAACCGGGTCTTCATGTGAATCATGCTAATTTTAGCTAGTTGTAAAGCGCCTTTAAAAAGGGCATGTTAGCATTTTTGGGAGGCTAATTATCTTAGGAGCAAAAGACAGACATTTGAGCCTCGAGCAAAGCGTTTGCACACTTTTGCATTCTGAGTCATGAAGGTCAACAACAAAGTGGCTTGTGGTTAATTCAAGGTCAGAGGTTGTGTGTGTGTGTGTGTGTGTGTGTGTGTGTGTGTGTGTGTGTGTGTGTGTGTGTGTATGTTTTTTTTGGTATCTAAAATATGTACTGTAGCGCTCAATCTATCAGCCCTGTCATAAATTTGATATGCAGATTCATCACACTTTAATCAAAAATGCAATGCCATCGATCAAAACAAGCTGCAAAGGATGTGTGGATTGACTGAGCCCCCTGGGTGGAGAGAAAGAGTGAAAGAGAGTAAAAGAGAGAGAGACGTGCACACATTCTTTGCAAGCGTCAGACAAGTCCGGGTGCTAATTAACAAATGCGCCTTCATATTTAATGTCCTGATTTAATTGAAATTCTGTTACTTACCCAAAAAGCTTTAGGGTTTAGGTAAGGGGGGCTGAGTGGATAGGGGGTTGGGGGGTTGGCGGTTGCACAGATTTCGCCTAGTATACAACAATTAAATCGAAATAACCTTAATGTTTCTTTAATAATGGTAATAACTGAGCCCATTAATGGTGCCTTTAAATGGAGTACCAGTTGTGTAACACCTACTTCTAAACAGAAGGAGGCAGCCTCGAGGCCCACTTAAACTCAAGCCGCAGTTGTTCCAGATTTTAGTTCATGCAAATATTCTGGTTTTCAGTTGAATGTAGATTTACACTTTTCAAAGGCTTCAAAACCAAGGTTGTATCTATCAGATAAATGACCAGACATTCTTTTCCTGTTGTCTCCAGGAAGCTGCAGCTCTACCTCTGCCATGTTAATCCATCATCTAGGTGACTCTCAGGACACGCCTCAGTCTCCGTAGCGCTGTAATACGCCGTTTTCACATACCGTAGCAGCGGTGGTGCTGCGAGAACGTGCTCGAGAAAGAGTTTAGCGACAAGAAATCGATTGACGTATCAAATATGGGTCACAAATAATAGGTCACTTTCTATTTATACTTACGCCCACTTAATTCGAAACCTTTAAAACCAAGATTGCATTCGTCAGATACAAATGATATACCTGAGGAAACATAATGAAATGTATGAACCACTAGATGCTCATGGTATGGACTCCACATTGGCTTAAAAACATCCTGGCCCTATTGAGAATCTACTTTTTCTTCTTTCGGCTTCTCCCATTAGGGGTCGCCACAGCGGATCATCCTTCTGATTCCTGATCTGCATAATTGATTTGGCACATGTTTTACGCTGGATGCCCTTCATAACGTAACCCTCCCCATTTAACCCTCCCCATTTATCCGGGATTAAATTCAGGTTTTTTAGGCATGACATGCCATGGTTACTCAGCATACATTAAAATATGTTACTGTGGTTTATATGTAATGCATTCTGAGATGTATTCTTTTGAGCTCACTACAGCTGTAAAGAGTGATGTAAAGAGCAATCCTAGTAGTTTAAAAAAGGACAAGGAGATATCAATTATCTCACAAACAAACTAAGTTTTAATTGAAGGAAAAACCAAATACCAAAAAAAACAGTCCATGACAAGTCAAATGTGAGTTATTGCAGCAAAAAATAAAACTTCTGTTAGAATGTCATTTATGATAATGAGAGAAATCGCAAATGCAGATTCAGATAGTGACCGTCTATCCGTCTCCATCTTTCTTTCTTGTGAGTTCTGCGCCCATCAACCGATCAGTGCAATAATTTCCGAGGTGCGATTGTGTCTGATATTTTAGTATACACCAATCAGGCATAACATCATGAGGTTTAAAGTGAGAAACACTGATTATCTCTTTATCATGACACCTGTTTGTGGGTAGATATATTTATTAGGCAGCAAGTAAACATTTTGTTCTCAAAGTTGACATGTTAGAATAAGGAAAAATGAGCAAGCATACGTATTTGTGCGAGTTTAACAAATTGTGACGTCTAGACGACTGGGTCTCAGAGCATCTCCAAAACTGCAGCTCTTGTGGGCTGTTTCCAGTCTACAGTGGTCAGTATCTATTAAAAGTGCCCCACGGAAGGAACAGTGGTGAACCGGCGTCATGGGCGGCCGAGGATCATTAATGCACGTGAGGAGCAAAGGCTGGTCTGTGTGGTCCGATCCAACAGACGTGTTCCTGTTTTTTGGCAGCAAAAGGGGGACCTACATAGTATTAGGCAGGTGGTCATAACTTTATGCCTGATTGGTGTAATCAGATTTACAAATAAGGCAATGAAAAAAGACTTCTGTTGTTTCAGGGTTTTTTTTCTGGTTTGTGTCATTTTTATACAGATGTTTGCACATTTTATCTAACATCACTATCAGCCGTCACTACATATAACACTGTTTACCAAACATCACACGTTGAGAGTACGCTATTTCCTGGCTTTGTGGTCAAACGTGTTCAATGATGCAGTTGTTAGGGAAATGACATCACCTGATAACATCCTTCATTAGTATGCAGCAGGTGCTTTGTTAATTCTCCCGGCTGTATGCATGAGAAGTGAAAACATGTTGCTTACAGGAAGCCCCTCGCATTCTTGTAAGCGCTTCGAGAACCAGGGAGATCCCGGCTGTAGTGGCGGCGTGCCGTCACTCGGCTGATAAACATCTTGCCGCTGCACGAGAATCAAACAGTTTAAAAGAAATGAGCGATGGATGATCTTCGATGATTTCTCACTGAGTTATCCGTTGATGGGTGTGAGAAGGATGTGAAATCTCGGAGCACAGCCTAGCAATTGATCAACCTCTAATTCACCCTGTAGCTTGAAGGCTCCGAAAAACACGACTGCGCCTGTTTTTATGGGAAAACAATTCTAAACATCACTTCAGGCCTCCCGACACAGTGTTGATTGTTTTTCAATAACGGCGCCTCAGGAACCTTCGAATCTGTTAAGAAAAGGTGCAATTCGATTCAAATCCTAGGTTTGCTTCCTGTTCTGCCGGGATGATCTTTATGCAAAAGGTCATTTTTTTTCACCAAGGAATTATACGGAACCATTTTAGGGAACCATAAGTACTCTAGACAATACGGGGCCTCACAGGCCAGGTGTCGTAATTTCATATAACAGCTTTCCAACCACATAAACCCTCGAATATATCCTATATCTTTTTATGATGTTTTTATTATTACTAGTGCATGAGGTGGTCTTTTTCACCTCAGACTGTTGCCTATCAACATAAAAAAAAATAAAAAAAACGGCACAGTAAAACGTGTAATTTTGTGACTGATGAAAAAAGGGCTGCTACCCTTCAAGAGGAACCGTATGCAAAGCTACAAAACATGTTGCTAAGATATATAGGATACGAGATCCTGAAAAATATGTTTGGAAAAAATGTCTACAGTATAAATATATGAATGCATCAGGAGAACTCTAATTGGGCTAGAAACGATCTATGCTAGTTAGCAGATCATGTATATATTCAAAATCACATTGAATTGTGGAGGAGACTTAACCGACATGCGATGGATCTGCGGACTGGTCTTTAACAAGCTTGAAAGACAGGAAGTAGCAGGTTTTTTCTTTGCGACAACACATTTCAGTTTCAATTTCTGCCTGCCGCATTTCCCCTTTCTTTAGCTCGGGCCTCGTTTAAAAGAGCACATTTGACAGCTTTAACAAATGGATCCACGGCAAAGTGACGTGCTGATGTTTGTGAGTAATGAACAAGGTCCCTCAAGGACAGCTACTCTACAAATTTTCGGGTCTCAGGGTCTGGTTAGACAATTTGCTGGGCGACAAACTGATAATGAGTGCTACAAAAAAAACCCAAAAAAACAACACTTTTGAAAGTGGTTCAGAATAAATGGGGAACTGGTTTTGAGGCAAAGAAACATCATGCAAGAAGGCAACAATCTAAACCTGCAGACTCTGTGTTAAAATTCACCTGCTGTGTAAAAATTCACCTCGTTAGCTTGATACCTGTGAAAGGAAATTGCATTAGACCCCCGGATTTTATACAGCCAGGACGGCTATTATTAACCTTTCCTTCCTCTAGTCTTTTTTATGTTTTCATATTCATTGTGCATGGCCTTTCCTATCAGGCGGCATCATGATATATTTAAGCTGGGAGTGTGAAAGGTAACAGGCATTTCGGATGGACTCAGACGAAGCTCCTGCATCTTTCAGTGATCAGTACCAGAATTGTCAAACAGGTCAAAGAGTAAAAATGGGAATGTTAAACAGTTTTGCTTTGCCACATGACTACGTAGAAGTCAAACAACAGGTGGGTGTACTAAGTGTGACTCTCCACAACATCAGGAAATCATATATATGAAATTGTTAGTGAGAATTTTGACTTAAATATTGTCTGTATAACTGAGGCCGATGCGATTTGCATCTCGAAGCATAACCAATGATAAGATACATTAAAGATACATTTAAAGCATTCGATTCAACACAATGCGATTCCATTCGTTGAAATAAAATATGAAGCTATGCGATTCAATATGGTACAGATTGTTCACTTTCATTTCTTTGGTCCAGGCTGACAGCGAACCATAAATTGACTGACTTCTAAAGCATTCACAAACAATTATGATCTTTATTTAATAAAACCAGACTTTTCTTTTTCCTTTACTGTCTCCAGGAAGATGCAGCTCTACCTCTGCCATGTTGATCTAGATTCAAATATGTTAAAATATGACGCATATCAATATCCACGTGTATCAATGAACCTCGGTCGTCCATGTCACCGGTTCACCACTGTTTCTTCCTTGGAACACTTTTGATAGATACTGAGCACTGCAGACCAGGAACATCCCACAAGAGCTGCAGTTTTGGAGACGCTCTGACCCAGTCGTCTAGACGTCACAATTTGTCAAACTCGCACAAATCCTTACACTTGGCCATTTTTTCTGCTTCTAACATCAACTTTGAGGACAAAATGTTCTCTTGCTGCCTAATAAATATATCCACCCACTGACATTTGCCATAATGAAGAGAAAATCAGTGTTCTTCACTTAACCGCTCATAACGTTATAATGTCATAATGTTGTATGTGTGTGTATATATATATATATATATATATATATATATATATATATATATATATATATATATATATATATATACATACAGTGAGAAAAATAAGTATTTGAACACCCTGCTATTTTGCAAGTTCTCCCACTTAGAAATCATGTAGGGGTCTGAAATTGTCGTCGTAGGTGCATGTCCACTGTGAGAGACATAATCTAAAAAAAAAAAATCCAGAAATCACAATATATAATTTTTAAACGATTTATTTGTATGATACAGCTGCAAATAAGTATTTGAACACCTGTCTATCAGCATATATATATATATATATATATATATATATATATATATATATATATATATATATATATATATATATAGAGAGAGAGAGAGAGAGAGAGAGAGAGAGAGAGAGAGATGTATTTCCTTTTGAAACAGGAAGTCAGGGGTAACAATGTGTTGACAGATTTACAGCCTGTAGCTTAATATACCATACCCTGTAACTGCAAACTTTAATGAAGCTAAAAAAAAAATCACACACTGGGGGTATTTACTATCAAAAGGGGCAGGTACAACATTTTTTCTTCTTAAAAGTCTTCTCCCCAGACAGTTCTATGATCATCTCAAGAAAGTTCTTCTTGCTGAGGCGTTTTGTTTTCACTCAATTTCAGTGTAAATGAAACAGTTCTGTTTCAGCGCTGGCATGTTGAAGTGTTATCAATGAAATAGTATTAGCACTACTCCAGTGCCTATTGCTATTACAACCATGATAAGTTGTTAAACATTGATTGCGACAGCAATATTACCACGTTGGCATCGAGCATATGATATATCACCCACGATATGAGGAAGTGCAAGCTGAACTTCACACGAAAACATGGAACAGGAAAGAATTGTCGGGATTACTAACCTTTTCATGAAAAGCTGTGTAGTGCAGGCTTTTACCTAGTAACTATCTGGAAGTCATTTGACGCCTGATGTTTATAGAACAGTGGCAGCAGATTCTTGTTTTTGATTAATCAGACATTGATTAGTTCTCAGTATATTGTTAGCTCAGACAGTATACATTTTTACATTTGCGGCATTTAGCAGATGCCCTTATCCAGAGCGAAGGTCATTAAGAATGAAATTTAAGACTTATATCCCTTCAAAAAATACATTGTTAGCAACTGGCCTTAACCGAACCCTAAATTATTATTATATTTGGTACAATCCGAGAGAAATTCGCACCAATAACAGAAAGCCGATTGGCTGTTGCGTGTTCGTCTCCTTTGAAGTCGTAATATGGGAAATTCGATTTTGACCAGCGAAAGAAAGAACTACAACACCAAGGAAACTAACAAACTTCCAAAGTGCTGCATGAGCATTTCAATAGGCATTAGAGGCAGCGTAAAAAACTTCGCAGGGTAAAAAATACGAGTAAAAGTTTAAGCCAGATTAGCAAACATTTCTTTAGCAGTACATTTTCTTTATAATCACGTGTGTATTGTCGATGAATGCGTGCACATCGCTATTAGATGCAGATACATATAACTCCATAAAAGGTACAGGTCTGATAGAGAATTCATGAAAATTAAAATGAATTTCTTAGAGGTAGAAGTGGAATTTCCATTAAAAATTAGACGAGGCATTACAGTACTTGGAAAAGTAGTTCTTAAAGTTCACACTGCAAAACGGTTTCGCATATTTCTTTTGTATCACGCCGACCAAAAGATTTACAAACAAAATAGTTTGTTGATAAAACCCGTCTCATTCTGCAGACGTTACAAATTGAAGTACCTGTAAACACACATGCCGAATGTCCCTATAATTACATCGGCCCACTGGGTTACCGCAAAGTGAAATATTTTGATTAGGATGCCGTTCTCGTCTAAGCTCGAGGACGCACCTGTTCCCCGTTGACCTTTTGGAACCGTCAAAGCCGATTTGTCCGTGATTGTAATGTGACTACACGAGACGACAGACACGAAAGAGGATCCGGGACACGTGGCACTCGTTAATTTATTCAACCTTGGGCTTTGACTGCCGAAAACTCTGAAGCATCAAGGGTAAATTTGCTCCCTGAGTCTGCTGCTACGTTTATTTTATTTTTTTTGTTTTCTAATTCAATAGTTTGTAAAAGAACTGTTTTGGACTATGCTCAATTGTCTTATAGAACCACAAATATCGAGGCTTTTGTAAAGACATTTACGTAGAGAACGAGACAATGTAGGTGCACATCTGACAGTGCTGGAACCATAACACATGAGAATATAAAGGGCTTTATTTTAGCAATAGGAAAAATGTGGACATTGTAAGACACGTTTAATTAAGTTGAAAAAAATAATCCTGTGTAACTAAAATGAACACAAGGAATTATGGTATCATTTTCTTAATGTAAAGCATTAGTTTTTATTTAAAGCTTTCCAGCTTAGTTTTGTTATTGTTTGTCTGTCTGTCTGTCTGTCTGTCTGTCTGTCTGTCTGTCTGTCTGTCTGTCTGTCTAGGTAGATCTTGGTAGGTGGTGGTAGCTCAGTTTTTAAGGCATTGGACTTTGAGTCGGAATGTCACAGGTTTAAATCCCACCACCAAGCTGCCACTGCTGGGCCCTTGAGCAAGGCCCTTAACCCTCCCCTGCTCAGTTGTAAGTCACTTTGGATAAGGGTGTCTGCCAAATGCCATGAATATAAATGAATCTATTTATCTATATAAAATCGGTGCTGGCTTGGCATTTAGATTTGTATTATTTTGAGTTTTTTTATTTATTTCATTATTATCTATTGTTGATGAAAAAAGCATCAGTATTTGTTCAGTTGTATTTATTGTTATGATTATGATTATTATTATTATTATATTTATTATAATTATTATTATTATTATTATTATTATTATTATTATTATTATTATTATTATTATTAATTGTCATAGTAGTAGAGAAAAAAAATGTACATATACAAAATTATTAAACGTTTTTTTATTTTTTTATTTTTTTTGTCCCTCTCTATACATTAATTTACTTATATTAAACTAAAATGATTAAGCAGAAATGCAATCTTTTTTTTTTTTAATTAGTGGCGTTAAAACTCATTTGCGCTAACACGTTATTAACACGCTAATTTCGACAAATAAACGAGCTTGCACTACATGCGAAAAACACGTGAGTTCCAACAAGCACAAACTTATGATTTCACGTCTCGATCGTCGACACGTGGCTTTTCTGATGGCTGTATCAGTGCATTAAAGAATAAGCAAAAATAACTTTTTACTCATAAGGCATGCGAAGGGGAACAATCCGAGGCGCCCACCAGAATGATTCAGGGGCTCAGCCGGAGATGAAGCTGCTCCGGGGGAACGCGTATTATGCACCGATCCAAAATTCGTCAAATGAATGCACTGCTAACGGGCGAACTGTAACTGAAATAAAATTGAAAAAAAACACACATTCAAAGAAATGTTCTTTGGACTCTGTAGGGGGTTTTGTGCCTTTTTGACAGTTCTGCTAAGAAATCCATGAAAGTACAGAAAGACTGGTTTCAGCTTTATCCTCGGATGCTGAATGCTCAATATTAATAGCTGTTTGTTCTTGCAGTTTGATTGGCATGCACTCAAATGCCTGAAACATGTGTAGTAAAATTATTAACAATATATGTAGACATTTGATAAAAAATTTTACAATATAAACATAATCGTTGACATGATAAAATCAAGCCAAAGAAGAGACCTGGAATGAAGCTGACCAGCATCTGAAAGTGAAGATATTTATTTTATAAATTAAAAAAAGAAATAATGGAGAAAAATCTGGATGCTTTGGAAACCAATGTTTTTTAATTCACCATTCTCCAATCCGAAACCATTTTTAAACCGTCTATCTCCACCGTTCACAACTGCTGCTTCAGCGTTCCCCAATCAATCATCTACCTTACCAACATGTCTTTTCTGCCTTCGCAAAACACCTTCTTCCTTGTCAAATTTGTCATTCTTTTTCAACCCGCTTACCATCAGTTTATTGGGGGACCAAAGGACGATAGGGGGAGATTTTGGGGTGTCAGATCAGTAGTTTCCATTTAACAGGAAGTGTTTAACGACATGTGTGGGAAATGACCTGTCAGATACCAGTCAGATTTTCTTTGAGGATTTGAGGTTAAGTAAGAGCGGTGCCTGGTTCATGAAGTGAAAGAGACAGAGAGACAGAGAGGGAAAGCAAGCCAGGAGGGGGGGGGGGGGGAGAAAAAAAAGAAGCATGGAGACCTTTGTCTTTATGTTTCCTCAATTCGACTTCTCTGGCCCCTAGGAGGAAGTGCGTTTCAAAATGCTCGGTGAGACTGTGTGGCGTGCTACCAGAATGAAAGACAGCCATTCGAGGTATGTTTATTTTACAATTTTTTTACATATATCGATAAATAAAATGACCTGTCTGTAATTACACAGGTATTACTTTATGACATGGCGTAAACTCATTCATCAGAACACTTTAGCTTGAATCCAGATGACTCGATGTTCAAACTGTGGTGATTCATAAATGAAAAAAAAGAAAAGTATAATTGAAATTTCTTGAGTTTTTCTTTGAGCGAATTGGTGACATCAGGGACAATCAGAACGGTTCATCAATTGACCGGCTACCAAAGAGCTTCACAGCCCTCGATTCGAAATTCTTTGGATGCTTAGGTTACAAAGAAATAACTTTTATGGAACCGTACACATGCCGTTCTGCAGTGGCAATTCTTCGTTTTTAGTCGTGATGTCGGTCTTTAAAGAATTACAAATGATTCATGGCTAAAGTCGAGCGATAGTTCCCCATATTTCGCGTCTTATTGTTGGTCATGTCGCAGGAAGTCAGCTTGACATGCAACGCAAACTGACTCCATGGTCTGGTTAAAACAAAGTCAGTTCGGACTGGTGCGGGTTCGGTGTTGGGCGAAGTCAGTGTAGGCTGCGAGGTTCTCTGATCTTGTCCTCATGCTGATCTGTTTCAGTGCCAGTTCAGTTTGCGAATTATTATCGTAGGATTTTATTACCCGGGGTATTATAATACACTGAGCTGAAAGAATAGTTGGGTCATGGTGTCATTATACTTTCTTCTGTAACATCTTTTAGATCATTGAGTCAGAAAATATTATTTTGACGACCTACTTTTCACATCAGACCCCCATCAGGTGGTGGAACCAATGTCCCCAATCGTATTCATTCCAGTGTACTACGTTGAAAGGAAGTGGAACAGGGTGTGATAAAACCATGAATTGCATCAAAACCATTATTTCTTTCTCAGCTCACTCAGCTAAAACACACTCGATGTAATTCTTTTCAATATATCGCGTTTGTGTATCATGTATAATGCTAGCTAGGTTGCTCAGATAAAATAGCACTTGATCCAGCACTTCTTGATCATTTCTTTATTTATGTAACATCCTGACAGTTAGTTATAGTAGTGGCTTATAGTTATTGTCCATTAAAGAACAAACACGCCTAATAAAATGGCCCTGATTTTGGAGCTCTGTTAGGATGTCCCAGGACCCCACATTCATAAAAGTAATACCTTCATTATTCATATTCATCCATACAGGAATAAGGACAAGGTCAAAGAAAAGGACAAGGACAAGGACAAGGACAAAAAGTATAGACTCAGCCTTTTGATGACCAGATCAGGATCTCATGAAAACGTGAGCCCGGATAAAAAGGCATCGTCCAAAATTCAGTAAGGCCGTATTATTACATGCGATAATCAGATGTGGAAATTTGTTACCGTGGACTTCATGATTAAACAAGTAACTTTTAAATCTATGACTCTAGAATTCCACCTGAGGTCGCTTTGAGCTGGAGCAGTTCCTTCGAAGATCTCCTGGCACATTCAGGTGAGAGAATGTTGACATTCATGTTAGACAATAAAGACGCACTACATCATGGATGTGTGCAGAGATCCTGTTGGGAAGGTGAAGGGTCAACTTGATTAGAATCCTGAGAAATGTTTCTGCTAGCATGACATTTCAGCACAGCAGCCCCAGATTTTTTATTATGCTCAACAAACAAGTGTAACCTTTACCAAAGCATGAGGAAGAACTTTCTCAATAGACACAAAAAGGATCACTTCTGCATTGTAGGCTTGCTCATCTCAAGTGCCTAAATGCGTTCTTGTTCCAGACACGCACCAATAAAGGATCTCTTGTTGTTGTGTCCTGATTTCAATTCCCATTCTCGTCTCTGATCCAACTTGGGCTGAAATGATCAAATGTAAAGAACCGGCTCCTTGTTCTCTTGCTTTAGATGGAGTGGAGACCTTCACGCAATTCTTGCGCTCTGAGTTCAGCGAGGAGAACATTGAGTTCTGGTTAGAGTGCGAGGACTACAAGAACTCGACGTCTCCTGCCAACCTGCAATCCAAGGCCAGGCAAATGTACGCCGTATTTATCGATGCAGAGGCTCCCAAAGAGGTACTCAAGCAAAGACTCTTCATTAGCAGAAACACACTTTGTTTTCAGATGGGGATATGGGAGGATGGGTTGGTACTGAATCTACAATATTAGACACCAGTATTCAGATTCCAAATTTGCCTTTAATCTCCAATTTCTGAAACAATCCTTAGCTAATCCTTAGATGGTTCATTTTCCAGTTTAACAAGTAAGATAAAAAACGGAGAGACTGGTGAAAAAATGGTTGTTCAAAGCTGCGAGATCGCATACAGGAGCGTTCTATAACAACGCAACTATTAATGGAAAACAAGACGAAATGTCTTACTTTCATTTAAAATTAATTGTTGTCATATTGCTGATGTATCAAAGGAATAAAACAAACTTCTTTCAGATATCTGTCCCAAAGACCTCCTTAATGAGGAACCGACCGAACGAAGGTTGCATTAAATTACTTCTAACCAATCAGATTAAAGCATACGACAAAGAAAAGACACTCTATTCTTTATGTGAGTGATTTGATTCGTTCAAACGTTGTGCGGCGGAAAATTAGACTTTCTCACTCGACGAGTGTCTCTCATGTCTCTAGCTCTGCTCAAGTGGCTGCTCTTATAAACCCTCTGGAAGTAAAAAAACAAAAAGCCCCTCTGATGGAAACCCAGAGTCAGCTCGAGCCCAGGGGCTTGGTTTCACTTGTTTTTTTTTTTGGCTGGACCTTTTTTGCGTCAATGAGGCTGAAATGGAAAGGCTTCGCAACAGCCTTTTGTCTAAAGAGCAAAACGAGGCGTCTGAAAAACGCAGCGCTCATGGCCACAAGCCCGAAGTGGAGATGTGACCGTGTGGTTTTCCTGCTAGCATGTCACAGCTGGGCTTTGCAAACCCCCCTACTCAGCCACCCACGCAAAGCAGAAGTTACCGAGTAAAATGAACTCAGTTTGGATATTAATTGAATACGCAGTTACGGTATAATGTATGTTCAGAAAGGCCACATTTTGTAATTTTACACAGACGTAAATCAATATGAAATGGTAAAAATGGACACACTATGTAGCTACAAGCTGAATCTAATCGCTTTTGTATAGACGGTACTGGTTTTACTGGCATGGCTCGAATTGGAATAGTATTGGTTTTTAGAGCTCTTTAAGAAATTGTATTTGTTTGACTGGTTAGAACAGGGATTGTAATAGTTTTCATGGTATTCATCTAATGGTACTTATTGGTTTTTTTGGGTTTAACAGAGATTGTATTGGCTTTAGTAGTACTGTTTTAATATACCTGGATTGGTTATAATATTTATATCAGGAATTGTATTGGTTTTACTGGTATCGTTTTAATGCAAATTGGATTAGTTTTACTGGTAATAACAGGGATTGTACTAGTGTTAATGGTATTCATTTGATAGTACTTGAATTGGTTTTAATGGTTATACCAGAAATTGTTTACTTTTTACTGGCTATAACAGGAAGTGTTTTAGTTTTAATGCCATGATTCTAATGGGAATTGTATTAGTTGTAATGGGTATAGGAGGAAATAAATTGTTTTTTAATGGTATTGCCTAATGATACTTGTATTGTACTATAATATGGTATTGTATTGGTTTTAAAGACATGGTTCTAATTGGAATTTTATTGGTTTTAATGGTATGGCTCTAATGGAAATTGTATTAGTTTTACAGGTTACAACAGTGATTGTATTACTGTTAATGGTATTAATCTAATGGTACTTGTATTGGTTTTAATTATTTAATTATCTGTTGAGGAATAGTATTGTTTAAATTGTTCTAATGGGAGTTATGGGAGTTTTGATGGTTCTAACAGGGATTGTATTGGCCTACATGGTATGGTTCCAATGAGAATTGGTTTTAATAGCATTATTATTTCGAGGAATTGTTAAAGAATGGGAATTATCTTGGTTTTAATGGTTGTAACAGGTATTGTATTGGTTTTAACAGAAGCTATAATGGTGTAAAGCAAGTGGGTCTCTACTAGTCCCCTTCAATTGGTGGCCAGTTATGATACTGTTAATGACCAGAAAAACACATTTGGCAATTTTATAGATCACATGGTATCTACTGGATCATTAGAACGTCAATAAGCCTCCAAATCCCAACTATGGCTTGTTTTGTTTATGATGGTGATCATTATTTGATGATGTCCACACAACATAATGGAAACCACTTAGTAATGGATTTTAATAGCGTGTAATTAATTTTACAAAAAGAGAATTTTGTCACATTGTGATGGTTTCTGTTGTTTTGTTTTTTTTGTTTCAATGTTTTTTTTCCAACATGACCATAAAACTTACCAGTCGTTTTTTTTTAAAACCACACTGATATACATCACAGGAAACCCAAATCTTCAAATGTTCAAAACCTGTTCTTAGACTACCACAAAAATTGCATTTACTTTTTGTTTTTCTAATGTAGATCATTTGCCAATGTACACAGGGGGTTAAATTGAACTTTAAATGCGTTTACACTAAAGGACTATATTTTTTAGTTAAGGAAAGTAGCTCAGAGAACGTTCAGAGAACGCTTTGAGTCACTGTGTTGCACTTCTCAAAAGCGAGAAAAAGTGCGTCAACCAGATAGTAGTGCGAGGTAACAAGGGGCCAATAGAACGAGCATCTGGTACTACGGTTCAATAGAGCTAGCGTGCCATTGTTAGCCTGACAAGAAAGTAGTGGAGTTTTGCAAGATAGCATGAAAATCTTGCTAGGTTCTTTGGAAATCTTCTTGGTTGCATGAACGCTGACAAATGACTATACGTGTAAAAGATACATTAATATCTTACTCTTAGATAATTTCTTTATATGGTCACATTGGATGGTATGCATGTCTTGATACTATGTGATAACATGCTAGTTCTCTAGAACAGTGGACTTATCCACAATTTTTTTTCTCAACGAATAACCAAACACCAATCAGAATTGATAACTCACAGATGCTCTAAGATATATAATAATTATAAATTTTATATTGTGTTGCATTGTGTGTAACAGATTAACATCGACCACTCGACCAAACTGGACATCCAAAAGAACATCGCGCAAGCAACGCAGTCATGCTTCGATGCGGCGCAGAGCAAAATCTACGCCTTGATGAAGAAGGACTGCTACCCGCGTTTCCTCACCTCTGACATCTACCTGAGCCTGACCAAGAGGAAAGTGCTGCCGACCATGACCAGGCGAAGGTCTCGGTCTTTTGTCTTCAGCGAGCGTGAAGATAACGCAACCGCCTGGCTGTAGCTCCTGAACAGAATTTCGGACAGTATCGTTTTATGGTGCAGCGCCAATCAGACCTTCAAAACCGTCACAGAATTTGTGAAAGGCATTTTTCATGGTTATTATTACAATTATATTGTTTTTAATGGTAAGAAATGAAATGTGTAATGGTTTTAAACCCTGAAAAAAAGAAAAGTCTTTTATTGGCGGTTTCAATTCTGGATACCGTTAAGGACCAATTGAACATCTTGAGCAATTAAAATTTTGGTTTCTTTACTGGACACCATTAGAAGGTCATTAAGGCTCCAGATTCCAGTCTTTGGTTTGATGATAATTATACAAGGATGTTCACAATCCCACCTTGTAGCCATGGAAACTATTTGTTTTGTTTTTTTATGGTTAACAGCTGAAGGTATTTCCAGTGGAAACCATTGAAATTTCTGCAATTTGTTTTGTTAATTTGTTTCTTGGTTTTTTTGTCGGATATCAATTGATATTGCTTAGCTTAAATAAAAAAAAATATATTTTTTGTAATACGTTCAATATAGCTAAGTCTTACTTCATACAGGACAGTTTTTTTGACAAATACGACTTAAATTATACTTGGACCTCATCAGCATGGCCTGTTTATATATCACGTAGCTATCCACGTTCACGGTCTAGCTAAATTTAATTAGTATCGATTACATTTATGGTCCAACGGTGTTCATTGTGAATCCCTGAATGGCTGCAAGACAAATCTCGTTCGTAGTGACATGATTTTTTTTTTTATACCTTATGGTTTCTATAGTAACAGCTTGTTTGCAAGGAACGATGGACATGAATGTCAAGCTAATAGCCAATGGATTCAAAATGAAACATCTTCAAGAAAAAACAACGGTTAACATCGAAGGTTTTCCGTAAGCGGAAGTTGATTCAAAGGAAGGAGTTTCCAGAGACAGAGCTTTGTAGCAGCTTTTAGGTATTTTTAGTAAGTTTTTGTGACTTAATTATATTTGTATGCGCTTGTAATAGTTATATATATTAATAATAGTAATATATAATAAGAGACGACAAAAAAATCGACGGCTAACTTGTTTTGCAACCAAATGATATGCAATGTCAAGCTACATGCATTACAGCACACCCCATGAGTGTTTTATCCTTGAATGCAAGCTACTTCAAGCTAATCACCAATAAAACTGACGATCAGATGATTGCAGTTGCACTTAAGCTCCGCCCCCCATTGGAGTCCTAGGAAACAGCGAAATCAGTGTTCCATACATATCAATTTCACGTTTAGTTTTTTTGTTTGTTTGTAAATTCGTGTGTATAGTTGATAAGAATATCTGTTTACAGAATTGCAAGTATTAAACAATGTCCCTGTTCTATGAGAAACTATTTTTGAATGCAAATAATACAGAAATAGAATAAAGCATTTCCTTTCTGTTTATACTTTCGTATTATTCCATTCCTGACATGCACATTAGCATTGTTTTTTTTTTTTTTTTATTTTGGACATAATCACTTTCGAGTATTAACGTGAGCCATGAATTATTTATTGACTAAAGCTTTTGCCATTTTTATAGCCAGGAATGTCATAATGCTAATCTATTTCTTGCAGCATTACAATCATTGCTTTCTTTTGTAAATTGTATATACAACCTGCGTTATTAATCCTTGTATGATAAAATTGTTTTCTCCGCCCCCAGAAAAAATCGCCTGAATAAAGCAGTTGTTCATTTTTTTTACTTTTTGTCTGCCTTCATTCCGTCTCCGTCTCCTGTTCCAGAATTTTCTCGCTACCCGACTGTGTTCAGCTATATTGTGATTATTTTCTGCATTCATTCCCTGCTCTGTTTTTTGCACAGATTCCTCTCAATCCCCGGATTACTCGCAGTTGCTACAGAACTTTCTGGATCATCCGAACTCACATCAGGCTTCCGTCACATCCCGAAAGCAGCACTCAATCCCTTTTGCACGGAATGGCCTCTCAGCAAATATCAATTATGTATGCACATAAAAGCGCGTGGAATGCATAAGATCTGTTGTCGGATCATCTCGGTGCGGAACAAGGCCTTGAATAACAAGCATGACAGAAGTTAGTAGGTAAATCTATCACACCCAGATATTACTTTGTCTCAAAATTAAATAAATAAATAAAAAGAAAGGAAGGTAGTAAAGCTCCGAAGAAAATCTATATTTCATGACTGAGTGAAGCGGGCTTGAGTGAAATATTAATGGCGTAGACAAATGATGTATGTGAAACGTCTTTATAGAATCCATTACCGACAAAAATTCCATTGTTTCGATAATATCGGGACGCAAAGCCGTTAAGCTTCAGCGCCGCCTGAGATCGTGTAAATGTGATTGATATTCTACGTCGCGTTGAGGTATTCAAATCGCGCAATTAAGGTCAGCGTTCAGGAATGTGCATATTTCTTGTCATTTTTTTTTTTTTTACTAGACTAAATTAATTAGAGAGTTTTATCAGAAATATGGTTCGGTGTTTCTGTGGCCTTGGAAACCTTGGAAACATCTAAAAACAAGGTTGACAAGTGCCCCCCAATTTGGATAGTTTTTCAGGGTGACGTCTGAAATTATCATTGTATTTATCGATAAACCTCTGGTGCTGGGATTTTTCGGAGTAAAACCGGATTTAAACATCAAAAGAATAATTAGCCTGTTGAAATGGCTTCATCACTTGAGATGTACAGTACAGACCAAAAGTTTGGACACACCTTCTCATTCAAAGTGTTTTCTTTATTTTCATGACTATGAAAATTGTAGATTCACACTGAAGGCATCAAAACTATGAATTAACACATGTGGAATTATATACGGAATTATATACATAACAAAAAAGTGAAAAACTGAAAAATGTCATATTCTAGGTTCTTCAAAGTAGCCACCTTTTGCTTTGATTACTGCTTTGCACACTCTTGGTATTCTCTTGATGAGCTTCAAGAGGTAGTCACCTGAAATGGTCTTCCAACAGTCTTGAAGGAGTTCCCCGGGAGATGCTTGCCACTTGTTGGCCCTTTTGCCTTCACTCTGCGGTCCAGCTCACCCCTAAACCATCTCGATTGGGTTCAGGTCCGGTGACTGTGGAGGCCAGGTCATCTGGCGCAGCACCCCATCACTCTCCTTCTTGGTCAAATAGCCCTTGATGCCTTCAGTGTGACTCTACAATTTTCATAGTCATGAAAATAAAGAAAACTCTTTGAATGAGAAGGTGTGTCCAAACTTTTGGTCTGTACTGTATATCACCGTTACGCATCATTATACCTCTAGCATGATATCATAAATCAAATATTTGCCCAAAGATAACACCCTGAAAAAATGACACCAGATCTTAACACTCCTAAATCCATTTCTCCACTCACTCTTCCAGTATTTTCTACCTGGCTGTGTTCAGCTGTTTCGTGTCACTTTGTGATCGTCGTGTATATTTTTTTCCGTCTTATCATCGTTCCCCTTTTGTTTGCTCTTTACTTCCTGGTTTTCATTGCTCAGCCACTTTATGATGACGGATTATCCGTGAAACTTGTGTGATCTGACTTCCGATGTAGACTTTGAACAAACTAACACAACAATATAACTTTGTTTTGCTAGCTAATGAGCAAACCTGCTTACTAATTATTACCCACTACATTTCCATTATTAAAATCTATCACAGCAAATTTTACTTCATTTATTCGGCTAGCTAATAAACCAGCCAGCATACTTTAAGTAATTAGCACGATAACACAGCACAATATCTGTACATGAAGTCTAACACAACTTCATTATCACTCTCCTAGCTTGTTAGCAAGAATGCTAGTAAACAATCATTTAACTAGCCCATCTTTTTATACACGATATCTAATAATAATATATGGCATCCCGAATCCCAAATCATCTCAAATCCCAACTCAGTCCTCTACATGGAATTGTACTTTAATACTTTAATACTCGGTCCTGCTCGCTAGAGACTTTTCGAGTTTCAAAAGAAGACATTCCCTGAGGTAAAACGAAGGGTACAAATGTCCGAAATGCTTTTTTCAATACAAAAGTAAGGCTTGGGACACTTGATTTCAATTTGAAAGGCAGTATAAGGAAAGGAAAACATAAAGGGAAAAAAAATGCGAAGGGAATTCGAATCGTGCCGAAGCAAAAACATTAAAACTCAGCAACGGTCGCAAACAAATTCAAGGCTAGAGAAATAAAGCATTGTGTGATCGCTGGCTGAGAAGCTCGACAGGAAATAAAGCAGTGTATGAAAAGGAAGTTGATAGAGAAAAGGAGGCACAGCGCCATCTAATGTGTGAATGAGGGTAAGAAAACTCTGTTTGTGATAAGAAAAAATTGAAAATAAAAGACTGGCTAAAAAATTGTGTTTTTGAATGGAAAATTGTATAAGGATCTACCATTATTTTTTTTATTATTATAATTTTTTTCTCCAAAAGAATGACTGGTCACATCGATTGTGTTTCCCACACACTCGCTGGTTTAATCGTTCGCTCGGGCACTCACACACAGGTGGTGTAAACAAATTCCTAACCAAATAAGCTACATACAAGCTCGACGAGGTGGCGAAAGCACGACCTCCTTGCGATCTTTCCGACTATGTTTTTGCTCAGAATCTACGAAAAGGAACGAAATCCGTCTGATCGCGCCATTTTCGAGGACAAATTGTCAAAGCACTTCGAGACACGCCAGAGAAACGCCGTGTGCTTGATGTAGGCCGAGCCCTGGACAGTTGTGAAGTAGTGCTTCGTACTCAAGGTTGCGGGGAAAGAAAGTACGAAAGAGAGAGAGAAGGAGCGAGAGAGACAAGAGATAGAGAGAGAGAGTAAAAGAAAGAGTGTGTGACCTGCCCGGCTCGGAGCACGTCCCCACCACCTCGTTTGGAAAGCAAATTCGCAGAGCCATATGCGGATGATTATGCATGCAAATCGCAGCCGTCCTCGCATTTTCCATCGCCTGCAGACATTTACATGGCCAGGAAGACTGCTGCGATACGGTTAATCAGCAGAGCTCCCCGGCGAACGCCATATACGCAAGAGTTCGAGTACGAAAACAAACAAACTTATAAATAAATCATTCAGGCATTTTGGATGGTGAGGAGAAGTGCACCAGACAACTACTATAAAAAGAAACGTTAAAACGAAGAGAAAACTGTGGCGTCACTTTTTAAAAAATAAAAAAATTCTAAGAAATTCTATGTGCAACAGGTTTAAAGTCAATGTTAATGAGAGTCATACAGTAGGAAGCGTATACATGAAACACGCCATGAATCGCATGCATCCTCAAGTCAAGTTACGCATGACGCAAAAAAACACATGCGGCAAGCGTGCGAACGATTCGAAGCAGGAATCCTTAATACCGTTTTATTTGTGCGCTTTGCAAAACCTGCATAGGAAATAAAAGAAAAAAAAGAAAAAAAAATTTAATTCGAACAAATCCGATTGGTCAGAAGCCATTGAGTAAATTTGAAGTAAATCCTAAATAATAAAAAACATTGCAATATATATACAATGAGGAAAATAAGTATTTGAACACCCTGCTATTTTGCAAGTTCTCCCACTTAGAAATCATGGAGGGGTCTGAAATTGTCATAGTAGGTGCATGTCCACTGTGAGAGACATAATCTAAAAAAAAAAATCCAGAAATCACAATATATGATTTTTTAACTATTTATTTGTATGATACAGCTGCAAATAAGTATTTGAACACCTGAGAAAGTCAATGTTAATATTTGGTACAGTAGCCTTTGTTTGCAATTACAGAGGTCAAACGTTTCCTGTAGTTTTTCACCAGGTTTGCACACACTGCAGGAGGGATTTTGGCCCACTCCTCCACACAGATCTTCTCTAGATCAGTCAGGTTTCTGGCCTGTCGCTGAGAAACACGGAGTTTGAGCTCCCTCCAAAGATTCTTTATTGGGTTTAGGTCTGGAGACTGGAACCTTGATATGCTTCTTACAGAGCCACTCCTTGGTTATCCTGGCTGTGTCCTTCGGGTCATTGTCATGTTGGAAGACCCAGCCTCGACCCATCCTTAATGCTCTAACTGAGGGAAGGAGGTTGTTCCCCAAAATCTCGCAATACATGGCCCCGGTCATCCTCTCCTTAATACAGTGCAGTCGCCCTGTCCCATGTGCAGAAAAACAACCCCAAAGCATGATGCTACCACCCCCATGCTTCACAGTAGGGATGGTGTTCTTGGGATGATACTCATCATTCTTCTTCCTCCAAACACGTTTAGTGGAATTATGACCCAAAAGTTCTATTTTGGTCTCATCTGACCACATGAACTTCTCCCATGACTCCTCTGGATCATCCAAATGGTCATTGGCAAACTTAAGACGTGCCTGGACATGTGCTGGTTTAAGCAGGGGAACCTTCCATGCCATGCATGATTTCAAACCATGACGTCTTAGTGTATTACCAACAGTAACCTTGGAAACGGTGGTCCCAGCTCTTTTCAGGTCATTGACCAGCTCCTCCTGTGTAGTTCTGGGCTGATTTCTCACCTTCCTTAGGATCATTGAGACCCCACGAGGTGAGATCTTGCATGGAGCCCCAGTCCGAGGGAGATTGACAGTCATGTTTAGCTTCTTCCATTTTCTAATGATTGCTCCAACAGTGGACCTTTTTTCACCAAGCTGCTTGGCAATTTCCCCGTAGCCCTTTCCAGCCTTGTGGAGGTGTACAATTTTGTCTCTAGTTTTTTTGGACAGCTCTTTGGTCTTGGCCATGTTAGTAGTTGGATTCTTACTGATTGTATGGGGTGGACAGGTGTCTTAATGCAGCTAACGACCTCAAACAGGTGCATCTAATTTAGGATAATAAATGTAGTGGAGGTGGACATTTTAAAGGCAGACTAACAGGTCTTTGAGGGTCAGAATTCTAGCTGATAGACAGGTGTTCAAATACTTATTTGCAGCTGTATCATACAAATAAATAGTTTAAAAATCATATATTGTGATTTCTGGATTTTTATTTTTAGATTATGTCTCTCACAGTGGACATGCACCTACGATGACAATTTCAGACCCCTCCATGATTTCTAAGTGGGAGAACTTGCAAAATAGCAGGGTGTTCAAATACTTATTTTCCTCACTGTATATAATTTTTTATTTTTTTTCCATATAACATTTATCATATTTTACCATCATCATGACATTTTTTTCAATTTGCAATAATGCACAATATTTGTATTGTGTACTGCATTGTTAAATATTATTAAGAAATAAAATATGATCGATGGCTGGCGATCCGCAATTGTACACCAACACTATGCAAATATCATCAAAGTGGCCTTAGAAATCAGATAAATCGCAAGCGGAAAGGTTTGTGACGAAATGCGTGCATGTTGTGCGTATAGCGAGACGTTCTATAAAAAAAAATTATAAACCAACTAACATGTAGAGATGAAATTTGAATCAAGTTGCATTCATGCATTATGCCCAAGTGTGTATTTGGAAAAGAATTAAAAAAAAAAAATTAACCATGAAATCTCATGAACTTTGTACAATTTGGATTTATTTATTTATATCGTTAAGAGATTGTGAGTTTGGGATCGTTTAAGGGTTAAAGTCAATGGGAATGGGAATCATAGAAATTGTAAATGTAAATTATGTGATGCATCCAAAAAAAAAAAAAGTTAATAATACAAAAATTCTAATTAAACTTTCACGTCCCAAAGTGGGAAATGCTAACTCACTGGTTAAGGCTCTGATCAAAAGGTCAGAGGTTCAAACCCCAGTATTGCCAAGCTGCAACTTTTGGGCCCTTGAGGAAGGCCCTTAACCCTTTGTATTCTAGGGGGGCTGTATCATGGCTGACCCTGTGCCTTGGGATATGCGAAAGAAAGAATTTCCCTGTTCTCTAAAGTACATCTGACAAGTATAAAGCACTTTCACCTAGAAGCTTACGAACAAAAGTTTAATGCGATCCATTAAAAACACTATCATTTATGCATATCGCAAAAACTGCATGGTTTAGGATGATTTTGGGTTTTGAATGAAAGAGCACCAAGCTGATCATTCAATTCGTACGAATGTGGATGTAAATTAATTGCATTGAATAATGAATAATAATATTAAGAAATGATTGGAAGACAGAACCTTAACCTATTAACCTGTGTTGATATGGAAGCACCAAATCATTCATTCTGGTGCATTTCTGTTCACAGGAAGCACATTTGCACTTATGCATTTTAAGAAGCAGGCGACTGGAGGAAAGTGGAAAATATGACCTCGGCGATCGGCTGCAGGTTTACGCACAACGAGCCGAAGCCAATGTTGAACAACAGGCAAATCTGAGGAGACGTGATGATTTCAACCACAATCAATTTGCTTGCGACCAGATTTCCATTATATAATTTTAATGTCACGGTTTTTTGATTCAATCGTTTGGCTTTTAGGGTACACTGGTACAGCCAAATCAGACCATCGAATTAGTGTTGGGCAGAATGATTTCAAAGAATAAAACCCTGTAGTCAAATAAATACACTATATTTTTGTGGATATCAGACCTTCAGATTAATTATGTTCCTTTTGAGCATCCGATTCCACATTTGTTCACCGTTTGCTGCTTTCATAACCTCCAGTCTTCTGGATAGATTTTGTGAAATTTCCTTCAGCTACAATGGTGTTAGCAAAACCAAGGTCTGATGAGGTGTGGTGGCCTGGGGTGCAGTCAGTCTTCATCCCAAAGGTGTTCAAAAGTGGTTGAGATCAGAGCTTTATAGCAGGAGATTCCCCACTCCGACCACATAAAACATATCTTCATCGAGGGCACAGAGACATTGCCATGCTGGAACAGGGTAGTTCAAATGAAAATGCAATGCCAACCATCCAAATATATTCTTTACAATTGTGTCTCCAATGTTGCGGTAACAGTTTGGGCAAAAAAAACACTTATTGCTGGAAAAGTCCTGTGTCCAATACTTTTGTCCTTATAATCAATATTCAATCCACTGTTCAAAGTTCCCCCTAATGGCAGACGTTTGTGTGTGCGAGTGAATTAGAGCTCTAAGGAAATTTACAAAGGTGACACAAGTCACGTACTCAAAGATATACCGAATTATACAGTTTTTACCGGGTGATCACAAGGTTACAATATAAGACATAACCATATGTTTTCAGTTTATACACTTTCATCGTTTGTAGTTTACATTCGCTCTCTGCACACAGGAATAAACGTATTAATTGTTTTATTGCGTCTTCAATGCAACTGTATTTTTTGTGTCAATTTTGCATCAACCAATCAGGATCTTTGCATCATCCGAAGCATAAGATTTGCCTCTCTTTTATCAAGCTACGTTATTGCCTTGGTATAATACTAATAATACCAAAAACTCATACTAGCACAAAAAAATTATTTTATGCTGAATTTTTTCTTTTTTTATTCAATGTAAGAAAATGTTAAAAAAAAATAATTTCTTCTGTTGCAATAAATATAAATTTATATAAATATATATATACATATATTAGGACTGTCCAAATTGTTACGCAACGCAAATATAACTTTTAATAATTGTATCAACACGCGATTAATGCAGCACGCATTTCCGTAAAACAATTTTAATAAATAAATATAGAAGAGGCCAATTTAAAACCTTTAACGCAACATACACGGTGTCCTTTCTTTACTCAGATATAAAAAGAAATAATAAACTTCACCAAAAAATTATTTTTAATCGCTAAACATTTGTTTTACCGATGCGCCAAAGCTCGAATCGGCACCACAATCCGCCATGATGCACAAATCCGGCAATTAAAACCGTCTGTGTGGAAACATAGCAAAAGTTCCGTTTGATATCCTTGTGATTTACGTAATTTAAAACAAAAATGTAATATTTTGTCTTCATGCTCTATGTTGAGTTTGGTTTTACTAACAATTAACATACATTTGCATAAAGCATCAATATGTCCATGTTGATTACAGTATTAAAACTTGAAAATTATTCATTTAAGGTACATTTAGAACAGATAAAAATGTGTGTTTAAGTATATATGATACATCAACCGAATAAAATATTTAATCGTGATTAATCGCATGATTGTCGTGAGTTAACTCGTGATTAATCACGATGAAATATTTTAATCGGTTGATATATCTAATATATATATATATATATATATTTTTTTTTTTTTCATGTTTTATTTCAGGTTTGTGGCCAGCTTCATTGAAAAAATAAGCTAAAAATGTATTTTAATGAAAAGAAAAAGAGATGAAATGATATCATAGGTCTGTAACAGACCTGAAATTTCATCCCAAATTCTTTTTTGATAAATGACATAACTGCAGTAAGCAACAGCTCCTTAGTTTTTTTTTCTCCCCTAAGCAGTTGATCACCGCATACATTTAAATATCTTGACTTTATTTATCAAATCGCTTTGACATCCAACCGCCAACCCCCTACCACAGAACAAATACCACCACCCCCCACCACCACCACGGACCGAATGGAAGTCCTGGTGTTAGGCATGGCGTCATCTAGGCGTTTAAGTCCAAACGGAAGAGGCTTCCCCACAGCACCTGCGGTGAGGTGACCCTCCCAAATGGAGCTTTGCATCTTCATTTCCATGCATTCTATTCATGGAGGTAGTCCTGCTCAGACCCCCTTTTCGACAGTCCCACACACTGGCAGAGTGCGCATCAAGCCGATCCTGAGCACCGGAGTGGCAACCATGGCCATAAAGTGAGTTCGTTTAGGATTCAATTTCTACACTGGACATGTAATAGTATTTGAGTGCAGTAATTCCGTGTTGTTTATCTATTTACAAAAAAAAAAAAAAGAAAAAGATTGGTAGTACTAATATTTCTTGCTGGTTCAATATGAAGAAAAAATGTTCTTGCTGAATGTGTTCGGGGTTGTAAGGTGATCCTGGTTTTGTAACCTATGTGACTAGTGAAAGATCTAATTGTAATTTTGAAGGGTAGATTTTGTTGCTTTGTCAAGGAACCTGTTGAAGATGTTACAGTTTGGAGCGAGTCGATCGAAAAGCTACTGGAGTCCACAGGTAAGGAGCTACGTTCAAGAGTTTATTAAGTGTTCTGTTGAGTTTTTGAGTACAATTCTTATTCTTCTTTTTTTTTTTATAATTGTAAGATATAAAAACAAACCCTTAATATCTGAGTAATGAACGTAGCTCCCGTAAAAGGGGGCTGTCTTCACAAGAGTGGCTCAACGTCCAAGTTACAGATATGATATCTGTTCAATTTGCCGTATTGTGCATTCAAAGAATATATATTGTTTTGTGATTTTGAAAAATAAATCATTAAAAGTAAGAAAAAAGAAAAAGGTTTGAAAAAGATTTGAAGGTTTTTAGTTTTAAGGTACTTTGGATAATTCAAATCTGTGCGTCAGCATTCAAATCGGAGCTTTGTGTCTTCTCAACGACAAGCCCACACCCTGAATTTATTTGACAAAAAAGATTTATCTTAGAAAAGCCCAGTTGGGGTCATGATTTTGTGCTGTTCTGGATTTCTATTTAATTATGTTTTTGTAGCTGGGATGCATGCCTTTACGGAGTTCCTGAAGTCCGAGTACAGTGAGGAAAACATTCTGTTTTGGCAAGCATGCAAGGAATACAAGAAGATCTCGTGCAGGACAGAAATGACGTGTGAGGCCAATAGGATCTATTCGGAGTTTGTGCAAACAGAGGCTCCCAGACAGGTAGGTTGGATCTCGGGTTGGAAATCGAGGTGCTCTACGGTGTTACATGTGGTGATGTTAATCTTAGTATCGAATGGTTCAGATGTAGGAATAATGACTATGCCATCATTTGACTAAAGCGTTAAGTCTACAAAACAAAAGCCAGGCTAAAAAATTATAAGAATGAAAACAATCATGCCCCCACTTATTTGTTTTCCAGATTAACATCGACTGTAAGACTCGAGCGACAATATCAAAAAACATCTCAGACCCAGACATTGCCACTTTCGATATGGCCCAGGCCCAGATCTACCGGCTCATGACGAGGGATTCTTACCCGCGGTTTTTAAAATCTGACATCTACCAAGCATTGTTGCAGAAATGAGGCCACACCCGACTTCTCAATAGGATTAAAAAAATGTCTTTCTTTAAAGAATGCGCTTGGTTCCCAGGTAAATGCATGTACATCTTCTGAACCGCCGAGTTCCCATGGAGTTCTAACATAATAAAGGCTGCTCTTAATAGGCCATTTGGAACTGAGGAACTAACATATTATAGTGATGTAGTGTATTACACTAAACAAAAAACCAAACACACACAAAAAAAAAAGCAACCACAGACACACTTATTAGAGGCCTAGATAAACTACTGCTCATTGAGATATGTAACAGAATCAGATTTTATACAAGCTACATTGTTTTCCTTAAGATATTGTTCTTGTTGTTAAATAAATAAAATAATAAAAACTTGACCCGTACCACTCAATGTATATAACTCTGAATATACTATGATGTGCACTTTCTTGTGTACTCATATGAACTAAATTCAGAATTAAGAAGTCAACTCAAAATGACTTTAAAAGCACTTAAAAAATTCTAACACAACTTCCTTTTACGCAGTCAGGAACGAGCCTGCAAAATTTGGCAAAACATTTTAGCTAGGTTTTGCGAGATTGACATAAATAAATTATTAAAGACAAACCACCTAGCTGTCTTCAACAGCTGATTCAAGCCTTTAGGATAACTATGTACACTTGAAATTTTTCCACAATACTTAAAAATTGTTTTAGGTTAATAAAAGAACAAGTAACACCCACTTTCTAGCTCAAATTAGTTTTTTCTAGCTTCTAGGTCTCTAACAAGTATAGCCCAAAAGAATGATCGATTCGATCAACAACAATAATGCCAACATAAAACACCCCCCTGCTTAATAGCACCATTACCTGGTAACTAGCGCATTTTAACATAAATGTAATCAAGAGCGTATCGAGACAAACATCGGCAAACATTGTTCTGTGGACCTTGTAATAATGTACAGAAACTTGCAGGCTGCTGCACACTGTATTAGTTTGCAACATAGAATATGGGAGTAGTCAAAGTTGTGGTGTGGTCATCTTTTAAGTCTAATAAGTGTGAAGGTTTTTTTTTTTTGTAAACATGCTTTTGTTTGCATAAAAAGACTTTTTTTCTAAGAAGTATGTATATATAAATATATATGTGTGGTGGCCTGAGAAAATGCTTAAAATCTTTTTTATTCCACCAAAAGTTAAAACATTTTTTAAATAGCTTTTTTTTATAGTTTGAATGTACCCCATAAGAGTGACTATAACAAAGAAATTCAGACAGGCGAGACAAAAAAATGATTTAAAAGAAAGTTTTTAAAAAATACAAAAATGCAAAAAATGTAACTACATTTCAGGTTGGTAAAAAAAAAAAAAAAATAGCCAGGGGATGGGTTTTCCCAGACCACCACACATACGTTAAACTATTTATTGGTGTGAATACAGTATACAATTTTTTCAATTCAAATTATTATAAGATACTTGTAAAACATCCTGGTACTATACAGCAAAATCGAATGTTGTCTTGCCAGGAATGATAGCAATGCATCATTTTATCTTGAACAAAAAAAATAAAATGGATTACAATAAAAAGGTTTACAGCTCATTTTTCCAAGAAAACCTTGTGCTTTTTATGTCAGAATTTCATTTTCCTTTTACACTGGGATACTTTTTTGTTGTATATTTTTTCCCCAATAACCTGGAGCTTAATTGCTTTATGGACAGCTGTTGTTTGAATCTATTAGCCTGTGTAAATAAAAGTACAGCATAACAAAGAGCATCTATTTTTTATTTAACGCATTTAAATGATTGCTCTTTCATTCTGTTGGTTGGGAAAGTCTGCTGGATGGACGTTAGGTGGCAATACCATGCTACAAAATAGTGTGGTAACTTCCTGCCTTCCTGCCTCATGGTATTTGCATTTATTGATGGTGGACAAAGTATAGTTTCTTGTACTTAGAAAAGTAGCACAAAGTTCAACATGACTCCAGGAAAAGTCAAACCTTTCTGGTGACACTACTTCCTTGGTGTCCACCAGTTCCTTAATGAGATACACATCCTCATGGTCAAAAAAACCCAGCAGCTGCTTTCTGTCAGGCCTCAAGCCACACTGCTTTTCTTACGACTACGTTTGTTTCAAATAAATAAGCACCATCATTTTACCTGAATTGCCTGAATATGACGCTAATATAATTAACAATGCAAAAACTTTTTTTTTTTCTTCAATGTTTACTTTTAGTTCTTTCCATTTTTTTTTGTCAATTTTTATTCAAAACAAAGAAACAAACTCAATTCATTGTGATTCTGTACTCTAGAGTTACAACTTGCAGATTTTCAAGTTGCTTGATCACCAATTCAATCCATTTGTAATGCACATTTTCTCTATTTTAAACATTGCGACAAAGTGCATCAACTGGACAATGCAAAGCTATTAAAAAATTTAAGTGATTGTTTAATTAAAAAAAAAAAGGTAAAAACTGTATGTAAAACGCTTGCCAACATTGGATAGTGGTTATTGCGTTCATTAAGATTTTATGTGCAGCAAAACATTGTACCTACAAAATGCATTGTTGGGTAAATTTCTTGCATTGTTTGCCAATAAAATTACCCAGGGAAAAAGTTTCCTCATAGGTTCTTCCATCAGCCAAAATTTCCAGACTTCTACTCCATTTTTTTCACCGAAGCTTCCAAAATGGGAAAACTTGTTTTGTCTGCTTATCATCTAAAAATTGTTAAAAAGCCCTTGGGAAAGCGACAAAGAACTCAAGGAAAGTTAGAGAGGGGCCTGACTACCTTGAAGAACTCAACTTCACAACTGCAACACTATAAGAAGGGTACATGCGTCAGACTCTCGTGTTCTGTCACTCTTATGTTACAAACCCAAATAACAAAGAATTTGGCAAGAAACTATAAATGAAATGTATTCAATTTTCTAACAAACAACAACAACAAAAAAACGAGTGGATGCAATATTACCATGGAACGAGAGTTTTATTGGCTTCTTTACTTCTGATATAATGTTTGTAATTAAAACCTGCCATCATTCTGCTATACTGGATACTTTTCTATTCCTGCTTGCTTATGATAGTAAAATTAGCTCCACTTCCACAGAGCAGCTCCGAGGTAAGTGCATCCAATGAAGTCACATGGACCAGTGTCAATATTACTATGGAAACATTTAACAATAACTGCATAGCAGACTCCGAAAGTGAAATAATAGCAGATGAAACATGATATTTTTGTTATTTTATTACATTTGAATATGACATCAAAGAGCGAGCTCTCTGCTGTTTATTTTTTTTAGATTGGATTTTCCCATTCTATTGGACAAATCTGCTTTTTTTAACAATAAAAATAAAAAATCTTTAAAAAGTAGTTTTCTTGGACAAAATGTGTGGGCACCAGATCATACGTGCTTTTTTGAACATTACATCACAACAAAAAAGTCCCCAGGTATAATTTATTCTATAATATATACATAATTTTATTGTGTAAGTCTAATTCTACCTAAGTTCTATTAAAATGACTTTGTGATCACTTCAGACATTCAGTAACAAAGCCAAAAATAAAACATGCAATATATAGATCTTGGATGACCACATGACTCCTTTTGTCATTTACTATAAATGCAAAGTTGTGTACCTCGATAAGCTAAGTGAGAAAAAAAAAAAAGAGTTTGCATGCTCATCTTATGTCGGTAATCTGACGCTTATTAAAGATGTATGCTTTGCGGTCATTGGAGGCTTTTGACGATGTAAACATTTTCTGCACTGATGCCATTTTCTTTTTGTTTCAGTTGCAGGTTGAATTTCTTCCAAGTGCTTATAGTAATGCACTTGAGAGCAATGCACCAACAATTTTTAGTTCCAAAATGAGATGCTATCATGAGTTTCTACCTTATAATATCCATTATGCACATGGTAATGTAGCTATGCAAGCCTTTACAACATAAGCCGAAACAATAAAAGCACCATCAATGGTGTCTATGTGCAAAGAACAAACGTGCCAATAATACAATAGGATACTTGTTGCAGCGTTTGAATGGCTTAAAAAAATGTTGTTGTTGTTGTTGTTGTTGTTTATCTCACACTGTTCCTTATTTGTCGTCTGCACATTCTGTTCTCAACGGTTGAGCGCTGGCAAACAACCGTTACGACAAGCTCGGCTTCCTCTTCCTCTTGAAATGCTTTCATTTCTGCACATTCGTATCCCGTCGCGTAAGTCACATGTCTCCTCAGTCTGTTTTTGTTCGAAATGAGGGACTTCTCCAAGTGCTTATTAGACTCGCCTGTGAATTTATAAGAAATGCTGTCATTGACACTACAAAAAAAAGGGAAAAAACACAGGAAGTTGCAAGCACAGTCAAAGCCTTGCAATGCAAGCTTGGTGTAAGATCTCACAAAAAATTACATTTACCATACAAAATAGGTTCCTCAGGGATTCTTTAAATAGTTGTTACTATGCTGAAATGTTCTACATGGGAATCTCTCAGAAAGGGAATCCAAACTCAACTCAAGACTTGGCTTTATAAATGGAAGTGGGTAAGACGTTGAGCAAGTCCCTTAACCCTGAACAGAAAACACCCAAAGTTGGTTTGTTTCTTACTCATACCACAGTGACTTTAAATTCCTAAATCAGACATTTAAATACATTACTGTTTCTATACTTTTACATGGAGTTGTATGGCAGACCAATGATACACACAATAAATAGAGCAATATTAGTGAGTAAATGTTGATCTGGTCAGAAGATATTCTCTTAAAAGTTATAGAAGGGGTTTTCCTCCAAGAGAAAGTCTACAGGACAAAAAAAAAAGTATTTTCTTCATTTCCTGTAAAAATGCATCTTGCAGCATAACATGCCGTTTTGTTGTTTTGTGGTTTTTTTTTTTTTCTTCACTTATTCATTTTCTGGATCAGACAAGGTCAGGCATCCTCAGAAAGGTCATAGGTTCTCTTATTTACTTCGCAAATTAAGATAATTAAAAAGTGATAGACAGATTACAGATTATTTATAATGGAACTATAGCAAGAGGTTATGTCTCATGGGTGTCTGCTAACATTACATGTAGCTATAAATGTAAAAAAAATATGATTTGAAATGTCTGGTATGAAAAAGAAAAAAAAAAAAAACCTGTAATGCAACACCTCATGTGACTCTACACCACACACCATTGCTGCTCTGAAGACCCAAACCTGAACCTATTTTGTTCGTTAATTACACGTCTTATGCTTTATCTTGAATGCAACATCTGTAACTCACAGTGCCTCCCTTAATTCAACCATGCTGTCATACACCCTAGACATCAGTGTGAAACCAAACAAGTGGGCTGAGGGTTTCCTGTCTGACACACATATATCCTCAGCCTTAGACACATCCGTTTCGTCATTCTTAAACATATCCTTGAAAAATCACAGGACCTGGATCTACAGATCTCGGGGTATAGAATAACATTTGTATGTACAAAACCCATTCATCACCAAGCTGACAAATTATTTGGTAATTTAAACTGCGAAAGATTTTCCGTTCCTCCCTTGGTCTAAAGTTCAAGATTACTACTTCTTCCTAGGAGGCCTGCTGGTGTACATTCCTACAAGGAAATTAGGTTTATAAAAGGTTTTCTTAGATGTGCTACCAAGCTTCCAAAATGGTGGTTCATCTCAATGACTATTAACTTGACCAACTAACAAAATAAAATTTTGAATTGAATTGGAAAGCTCTTGGGAAAGCTACAAAGAACTGATCTGATCTCAAGGACAATTTAATACCTACCTGGCCCACTGGAAGACCTCAACTTGGCTGTGAATTGTTAGAAGGAGTAAACCCTGAAGGACAAACAGAACAGCCCTCTAGGGTGCTAAATAATGTAGGTCCTTAAAATGTTGGGAAAGACTACTTAGACTTGGGCAGAATCTACCATTCTATACGGCACAATTCAAATTTAACAGAAGGCTTCTTAAGCTCTTGGGAAATCTAAAAAAGGAAATGATCTCATGAATATATTGACATACCCTTGGCACATTTGATGGAACTTGTCGACACAACCTTAGAAAAAAAAACACTACAACAGAGGTTAAAAAACCTCTATATGAAAGAGAATCTCTTTTTTAGAGGGCTCTATAGAAAACCATGAAGGGCTACCACAGAAGGCCACACCAAACGATACCAAAGGGTGTACCAATACAACAACAAAATAATTACATAACTGGCAAACCTCAGAAGGTCATTTGGAATTGAGCCAAGATTAAATGGTTCCTAAAATTTAGGTGTAAATTGAGTGTTTCTCAAAGCAAGAACATTTTAAGAAACACTTTTTATTTAATGAAATCTGCTAAGATTCTTATTCCCCTAAGAATGTAACAGTGTAGTTAACTATATTAACTAATTTGGGAGAATAGGCACCAGTAATTTAACCCACTCAATATAATTTAGCACTGAAAGGCCAAACAGGTTCCCTTTTTTTTGGGAGCAGAATGGAAAACAAACTATTCTAGTTTTGCTGTTACAATCTGGCTCACCACAAACAATGATGACATCATGTTCCTGCTCCCACAGGTGTATCTTGTTTCCCTAAATGTTAACAGTTTGTGACTTCATATGACCTTTTTGATCCAAATGCATTTTAGATTATTCCGTAATTGTTCTGTGCTGTGCTCAATGATATTCCAAACGTGGGCATGGAATGGTGGAATGACTGCAACTCAAAACTGTTAACACCTTGGATCGAACCCTGAGCTCAGGTTACTGCCTGTGTGAATTGTTTTCCAATGTTCTCCAGGTACTCATAGTCCCACCCAGCTTTTAAAAGACACCTGGTAACTATACATCATGTATACCATGTATGAATGGGTGTTTCTGGTCCTCCATGATAAAAAATCTACAGTGCATCTGGAAAGTATTTACAGCACTTCCCTTTTTCCAAATGTTGTTATGTTATAGCCTTACTCCAAAATAGGTTCAATTCATTATTTTTCTTAAAATTTTACAAACAATACAACATGAAAGAAGTTAGAAAACATGATGCTACAAGCTTGACAAACCTATTTTTAGGCAGTTTCTCCCATTCTTTCTTGCAGAACCTCTTAAGCACCATCAGGTTGGATGAGGAACATAGGTGCAATGCCATTTTCAGATCTCTCCAGAGATGTTCAATCGGGTTCAAGTCTGTGCTCTGGCTGGGCCACTCAAGGACATTTACAGAGTCGTCCGTAGCCACTCCTTTGTTAACTTGGCTGTGTGTTTAGGGTTGTTGTCCTTTTGGCAAACTCTGAGCATGCTGTCATTGCCTTTTACTGAGAAGTGGCTTCCATCTGGCCACTCCACTATACAGGCCTGATTGGTGGAGTGCTGCAGAGATTGTTGTTCTTCTGGAAGGTTCTCCTTTCTTTACAGAGAAATGCTGGAGCTCTTTCAGCATGGTTATCAGGTTCTTGGTCACCTCCCTGACTAAGGCCCGTCTCTAGGAAGAGTCCTGGTGGTCTAGTTCCAAACTTCTTCCATTTTTCAGATGATTGAGGTCACTGTGCTCATTGAAACTTTCAATTCTGCAGAGATTTTTCTGTTCCCTTCTTCAGATCTGTGCCTCGATACAATCCTGTCTCAGGGGGTCTACAGACAATTCCTTGGACTTCTTGACTTGGTTTGTGCTCTGACATGCACTGTTAACTGTCAGACCTCATATAGACAGGTGTGTGCCTTTCCAAATCATGTCCAATTAACCTGATTTACCACAGGTGGACTCCAAACAAGTTGTAGAAACATCTCAAGGATGATCAGTGGAAACACGATGCAACTGCGATCGATTTTGAGTGTCATGGCAAAGGCTGTGAATACTAATGTACATTTGATTATTATAATTTTTTTTTAAGATTTCAAACAAACCTCTTTCATGTTGTCATTATGGGGTATTGTTTGTAGAATTTTGAGGAAAATAATTAATTTAATCCATTATGGAATAAATATGTAACATTACAAAATGTGGAAAAAGTGAGCCGTGTTGAATGAATATTCAGTGCCTCATGCACTGTGCCACCACTTCCACATTAATGCCACCCAATAAAAAAATGCTTTTTCTACTTAAAATACCAATACTTGTGAGAATACACAAAGTAGAAGTGAAACTTTCAACAAGAACGGGGCTTTCAGAATACTGTCTGGTCACCTCCTTAAGATGCAGTTGTCCTCAAACACATTGCAGGCAAAACCCCCTGCAACTCCAGTGAATTTCTACTAATTCAGCTGTGATGTAGAATGATCTCTTGCATGATTTTCTCCAAGAACTGCTAGGCTTAGCTTTTAGCCTCTAGTGTGAACAAGCAGGGTTTTAAGCCCTACTAAGGTAAATCACAAGGACTCTATACCATTTTGACTTTTTACTACCATACTAATTTTAACCTTTAAAAGTATGGGCAACCATGAACCACTTATTTGTTATTTGATCAGGGTTATGGGAATTGTTTGAAGTTTGCAACTCAAAACCAATGGCTTTACCTATAGTACACTTATTATTCCAATCTCAAAATAAAATACAGTAGGCTAACTTGATACAAAGCCAGGTTTAAAACTTTATACGATAAAATGGAAACCTTTCCATTAAACAAGCTGAAGACTTCTGAATGGAGGTTTAGCTGTGGGGCAGGATCTCAAAATGATGTGCGTTAACAAGCATTGTTTAGTCAAATAACTAGCTAAAAATAGTCAATTATATTTAGTGTAGCACTGCTCGTTGCGCTAATGCGGACAAAGAGCTCACTGAAAAGATGTGAGGTAAAAGTCAGCATTTGCTTATCGGCTGCTGAAGTTTCCACTGGCCGGATTTGCATCTGTCAAAGAGAGAAACAAAGCTCGCTGCAAATTCACCTGGTCCTAGCAAAGAGCGTCAGTTGAAACTTCCTCTTGCTTTCTGTGGTTAGGCACGTCTGAGCTGATGACGTGCCACAACAGTCTCGATGATGCAAAGCCAATATAAAACCGATTTGCGTAGAATCCTGCTTTCAGACCCTGTGTTAACCAACTAACGGTAGAGACGCACACACAAGCACGCTTCAGTGCTACAAACACGTTTGAGAGAAACATGCCAAGCTTGCCTCGAACCACAAACGAACTGGACAACATGACCAGGGAAGAGAGGCCAGAACAATCACAGTGAGTTTATTTTTATTATCTGTAGTTATTTTATAACTTTGAGCATACCTCAAATATATGAAACTCTTTTTCACATTGAAGGAGGAAAGACTTCAAGTGGAGGCTCCAGCGCAAACTCCTGAGAAGCCCAATGTCAGAGAAGTGAGTGTAATTTATTTGTTTTCCTATGGGATTTCTCTTGTGTACACTATCTGCATGTATTATGTTTTTATGCTAATTATGTTGTACTCCCTTCAACCAGACCTAAACCTGGGGAAAGTCTGCTCTGGTCACAGTCTCTTGAAACTCTACTTCGATCAAATAGTAAGTAGAAGAACTACACACTACTGCACTGTATAATACAGAATTATATTAATATAATACATATGAGTAAAAAACTAGAGCTTTATGGCTAAGCATTTCTAGAGATACTAGAACTATGTATGTGGGCAAATGTAAATTGTCCTTAAAACTACACAGGGTAACTCTTGCCCTCTCATCTCTTGCAGCTGGTAAATCAATATTCCAGGCCTTTCTCAAGTCAGAGTTCAGCGATGAGAATATTGAATTCTGGTTGAGATGTGAGGACTTCAAGAAAATCAAGTGCAGCCGGAGACTGACCTCCAGAGCCAAGAAGATATTTGAACGGTACATCCAGCCTGAAGCTCCAAAAGAGGTAAAAACAAAAACTGTCACTTTCTTTATGTTGCCAGTGTTTAAAAATGCCAAATAGCTGCAGATAATTTCAAATAGATGTAATTGACGTAGTTAAAAATTCAATTAAACAAATGTATGCATAGATCATTGATTTTTGGTAATGCCCCACAGATCAACATTGACCACAAAACCAGGGAGATCATCAAACAGAACGTGCAGACCCCAAACAAGTATTGCTTTGACGAGGCCCAGAAGACTGTTTTTAGCCTTATGGAAAAGGACTCGTACCCCAGGTTCCTTCGTTCTGACTACTACAGGACCTTTCTGGAACCAGTCTGCTAAGGGCCAAGATTTGAAGGAAAAGACTTGATGTGGAGACCTGAATAACCAGGTGGCTTATCTTTAAGGACTACAGCAGAGCTTGCCAAGGACAATGGCAAGGGCTGGAATTTACCCCGGGCTTGACTACTATGGACTGGACAGCTGGACTGATATGGTTGCGTGGAACTCAAACCAAAGTGACATTGGTCACTTTTGCCATTGGACTGGCATCAACTACTTACATCTGCTGTTCTGATACACTACAGATGTAGATGAGGAACCAACCCACAAAGCTATAAAAAGCTGTCATTGGGACTACAGTGGCAAGTTTATTAGCTAGTTGGTAATTTTTGTATGATGGGGAAAAGTCCCAATTATTATCTTTGCATACCACATTCACTGATAAGTTGCTCTCATAAGCCGTTTTTATAGCAGTCTTTTGAGATTACTACTTCTCACAAAAGTACAAGATGATGCAAGTCTAGTCTGGGTTACATTTATTGAGGCAAGAACCTGCTCATTAGGTTCTGCTTGCATCATCCACCAGTGTGATTTGGGGTCATGGAGAAAGTCCTCCTCTTTGTGGCTTTTAGATATGCTTCTTAGCAAGTCTTACACACAGACATTGAGTAGAAATTTCCGATACTGTTAGACGTTTGTGGTGGACCGTCTTTGGCCACAGCGAAATTGAACTGTCTACCGGGAGCCACCTGAATTGGTCAATTGTGATGGGTTTTCTCCACATGTAAACCGCATGGTAACATGCCAATCACGTTTATTAGCTCTTTAATAGAGTGTGTTGTTGCATGTTGCATTTTTAAAACAAATGGCTTGTGCACTGTATATATGTATGTGTTTGTCTACACTGTTTATTGTTTTAAATTATGGACTCCATTTCGGGCACTTTTTTAAGTTAACGTTTGACCTTTAAGGGATTTTCGAAACTCCAAACATCGCTGAAGGTCATCTAAAGGGTCAACCTGTCTCCTAATACTGTACATTATGCTCAGATTATATGCAGTAACCTATTTTTTTTTTATAATTTAATGTAAAACATGACTTTTATGTACTGTTAAAAAAATATATGATGTCCTATTGATATTTTTATTAATTGTTTTAAATTATGATTGCATTACAAATATTTGGGATGTTCACTGGTTGAAATTCCCCAGTACATATCTATCAAACTCGTACTTAGATGTAGTGAATAAATACTGTAGAAGAACTTTCGTCTCTCTTGTGCTCAAATCGACGTCAAACGCGATTCTGCACTTTGGTGCTGGTTTGATTTTTTGCGCTGATAAACGCATGACTGAAAATGCTACTGTAGATCTTGGATATCCCCTAAAATTTACTCAACCGAGTAACTGAATGTTTGACACCACATCACACGCGTTAGTGACAGAACTTCCCTGTTCGCTCGGCTGTCATGCGCTTCGGGTCAGGTGATGGTAAGTTGGTGTAAATTCAACGCCTACACGGGTTGAGTCCCTGCCACTTTAGGAAATTCAGAAGTTTTGAAGGTAAGCACAGAGGTACTGTACATCACGTTGCACATAGGAACTAAAACATGTGACATGATGCATTGTATTTCAGTTCCTAAAGCGTTATCATCATCTGAAAGCCAACTATTCATCTAAAATATCAGCGAGATCTAATCTTTTATCTCTGGGATGTAGGATAGAGATATCTCCGGTGAAGATTTTCAGAAAGCAAATGTATTTTGACTTAAAAACAGACCATGTTTGGGTTGAAAAATGTTTGTTTTGTCTGAAATGCATTAAAAGATAAATAGTCCTCGTCAACCCCGACCTAGTGACACATGGAGAAGGAAAAAATAATGAGGGAACATGAAATGGCTCGATGATGATACAGATAGAGGTAAAAAAAAAAAAAATGGAAGCAATAAATATTGCCACCCTTTTCGAAGGTGACCATGATCTAATCTGGATCCACTTAAGAATAAAAACTGTTATTTCTTGTAGTTACAGTAATACAATCATCAGAACTTAAAACGACTCCATGGAAAAACATGCTTATGCTTCTGAGGAAATTAGATACGAATCAAACAGTAAATAGCCTCTAAAACAGAGAAGCTACATCCAAAAGCAGTGCTGACAATTTGCAGTTTCATCAAAAGGCCTTATGGTAATTCAGAAGGTTACTAAGCAGATATAAGGATGTGCGGTTTATCAACATTGAAGCATACAGTCATCGAAAAAATGTAATGCATCTACAGTGGTTACGCTTTGGGGCATTCCTGTGTAAAGACAGATGAGTCTGCATTTTGCCGTTTCTTAGCTGACACATTGGCAGTTTAATCTGAAAACAAAGCACAGGTTCATGTTAAAAACTGGCAAAAGCTGGCAGCAGACCAGAAAGCACACCATGGTACCGAACCTTCCTGTAGGTGGTGTTCTGAGTTGAGCTGCACAGAAATGGTGCACCAATTTCTTTTGAATGTAAATGCAACTTGAACATAAAACAGCTTGGGCGTGTTTTATTGGTACACTATTATTACATCATTATATATATAATATTACATATCCCAAAATTATAATTTTTGCTCTTTTGTTTTTCCTGCTCATGTCTGATGGGGTAGAACGAACATGGATGCACCAAGGTTCGAAAAATTAGGTAAGTGTCATTTCAGATCATCAGTTGTTACTGTAAATATTAGTAATTGAGCAGTTGAGGGTTAAGGGCCTTGCTGAATTTGCTAATTTGCTAATTTATGGATTTTTCCTGTGTTTTCCCCGGTTTCACAAGCTTCAAGCTAAAAAACTGAGCCCCATAACATAAGACCAATGAAATTGCCGAATGGGTTCAGGTGAACCAATGAAACTCTTTATATTAAATCAGATGCGCTCCCACTGAATCGGGCCGCACCACATCATAAATATGGATGATGTTCCTCTGACGTTTGACCTGCTGCTCACTCGGACTGTCTACAGGAAATGCGAATCATTCGTCACGCTGAAAACAACCGGGCATGAAAACACACTTCACCTGTGTTCTGAGCTGCACGGCATCGGGAGAAAAGCTTCACCGATGGTGATTTTTAACGACCGGGCATGAAAACACACTTTACCTGTGTTCTGAGCTGCACGGCATCGGGAGAAAAGCTTCACCGATGGTGATTTTTAACGCACGACAATGCCAAAAGATAATCTCCCAAGAGAAATTGTTGTGAAAGGAAGGAGGAAGACAGTGAACAATGACTTTCTTGGTAGACTACTGTTTAGATACAAGCCGTGTAACAGACACTGTCTTTCGTTAAAGCCTGTAAAAAGTTCATTAGTTTCAGTGTAGACAGGTGCGGCGTATTTATGTTAAAAAAAAAAATCTTTGTAAAATTCTGTGGGTGCGGCTTATATTTTGGTGCGCTTAATAGTCCGGAAATTACGGTGTATATATATATATATATATATATATATATATATATATATATATATATATATATATATATATATATATTGTTCTTGCTCACCAGCTCTCACACATTTTGACACTTCCCAGGGCCTTTATATTTATTTGTTGTATATATATTTACTTATATATTACACGCTGTACAAACATTTGCACTTCTCAATTTGCACAATTGCTACTATTTGTATAAGTTAATCATTGTTCCATGGACATTACTCATTTAACACCGTTCCCTGGTGTGATTTGTTCGTTGTACATGACACAAAATCTTAGTAGCATGGCCACCTCACACCACAACATCCGTTAACCGAGCTGCACAAAACTAGACAAGAGTGGAAAAAACTAGTCCTTGACTACAGTGACCATGACCACGAGTCGAAGTAGTGAAATGTCTTGAGTGCTGACTGTTGAACGTATCAGAAGGGGAAGCAGCAACACCTCAAATTTTATGTGGGAACTTTCAGTTCTGTTTGGTTCTTTTAATTCTGCTAGTCAGAGTGTCATCATACTTTCAGGATGAACACTGCGGTTGTCACGGATGACCTGAACTACCTCTGAGAAACACAAAATTCTACAAAACTCATAATCTGCAGTGCAAGCTGACTGGGTTTCCGCTCACATGGACTTTTAAGGTTAGATGTTTCACCATTAAAAGTAGCTGGTGTATTGAAAAAAAAAACATATACTGTTATCTGCAAAACGCTATCTGGACAAAAGTTTGAGGCCACCACATGCAATGGAACAATAAGATAAGGTTGAGATCAATAGCAGACCATTTAAGATCTTCCACTCAAACCTATATAAAGCATACTGAATCTTCCAAGAGCTAGCTTTATACACACAAGTATAGCCATGCTGGAACAGGTTTGGGTCTCCAATTTCAAGTGAAAGCCAATGCTACCACTTCCTAAAACATCCACATATGGGCCTACAAATTTGTGTTTCAACAGTTTGCCAAAAAAGCACATATTTCTGGAAATGTCAGATGTCTCAGTACTTTTGTCCATTTAGTGTATATACGTTTATTAATATATAATAGGCACTAGTCTATATGTATATATGGAAGGTATATGTACTTTATTAAACATTTGATCTGTATTTAAGACTGATTAACTGCTAACGATCTACCGTTTATCTTTGCGTTTCCTGTATACGATGGATAGACCGTAAATAGACCAGCTATATAGTTTGGTTTTGCAAATTACTAAAGTTTACCTTTATTACAGCAGCATTCTTGTTTCTTCTTCTCTTGTATTTTATCTTTGAAAAAATCACAGACCTACCAGACACTGCTTGGTCAAGCTGGCTGAGACAAACAAACCAGCTACTGCTAACTAGCCATCACTATAATATGACATTCAGATTTTTCTCATTTACTTGTCCAATGACAATGAATGTTTTCCCTGTGGAGGTTTGGACCGTTCACGCTAATTGCGTCGTCAGGTTCGGCGCTCCCATTGGTTCTTGGTTTGACGATTATCGTAGGAGAAGTCACGCTGCAGGAAAGAGTCTGAAATCTTTCAGACTCACACTATTTAATCAGAGGGAAAAAAGATCGTTATTCGGCTGTTGGTGAACAACTTGTCCAACCAGCGAACAAAAACCACAGATTTTAGCCTCAGATTATAGAAATCTTTTCAGAATTTGTCTCAGACGACTAAATCATGACCAAAATCGCACAGTGTGCACCTGGCTTTAGTCGTGAAGACATATGGCGAGACTCTGTATAGACACTTAGACAAAACAAGGTATAAATAAGCAAAATAATTAGGGATTAACATAGGACCGATGAACACAACCAGCCAATGTCAGGCGACAGATATCGGAACTGCCGCACAAATGGAAATCCATGCTGGATTCAAGAGTATATTGTTGTTGAGTTGATTTGTTTTATCCTGGTCCTTACACGGGTCAGGAGATTTTATAAAACACTGGGTTTTTTTTGTGGTTGTTGTTAGCAGTTCAAGTTCCAATTTCCACTGACCTGGTGTGTCATTTAAGTCCAAACAAACCTGGTTCCAGGTTGGAAATTCCACTGAATCTTACAACTTTTTTTTGTTGGAAATAATAAAAATACCAAAGAACAGCTAGTTGAAGTGATGTAACATTAAGTTTCCATCCCTATGAAGCAGCATGAGACATCCAACAGAACAAGCAAAAAGCAGAACTTTCATTTTGTCTTCTTTATGTTGTCAAATGTTTACACTTGACCAGCCAGCATGGTAACTAGTCCTTTGATTTACCTGCTACAGGTCTTGCAAATAGTATGTAATCAAGGTTTGGTGAATCCATGACAAGGTATTAGATGGAGTGAGCCTACACCTAGAATTAAAAAAAGAACATCTTGAGAGGGAGCAAATAAGCAGTGATTCTCCAGCTCTATTACACCCAAGTGGAAAAGAATTGGGCCTTCTTACCACAAAGACGTTGCAGATCATGCAAATGTACCACCCACCTCATGTTAAAACGCCCAACACAAATTTACGTAGGAGGCCGTTTAAGCTGAACGGAACAACGTGGTGTAAAGGCTGCACTACATGACCTGAAAACTTCTTAGACCAAAGTGTATCCTGTGTACTTTGCCATTCACTTTGTTTTCAGGTGGTCTGATGGATACTTACGTCTTAAAAAAGGCCAGATGACTGAATTGGATTCTGCCTCACTCGCAAATCACTTTGGATAAAAGCGTCTGCCAAATAAATATCTGTAAATGTAAATGTGAATGTAAATCAATGCCAGCCTATGCAAATGAGGCGTATGACATTAAAGAAAGACAGCAGAGGTTACGAGGACTACCTTTTCTTTTGCATGCATCTTGCAACCCTCCACCCCGAAATAAGGAAAAGTGCATTGACAGCTTAAGCTTCAGCCTTAATGAATAAACAAATCTTTGATCTTAATTTCAGAGCAAAACAACTCCAGGTCTTTGGGCAACCTTATGGGGGAAAGTGGCGTAGCCTTCACTTTCCGACGTCCTTGCGTTGCCGACTACGAAGAATAAACGGCATTAAATGATGCTCACTTAACAGCAGCCTGGCCGTTTAGAGCAGCTATAACACACACACACACACACCCCAAAAAAGGACATCTCTAAGAAAATATAAAAAAATTTAAATTAAGCAATATACTGAATTCCAAACACATGCAAACATAAATTTTAAAACATGCAAAGTATTCACCAGCAGGTGTTTCACCCCCAAAAAAAACCCTCAAGCAAGAAATATTTTGGTCCATTGGTCTTGAATTGAATGTGGTTCTTGAAGCTCATGAAGTAACAGAGTTTCCTTTTTTTAATATATACATCCGAATACACAATTCCATCAGGAACTCAAACATGGGATTAACATACTTACTGAAAACATTTTGAGTACAAGAGGGAAGCTGAACAGTCTGATAAATGCACCTAGTGTTCACCTGTAGTTTCTTGAGAACTTGACTGACAGCTATGTTGACCCAAGAGGGCCAAAAGAGGAAGTCAAGTGGCTTCCGAGGAATTTTCCTGATCTGAGTACAAGTTCAACAAATCAGTCATGCTTTAAAACTCCAATTCGTTCTCAGTATCTGTGGTTAAAAACTGAAAACCATTGTATTTAATAGCCAGGGTAGTCCCCTACCGCCTTTAGCAGAATTATGGTCAGTTGTAGAGGCCATGAAGCCGAGTTTCTGCCCTGTTTTTAATTCTCTTTTCACAATTGAATTGCCAGATTTCCAGAGGAATACCTCTATCAAAGGGGAATTTCACTTTTGCTGTAGACAAGGTATATCTACACACCCTTGACTTCATAGTGGCTTTCGCTAGTTTAGACCATTTAGAAGTTTGGCATGGGTCAGTCTTATATCCAGGATCTGTTTATCCAATGGTTGGGCAATAACAAGGAAAGATACATAAAAAAGTGCTCCAAGTTTAATTCCAAGCTTTGTTGCTGCTCATTATTTCTTGGACTGCCTTTCTCTGAATGCTTTATTCGTTCCTGGATCAATTCCTACTCAACCATTGGTCCTACAGAGAAGCCACAAGGAGTAAATAATGCTCATTTGGCATCAACTGAAAGGCAACTCAGGCAACTAACCGACTCTCCACTAACTCCTGTTCACTCCTCACTCGGAAATAAGGGGTCTCCGCCAAAGGTTTGCCGAATACTGCAAAGCAAGCCTCCTACAATATTGCAGATTTGCTGGTTGTTATTTAATCGTGCTGTCTAAGCAATTATTCCGCCACCATGGGGCCCAAAATGGTGAATAATAATAAATATAAGCAAACTAAACGAAGCCGTTCTATTCACCGGGGATGATAACGTGCCATGCATGCTGGAGCGTATAAACGAAGTCAAATGTCAAGGAATTGTAATTAGCAGGCACTAATTACCATCATGTCAAGATCGTCCTACCTGTTTGGAAAGGGGAAATAAATGGAGCAAATGGAGTGTGGGCTGTTGAGATAACGACTGTCCACCTTAGACTTGCCATATCCATCCTGATGTCTTACTACTGGATGTCTTTCTAATCAGGGGAAAACCTGCTGAAGATGGTTCTACATGGACAATCTGAAGAACCGTGAAAATGGCTTTGTACGCTAATGAACATGAACAGTCAGCTACAACGTCTTAGGGCTGCAGTTGCCATAAACAGTTTTGCACTCAAGAGTCATTGAACAGGTAATAGCCTCAACAACCTCGATACTTTTAATGAATGGACCCTCAGTGTAAACCCAGATGCGAACAGGTTGCCTCTAGAATCTGGTTCCATTTTAAGGTTTCCTTCTCATGTTGTCTCAAGAAAGTCTAGCATTTTTAATAGAATACTTTATTGGTCACATATACAGAACATTACAGCAAAGTGAAATTATTTTCTTCGCAAATCACAGCTTGTTTGGAAGCTGGAGTCAAAGCTAGGGTCAGCCATGATACAGCGCCCCTGGAGCACTGAAGAGTTAAAGGGCCTTGCTCAAGGGTCCAAGAGTGGCAGCTTGGCAAAAACGCCGCCATATCACACCACCCTAAAATTAACTTTTTTTTCAACAATAAACAGTATTTTATTCATATACAAATGAAAAGGAATCTTTGCATGAAATTTAATTATCATCACTCAGGTAACTATTTACGAAGCTATTGGAGGCGCTCTTTTATAAGCAAAAATAAACCCCCTCCTCCCCCCAAAAAAAACAAACAAAAAAAAGAAAAGAGCAAAGAAAACATGGAGGAGAAAACACTTTGAATATGGTAAAAAGGACTTAGGAATGGATCATGCACGTTGTTTTGACTGGATGAATGTTTACTTAGTCGAAGTTTCCATTGTAGAGGCGATATATTGTTTTTCTTTTTCTATTTTGTTTTGGAAAACAATTCTGTTCTGATCTCCTCCAAGGGTCCAGTTGTATTTCAAATTCACAGAACCACGTTAAATATACAACATGTAAACGCTTCTGGTGTGTTTTGACAGTCTGAACGCTTTTAGACCAATTGCGACCTCTAGTGGTTGAAACAGCGTTAAAGAACTAAGAATGCAGGAGCAGACGATAGAATGTTGTTGAGGCTTTTTATTGATTTTTGGGGGGTTTTTTGGGGGGTGGGGGGTATTCAGTCATTAGTGATTTTCTCTTCTGGGAATTTGCAACCATGAACCACTGCATTGTATTCGTATTTAAAAAATGAATATATAAAAACTGTTACCACAAAGCTGGAGGCACACAGACTTCGGTTTGGTTCCCAGAAGAGTGGAGTTTATTAATCACATACAAGTCAGGTGTCCACAAACTTTTGTCCAAGCTTTATTGTAAAGCTACTCGGATTCCTCACTGGGAAAAATCTCGATGGTCTCGCTGTTCTTGAGCTGCAAAGCCACTCGCTGGAGCCGCCACCTGCAAGGAACAGAAAAGGGTCCAGGAAAGAAAAAAGACGAACACTATATGTTGGAATTCCTGGGATACCTGGGCTCTAAACTCTGTAACAATACGTAAATGTGTGTATATAAGTGGATGTGTGTGTAGCATTCAGTAAAAATGGCACAGCTGAAACCGTATAAACATATTACCAAAAACTAATGTCCGTACACGTGCTTGGATCAGGATTTCGAACAAACATGAGTCTAATCTGAATTCCATTCAAAATGGCTGACCTTTCTCTCATCATTATCATTGAAACAGAGGAGGGCATTTATACAATTCAACATTTTTTTTGTGGGATTCTCAGAAAGCAACCGACTCCACACGTACACACGGCTCCGGTATTTCAAACGGAGCCCCCGGTTTTTCACTTCGCGGACTCAGGTTTCATTCTTGCTGCATTTTCGAAAGTACCTGCCTAAGGATTTACATACAGTCAGAAAAGTGGGGAGGGGAAAAACGTTTGCATCTCGAAAGTTTGAATGGGGGGGAAAAAAGGAAAATGCAAATTTCAAGCTGTTCAACACGAAGTGTGGGTTGAGCCTCGCGTCGAGAGAGCGATTCGAAACAAAGGAAATACCAAATAAATAAATAAATAAATAAATTAATAAATAAATAAATAAATAAATAAATAAATAAATAAATGTTTTACATTTTCCTCCACGTTCTGATCTGATCATGAAGGTGAACCTTCCACATTTCTAATACCAGTGATATCAAAGGAACCTCTTAGAAGCCTATCCTTGGTATGAGTTGGATTGTCGGAAGGGTGTACAAACTTTTACACTTAACTGTAATGATCCACTTTTTCGCAGTATTTAAGTATCCTAAGAGGTAAATGTGGTAAAGGTTTTTTTTTTTTTTTTTTACTTGTCACCTGTACTTTACAGCACAGTGAAATTATTTGGTCAGAGTGCAGAATCAGCCATGTAACAGCGCCCCCTGGAGCACAGGGGCATTAAGGGCCTTGGTTAAGAACCCAGAGCCTTAACCACTGAGCTTTGTGTCTCCTTTAGTGACGGGTCGTTCATGAACGATTAGCTCATCTTGAACGAGTCTTTAACGTGACTCAGAAGAACGAGTCATCTCAAAGTGTGATGTAGTGACGTGTATTTGGACTTTTCTGGGAATCTGTTCATTTCTCAAAGAAAGTTTCAAGGATCAAGTCACTAAAATGATCCGATCTTCTAACCTAAACGGTTTGTCAATATATTTGCTTACCTGGAATTTGTTATGACTTCTGTCTGGTTTTTTTTTTTTTTTCCCCCTAGGTGTTGTGTCTACTTACGTGAGGGAGAAGCACTACATTAACACAAACTATCACAGTCATCATTAATTACACATCTATTACCCCACTAGTGGTTTGGGAATTGTGATCTGAAGACGTACCTGTTCATCGTGGCGTCTCTGTTGGAGGTCGTGTAGAGGTAGCCTCCCGTCTTTGTTCCAGTCACTGGGATTTTGAGCTGAAAGAAAAATGGTAAAAGCGGCCCTTCAGATACAATATATCCACAAAATTATGGGACACCTGACTTCTCCTGCAAATGTTGCCTATAAGGGCTGGAAACACACATTTGTAAAGGAAATTTTCCCTTGACTTGAGCGAGGAGATCCAAACTTGTTCCAACGTGACAATGCACAAAGCCAGCTCCATGAAGATATGCTTTCCATGGGTTGTAGTGGACGATCTCCTGCTATAGAGCTCTAACCTCAAACCTATATAACAATGAATTGAAAAGCTGACTGAACCCCAGGCCTCCTTACCTCACCTCACCTACAACAGGCTGAATTTTCACAAGGACCCTCCAAAATCTAGTCATTCTAGGGTTATTATGACAGCAAATGTGGAACCTTATGGTCAGGTGTCTGTATAAGGAGTAAAACCTTTTTTGCATCAGATCACCTTTTTAAAAAATTTTACTCATAAAAATAAAAGATTGAAACAGGAAAACAAGCACCTGGGCGATGGTGTGATCGACGCGGTTATACCGATCAGTGAGATGGATGTTGTGGATCTTTAAGGGAGGAGCTCCCAGATTGGCCATCGCCGTGGAGTGATCGTTTAGCTGCTCAACCGCCGAGCGGTAGTACTCTGATTTTGCGAAGTTTTCTAAATAAAAACAGACGCGTCATAATTGATTTTGAGCCGATTCCCGACACTGAAGACTCCTTCCAAAAATACAACACATTTCAACGATTACGACGAAAAACAGGATCTTCGACCACTCACTCTGCATGAGGTAGTACATCATCCCGCAGCCTCCACCGGTAACCATGGTGACAAAGATGGTCATCTGCTGAAGGAGATTGGTGGAGCGGCTCATTCTGAAACTTCTTGATTGCTCAGAGAACCTGGAAAAAAAAAAGAGCGAGAAATTTCAAGTTTCTGGAACCGTTCTATGGGAACTTAAATGGGGGGAATGTAGACATATTCCAAGTTGGAAATAAAATGGGAATTTATAGGAATTTATTAGAAATTCAGGGAAATTGATATAACTATAATAACTAGAATAACTAGAAGTACAAAGTGACCCAGTGCGATTGTCAATATCTATTTATAATCTATTTTATATATATATATATGATGCCTCACCTCCATGTAAGAGAAAAAATGTTATGATCTCATTATGCCTTTTCACAGAAGCTGTCGACACCAAAGTTTGATTTTTTTGTGTCATTTATAAGCGATAAAATCCCATAAAGGGGCTTTAATTAAATTTAAATTAAGGAAATTAGTTGAGTCGTTGAAAGGTTTTGTCGGTCGCAGTGATGAAACAATATCCAGGAGGATGCTGGGGTTAATTGTGCTGGTCGACCATGTGCAAAACAAGCCACTGCAATATCTACATGAGCTTTGTGTATAATGGCACTGGTGCATTAGTGATGTAAATTGCTTTATGACTTTGTGAGCAGCGATTACCAATATTTAAGACACTGGTCTTTGGTAGCTATACCATTTTCTGTTTCTTCACACTCAAACTGCATTGGACTAATGCATAATCCAAATATATTAATTACATATTTTAAATGTTAAGAGACAGTGGCATTGAGTAAAAGACAGGAGGTGGAGCTGGAGGTAGCAGAGCTGAAGATGTTGAGGTTTTCGTTGGGAGTGATGACGATGGACAGGATTAGATTTCAGTTTATTAGAGGGACAGAGCATGTAGGACGTTTTGGAGACAAAGTGAGGGAGGCGAGATTGAGATGGTTTGGACATGTGCAGAGGAGGGACATGGGGTATATCAGTAGGAGAATGCTAAGGATGGAGCCACCAGGAAGGAGGAAAAGAGGAAGAACAAGGAGGAGGTTTATGGATGTGGTGAGGGAAAACATGCAGGTAGTTGGGTTGAAAGAGGCAGATGTAGAGGACGGGGGGGGGGGGGGGGGGTATGGAGACGGATGCTCCGCTGTGGTGCCCCCTAATGGGAGAAGCCGAAAGAAGAAGAAATGGATTGAAATGGAAGTTGAATGGTTATTTGAATGCCAGGTACATTATTGTACAATTTAATATTATTTAATATTTGCTTATGCTTATATATGTTGTTATTATTATTATTATATTATAAAAAACCGTGTTTTATAATTCCTATATATTCCAATCTTCCAATCTTGAAAATTCCCAGAATTTTCCAACCCTATGTTATCTAGATTTAATTCTTTGGGTTGTGTTTTTTTTTTTTTTTTTTTAAGGCATTACATACTGTATGCTGTTGATTGTGACCAGTTTGGATTGTTTAACCATGAGAACCAATCCTTTATTACTGGTTTATATATGAAATCAAACAGATTAGAGATGTGCAAGGCACAAATATTTCCCGTTTCCTACATTTGGAAACAAATCCACCACTATATTAATTCCATTTAATCAAGCTACAGTACGATCATTTATACCAAATGCTATGTTTTTGTCACTTTATAATAGCATAATAAAATTATATATTTCCATTAAGAGGAGGAATGATATACAAAGTATACTACACCTTGTATTCCATGGGGGCGGCCATCTTTGTTTGAATCCACCAAACTTTATTGAACGATCGAGACGCTTTGGTAATATAAAAATATTACAATATTATACTTCACTAAGCTAAAAATCAATAAATAATATAATCATACAATTATATATTCAGGTAAAACAGGAGACTCTGTATTAGTAGATTTTCCTGCGTCTTAATGCATTTCTAAGGGGGAAATCCGAGTTTAAATTAATAAATTGGAAATTAATTTGGTTGTCTTGTACCTATTTGGACAAAGTTTGGTTTGTTTAAAATGTATATAAATTGTAATGTTATGTCAATGTAAATAATTATATATTAGGAGATCGACGGCTCGATCTGCCATGAACACGTGACCGTTCATCTTAGCGAGTAGTCTATAATTAATTATATTCATACGCAGTAATCAGAATTATTCTTTTAAATTTTCTTTATAGCTTTGATAGTCAATATGGAAAGAATCCAATTTTGTATGTTTCGGTTCAAACATAAAAATGGAGCCTTAATAGTTGCACTTCATGCTTTCGGCCACTAGATGTCACTAGAATGCAGAAGAGTGCGCTTCATTTGCGCATGCGTCATTAAATATTTTTGCTAAGAGACCTCCTATAGTTACAGTTCTCATTGAAGCCAGATATTACCGCGGTAAGTGAACGTCTTTCGTTTTCGACAATTTATTTTAAAGGTTTTATTTGTTTATTTATTTTGGTGTGGGGGTGTTATTGTGCTAGAATGTGTCCCAGTAAGTTGTTATAAAACGATTATTGTCATACTTGTTCCAAACACTGTAATCAACCTGTATACTATAGCAGTGAATATTTTCTGGATTATGCAATAATATTGATGTCGTAATAAAAAAAAAAAAGATATTTTGTAATGAAACTGGGCTTCATTTGGTAACTAAGGTTCAATAGGTTCTTGTCTGGTCTTCTCAGAAAAGTGGGAGTTGAATGTGAATCTTTTGCCAAGCTGCCACTGTGGGGGGTCCTTCAGCAAGACCCTTAAACGAGAGTCACCCTGAAAAGGGCGTTTGCCGATTTCCAGAGATGGAAACGGAACCTGCTGACTGACATTCACAGGAGATTCACTTCTCTTTCCTCTCTTTACTTCTGTCTTTATTAAACTATTAGTTGACTCTGCGAATTCACTCTCCCCATGGGTGGTGAAGGATACGTCTTATCAAGCAAACACATGACAAGACCAACCCGCAAAAGTGTCCCAACCCTATTTGAACGTTTTCTCACTTTAAGTCATTACTTCCCAGGAGGCTGTTCCCATACTAAACTTCATTGACGTTTCAATTTTTCACTTCCTCAGAACATGTTTGGCTGTGTGGTCATAGGCGTCGGCATGGCGGGTCGCGCCCGCATCCGAGACCTTCTCACACCACTGCCGTCCAGCGCTGCAGAAATCTTCACTCTTAAGGGCTTGGTGTCTAGGTTAGTGGTGTCATCTGAAATAAGACTGAACGGGAATTGTCCTGGTATGTAACTGGAACTGGAAGCTTGAGCAGATTTTTGATGTGCAGAAGGTCACTGGGGGAGCAGCAGGGACTCCAGCAGGTCTCTTTGGAGGAGGCGCTGAGCCGTAACGACATACAGGTGGCCTTCTTGTGCACAGAAAATGCCAGCCATGAAGAATATATCAGGTAAAACACCACAATGTTTGGTCCTGGGTCCATTTACACTAACAAACTCCTTTGTAACAGGAAGGTTGAAGTTGGAACCTGTATCATACACCGAACAGGCATAACTTTATGAAAACTTGCATATTGAGTTGGTCCCATTTTTGCTGCCAAAACAGTCGTGACACTTTGAGCATTAACAGCATTAACTTCTTCAGCAGTTTGAGCCACAGTAGCTTATACTGGCCAGCTTTCGCTTCCCACATGCATCAATTAACCTCGGCCACCCACAACCCTGTCGCCGATTCTCCACTGCTACTTCCTTGGACCACTTGAACTCCCTCAAATCCTTATGCTTGCAGATTATTCCTTCTTCTAACACATCAGTTTTAATGAAAAAATTTTCACTTGCTACCAAATATATCCCACCCACTAAAAGGTGCCATGATTAAGATATAATTGGTGTTATTCATTCATTAGAGGTCGTAAACTTGTGCTTGATTGGTGTATAGCATATATACTGTAATATACAGTATGTGTGGTTTAATTTTCCCACAGTCGGTTTCTTAAAGCAGGGAAACATGTGTGTGTGGAGTATCCCATTGCCCTCAGCTACAGCGCTGCAGCTGATCTGTGGGACTCGGCGCAACAGAAGGGTGAGAGAGTTTTTAAAATTGTTTGACCACATTTTCAAGACGTAAAATCGCGGTGGTGCAAATTGAAGGCCTTAGACAGCAGCACAAAATACACAATTCTTACCCATTACCTCCGCACCTCTTTAGGCTTGGTCCTGCACGAAGAACACATCGAGCTCCTCACCCCTGACTTCAAGCAGCTGAAGAAGGACATCACCGGCAAACAGCTCGAAGAGGGAAGCCTGCATTTCACAGGTGCGCTCGCTTCCACACACTTTAGATCCATGAAGTCGCAACACTGACCTCTTTTCCTATCCCGTCCTTGTCCAGGGGGTCCTCTCAAGAGCGGATTCGGTTTCCCGTCGTTCAGTGGCATCGCCCGCCTCACCTGGCTGGTGGATCTCTTTGGGGAGCTTAGCGTCAAATCGGCGTCGCTGCTCGAAGAGCCGGAGACGAAGCATGTGAAGATGACAGTCCACTTGCTGACCAGGGAGCAGAAGTAAGTTCAGGATACACGTTTGGGGCAGGTCATCAGAATTGGGGATCCGATGGCAATTTGAGATTTTTATACTTTGCGTAGGCCTTTGACCTGGATTGAGGAGCGTGCTGAAGGCCTAAGTCGTGCCAAGCGCATCAACCTGCGCTTTAGCACCGGCATGATTACCGCCTTGCCATCCGGAGTCCCGGAGCCTGTGGGTCTCTTCATGCAGGACCTGGTGCTGTTCGGAAAGAAGCTGCAGGGCGCCGTGCCGCCCGACCAACTCCAGGCAGAGAGAAATCGAATCCTTCACTGCTTCAAGCTGGCAGAGGACATCAGGAGACTCTGCCAGGACACCACATCCTAAAACAACTTAGCAACACAGGAACAGGGACCAGGACGGGGGTTTGTTTTAGCCCATAGATTTTGCTCTGTCGGTCCAACATGTATGTAGCAAGCCTTTGTAATGAAGATGTAACCTATTTTTATTATTGCAATGTAAAAAAGTACAAATAATAATATTTAATTCTCTTATCACAGAACGAATTACTGACACACACACACACACACACAAATTCAGTGCACAGTATTCTATATTTAGATCAATTACATAATATAACATAACATCCATCTAGCTATAATACAAAATATACAATATTTATATGGTTTCTATTGAGCCTCATTGGTGCTATTCAACATTCCTTTGAGCGGAAGTCCGGCCGTGGAGTGTCGGGTAGGAGAGTGAGGCACGGTGCGATTTCCTGACAATGCACACCTTATAGAACGGACAGGAAGTTAGCAGTTTTTAAAATCAGCCAATCGGTGACGTGTGTTAGAGCCACATTGTTCTCATCACCCAGAGAAACATCCCCATACAGCTACGCACTATAATACGATGCTCAGGGAGACCAATACCCCAGACCACATCTACTCCGTCTTTGCTTTGGGATTAGAAGGTCTGATACCATTTGCACACTTTTCTGGGCACAAGCTCCAAGATCATGTCGATGGTCCTCACTCCTGCAGATGTGTATTTCCAGATGTTGATTTTGAAATAAGAGTTTTGTAGCAGATTAACGCAATCTCTAGAGGACGTTGAAGTGGTTACAACCCCTGAGAATGAACACTCAAATGGTCTTGTGGCCAGAAAAGTGCACCAAACAGATCAAAGGCTCCATGAGGACTATGTGGGGAAAAAAATCAAGTCTTCCACGATTGATCTGAGGTGAAGAAGAGGTGAGTCCCTGAATTATGAGCGAGGAGTCTGAGGTGTGGAAATACTGACAAATAATTGTGGCCAGAAAAGTGCACCAAACAGATCAAAGGCTCCATGAGGACTATGTGGGGAAAATAAATCAAGTCTTCCACGAATGATCTGAGGTGAAGACGAGGTGAGTCCCTGAATTACGAGCGAGGAGTCTGAGGTGTGGAAATACTGACAAATAAAATGCTCTCTTATTTTCATTAGTGGGTAACTTGTACAGAGGCTTCGCACCTTTACAAATTTTTCTCCCCTGGTTGACAGGTTTTTTTTCTTTTTACCAAAATACTGCTTGTAAATTCGGGATAATAATTTATAAAGCGAGCTATATAACAGACCGAACTTTTCTCGAACAAAAAAAGTTTACCAGTACTGGCTTTATTTATTAAAGCTGAATGAGAAAACTGTCAAAGATTTAGGAATGGCGTTTAAAAAAAAATACCCCTGGACGACAAATTATGAATAATCCACATCGAAAAATTTGAATGCTCAAGACCTTCAGATCGTTGGTGCATATTTGAAAAGCCGCCAGGACGAGCGACATATACCAGGAATGTAAAATGTGGGTCCCGAGTTTGCACCAAGACCGCATCGACCAACATCTTAAGAGTTTTGAGATTCGTCAGTGGTTTTTATGTTCATATAGAACAACAAACTACTAATTTTTATGTTTTTCTGACGTTTGGCCCAGGAATGCTTTAACAGGATAGTCGGCAGGAAGTACGGACCCTGCGTCTAATCAACCAGACAAAAAATATATATTTGAAACGAACAAATAAAAATAAAAAAAGTCTTGGATTAGTATACTGTACAGTCTGTTTCCAGTCTCATGGTGAGACAAAGGGGAATGGTGCTGAACGTTCTCAACGAGCAATCGGGGAAAAAAGGCGCTGGAATCGTCCTCACGTCGACTTCTGTCTGTAGTGAAGAGTCAGGTCTCCGCCGCTCTTCCAGATAAAATACTTTACTGTTCTCAAATCCATGTTTGGATCCAGAACCTAAGCAAGAGGTAAAAATAAATAAATGCAAGTTTGTATTGCTATAAAAGTACTACATGCATGAAAGCAATTGTGTGTGTGTGTGTGTGTGTGTGTACCTGATCCTGGCACATGAGTTCAATCTTCTCCTCAGCGAGCATGGCCATGTCCTCCTCCTTCTCCTGCTCCCCGGGCTTCTCAGTTCCCGATGAGCTCGTGGTCTGAGACTCCGTGTCCAGGTTGATGATCTTCTCGTAGACGTGCTCCATCACCTTCCTCACCTGCAGCATGTCACTGGCCGACAGCCTGTCCCTGAACGTGCACCAGGGAAAGCGTTAATGCGCTATTTTATATGCGCAAAATGTCTCCGAGCGGATTGAGGGTCCTGGAATTTGTAGCTTAGCTACATCTTCTAGCGGTGGAGTGTGTTTTAAGTTCTTCTAGCTGTAGCTGCTCTGATAGAACATGTCAAACCTCTTGTACAGAAAGTCTCTCGCACACAGCGCAGTGCAAACGAAATACTGCGACAAACAAACGTAGTTCTGGACAAAAAAAATTGTAACCCAAGATAAAAAAATCTTACAAATAATGAGATAATGACTGCATGTTAAAATAACAAGATATGCCATTTACATAGCCCGATAACGAGATAACTGTCTTGAAACAATGCAATAATAATATTTAGAAATAACGAGATAACTCGGAATATTACCTTGTAACAGGACGACAAAAAACGAGATAATCCATCAACCGGCTCATAACACAAACTAGCTATTTTATACTGAAATAGCAAGATGAATATCATCTTGAAATGATGAGATAACTCAAAAGGCTTAAAACATGATAAAATAATGAGATAGCCCATTTAGATCCGAAATAGCAAGATAATCCTTTTACATATCCCGAAATAATGAGATGGGGCAAAATATTATCTTGAAAAAAATTATACAATGACATAACGCATGCTGAAATAACGAGATAACTCAAAATATAAACTTGCAGTATATAAGCTAACTCTTGAAAAAATGCGGGGACTCAAAATATCTTGAAACAACAAGATAATGACTAAAATGGGTCAGAACGCATGCTGAAATAACCAAATAATCATTTTGCATATCCTGAAATAATGGGATAACTCAAAATATCTCGGAATGGCGAGATAATGATTTAAACAGCTCGTAAAGAACGCCGAAATTACAACATAACCCATTTATAATAACTCAAAATTACCTTGAAATAGGCAGATATCTTAAAATATTATCACGAGATAACGAATCAACATAACACATCGGAATAAAAGGATAACGAAATAACTTTCTTGGAATAACGAGATAACTCGAAATAGCAACATTCTATACAGTAATAAAATGCATGGGGTAAAACTTACTTCTTGAGCGTTTTCGCGCCGGAAGACGAGTGCGGCTGCAGGTAGAATGGGATCTTGTTGAATTTGGGCATGTTTTTCTACAACATGAGACGAAAAAAAAACGATCAATTTTGTAAATATAGAGATGATTAAAAAAATTAAATAATAAATACAAAAAAATCCAAAATCATATATACAAATCCTTAAAGCTTCATACACTATACGGCTAAATGTTTGTGGACACCTGACCCAATAAAGTTGTTTCACAAGATTGTATAATGTGGAGATTTGTTCAACCACAAGGTGTTAGTAAGGTCAAGTACTGATGTGGGTGACGTGAGGAGGACTGGAGTGCAACTGAAGTTCCAATTCATCCCAAAGGTGTTTCAGTAGGGTTTAGTTCAGAGCTCTATAGCAGAAGATCTTTCACTCCAGCCCATGCTGGAAAAGGTTTGGGTCTCCTAGTAGTGAAAATTTCCTGCCCCCACATCAAAAACAATTATGTGCCTCCAACTATGTGGGAACAGTTTGGAGGAAGAAGCACATATAGCTGGAAAAGTCAGGTGTCCCATTATATCTTTCCATATAGTGTATGTAAACTTGTGAGGACGAAAGAATGAGCGAACTTACATCCACAGTAATGTCAATGACCCACTGTGGAACGGTTTCATTCAGCAACATGGATTCGGTTTCTCCACCAGAGTCTCGACATAATAACCTACGGAGACACAATGAAAAGCGGAAGTCTTTCATCGGATTGTTCAAACAAAATGTTTGTATATTATATGGAGGTTGCCAGATCTTTCTTGAGTAAAGGGCAGGAAAAAGCAGACTACAAACTAAAAAAACTTACCTGAACAGCGTCCTTCCACCTGCCTCGCTGAAGATCACCGGAGTGTGTGGCGGCACCTGGAAATAACCGTTCCCTTTCTGGAGCCGGTTCTCCTGCTCCCCATTTACTAGAAAAGCAAAGAGAAAGCGCCGTTACCAATGAAAAGCCAGCAGGACCTTCAGGGAACTTTGACGAGATGAGAGCCTTTACCATGATTAACATCTCCTTCTTCTTCTTCCATCGGATTGATGTGTGTTCGAGGCCAGAACTCGAGCAGAGCCTGGAGCAGAAGCCCTCCCAAATTCACTGGCGGGAAAAAGATTTTTAAATGTATTTAATGAAAAAAAACAACAAGAAATAACAAATAGTCCGCAATTTTAGTAACGCCTACACTTTGGATCCGATCCATCCGGACTTGTGAATCCGGCGTCTTTGGCGGACACCCAGGCAGCAAAGCAGTCGCTCTCATCCAAAGTGATGGTCAGCATCTAAGCAACAACAACAACAACAACGAAAAAAAATTAGCTATACATATACCCCAATTTGCTTCTAGTTAGAGACGCGACCACTCACTCCAGTTTTGAGGTCCACCGAAAACCAGTTGGGCACGTAGACCATCTTGAAGTGCTTCTTTATCTCCTCGTCGAACTCCACTTTCCCGAGGTCTTCGCCTTTACACGCCTGACAAAAAAACGCACGTCTTCAAAAGTCTTGAAAAACAACATACCTTCTAGGATTTTCCCAAAAAATCAAGAGGAGCCGTGCCAACCTTGAGGACGTCCCAGAAGGCCACGTTGTTGTTGGTGTCTTTGGTCAGGATGTGCCTCTTGTCGTTCAGGATGTGACACTGAATTATGCTGGCACCACCTAAAAAAAACAACAAAAAAACATGTCCCCAACTACTTTGACCGTCATGTTTGATGGTCTTGCTTGTCCTTTAAACTTTTGTTTTTGGTGGGAAAGGTGTACCTTTAATGGCTTGCTCAGACTGTGTACACAGCGGGGTCAGCGGGGCGCTGCAGTCGTTGTCGTAGTCTCCTGACGCTCGAAAGTTGTGCATTCCTTTCAAAGACTGGTGAAGAACAAGCAAGTGGACCATCATTTGCTTCTATAGAGACAGCATATTCGCAAAAAGATTCAGCGGTGTACAAAGAATTCAGCAAGAATATCAGTACCCATTTGTTCACACAGGATTTGGTTGTGGACACCCAAATGGCAGGAGCAGGGTCTGCAGAGTGGTCCAGCTCCATCTGAACATGGAGATGAGAAAAGGTTCAAAATAAAACACAAACAGACTTCGTTCGGCTTCAAGAAGTTGCTCGGTTGCAGATTTGATTCGTTCAATCAGCCACCAGGTGACAGTAAAGTGCGAACGTTATCTCTGTCAAAATTCCAGCTGAATTTGACCTTCGCCCCGTCACTCACTCTCAATACAGGCGCCTTCTCTTCGCATATGAGCACTCGGATGTCCGGGTTGCGTAGGTCCGTGCAGTAGACCTTGCGGTCGCGACCTCCCGAGTAGACGTGTGTGAAGGCTTCGTTGGCCTGCAGAGCCCACACGCCCTCGTCGTGGACGCGGTACGTTGCGATGCATCGCTGCTGACCCAGAGACCACAGCCGAATCGTACCGTCCGAGCTCCCGGACAGACACTGGATATACGGATGGATACGACACGCCAATTTAACGCTGTACAAAAGTAAAGACAAGCTCATGACAGCACGAACACAAAACATACCTGAGTACCGTCTCTGTTTAACAGTAACGACTTGACGTTGTCCGTGTGTCCTTTCAGCTTCATCAGTTTTGCGCACGTCCGCGGATCCCAGACCCTCAAAACCTGAAAACACAAATCAAAATTTGACATTCCTCCAAAGATGTTGGTGTACATTGCTGACCCTAAAAAGTTAGCTAAGTCAACAAAAGGTAACTCTTGTAGGCTATAATACAGTAAAATTACAGTGCTTGGCCCCCTACAGTGCCCCTCTCCCCGATTAGTCCTATGGAAAACCTGAAGCCGTTTCTCAAGACCTTTTCTGTGGACCCCGAGACGATGACTGTGCCCAGCTGGTTCATTGCAAGGCTGTAGATGGAGTCTTTGTTCCCACTCAGAGAGGAAGCTGCCAAAGGTCAAGACGGTCAAATGAGATCAAGCGGAACTGAACTCCGACGTGTTCAAACTGTCTGAAAAGCAATGACTCACTGGTGACTGTGTTATTGGAGGCGGTCAGAGCTGTGAGTGTGTTTACGTCCCACAAAAAGATCTGCCTGTCCAGGCCAGCGGAAGCCACCAGCTCCTTGTCTTTCGCATACGCCAGAGCCTTGACGTAGTCCTGGAGCACAAAATCATCATCATCCCAAACATCATCTAAATAATGTGTGGTTTCTATGAACAGGACTTGGCTCTAGTTCAACATCCTACCTTATGAGTTCTTAATGTGGACATGCAGAAGCCTTTGTGTGCGTTCCACACTTTCACTGTAGTATCTGACGAGGCTGAAATTACTGCGGAAGGGAAAAAAACGATCACATCAGGGGACTTGATCAAGTAGTGAATGTCAGGCTGTAAGGCAGTAATAAGTCATTAGTCTGGAAATTGGTTGATTGTTACGGCAGAAGGTACTCGATAATACGTCATTGTTTTAGTAGATAATGAAGTCAACCATTAAGTCAGTAAGTAGCAGACAGGAAGCTAGGTAAAACAGTAATAAGCCATCAAGTAGGTCGATAGAATGGACAATCAAGAAGATGGACAGAGTCATTAAATTAGTTACAGGTCAGTAAATAATTGTCAGTCAGCCAATTAGTACAGTCAGATAAGTACTCAGTCTTACCTCACCTACCTGACTTTACTACATCTTCCCAGAAGATTGGAGGTGATTATAACAACAAATTGGGACTGGGGTGTACAAAAAGCATGTATCTTATTTTCAGGTGACAAACTTTTGCCCATATAGTGTAGATTAATAAGTCAGTGGATGGGAAAAACAGTCATTTGGTCAGGCAGTTATTCAGTAGTAAGTCAGTAGTTAAAATAGTCAGTAATAAGTCAGTGGGTAAGTCAGTAGGTAAATCAGTAATAAGTCAGTAGTTATATAAACAGAAGATTAAAGAAAAAAAATCAAGCTTCAGTTTAGACTTACACGTCTTCCCATTACAGCAGAGCACGATATCATTCACCCAATCTGTGTGGTGCTCCATCGAAGCTATATAGAGATCCTGCTGTAATAAAACAGTGTCATTTATTGTTAAAGTTCAAACTTCCACACACTGTATTAAAAAAAAACAAAAAAGCATTTGTACATTAGTTTATAGTCCAAGAACTGTATTTTAATTTTAATACAACTCAGTTCTGTCCTGATAAATACTCTATTGTGTTAAAGTGTAGTGGTGTTGCAGTGTAGTGTAGTGTAGTGGTGTTGCAGTGTAGTGTAGTGTAGTGTAGTGTAGTGGTGTTGCAGTGTAGTGGTGTTGCAGTGGTGATGCAGTGTAGTGATGTTGCAGTGTAGTGTAGTGTAGTGGTGTTGGAGTGGTGATGCAGTGTAGTGAAGTTGCAGTGTAGTGTAGTGTAGTGGTGTTGGAGTGGTGATGCAGTGTAGTGATGTTGCAGTGTAGTCTAGTGGTGTTGCAGTGTAGTGTAGTGTAGTGTAGTGGTGTTGGAGTGGTGATGCAGTGTAGTGATGTTGCAGTGTAGTGTAGTGTAGTGTAGTGTAGTGATGTTGCAGTGTAGTGTAGTGTAGTGTAGTGGTGTTGGAGTGGTGATGCAGTGTAGTGATGTTGCAGTGTAGTGTAGTGTAGTGGTGTTGCAGTGTAGTGTAGTGGTGTTGGGGTGGTGATGTAGTGTAGTGGTGTTGCAGTGTAGTGTAGTGGTGTTGCAGTGTAGTGTAGTGTAGTGTAGTTGCAGTGTAGTGTAGTGTAGTCTAGTTGCAGTGTAGTGCAGTGTAGTGGTGTTGCAGTGTAGTGGTGTTGGGGTGGTGATGTAATGTAGTGGTGTTGCAGTGTAGTGTAGCGATGTTGGCATGGTGTTGTGGTGCAGTTGGACTGTAGTGTATTGGAGTGATGTGGTGTAGTTACGTTGGAGTGATGTAGTGTTGTAAAGTGGAGTGATACTGGAGGGGTGTAATGTAATAGTGTTGCATAGAGATGTCGTAGTGTAGTGCAGTTGGACTGTAGTGTACTGGATTGGTGTTTACTGTAGTCTACTGATGTTGGGGTGGTACTGAAGTGTAGTTGGGCTGTAGTGTAGTGCAGTGGGGTGGTATTAAAGTGGTTGTTGTAGTGTAGATGGACTGGCTTTGTAGTGTAGATGTAATAGATGTACTTTGTGCTGATTGACGCTCCATATGCGGATGATGGAGTCTCTCCCCGCAGTAAAGAGCCGGTTGAGGGCCGGATCCAGCTGCAGGGCGTTCACTCCATTCCGATTGTACTTCTCGACCTCATCTCTTATCACATAGGAGACCTGAAAGCACACATTTCCACCACATCTCCCTCCTTTATTATATCAGGTCCCTTACTCCATCACTCCTGCTACACACCCTTACTCAAGCTCACACAACCTCCTCCCACTCAGCTGTCCATCAGGCCTGGGCAACACCCCCATCCCCAGTTCTCCCCAAAGTGCTAGCCTGCTAACTAGCTCTGTAAGAAGAATGTATTTGAAACCAATTCAATTCAAACCCTTTCATACACATACACACACTAAAATATGCGTAGCATTTTATTATCTTTAAATAATAATGCATATTGTTTTAGTTCCTTGCTAGCGTCCTAGCAAACGATACGCCTTTTCTTTAATCCAACCCGTATTCCGACAAACTCCTATTCTTGTACGAGGATTGGTTGAACCAATACCACCCACTGCAACACGATTGGCTAAAAGAGTTATCAATCTGTAGGATTGCGCCTGACCAGCCAATCACCGTGCAGGAAGCCGGCTTTGACCCAAAACAGGTAGGAAAAACGAACCCAAGCATGGTTTTAGCCGTGCATTGCACTTTGATTCCAGATATCTTCATTTGCACGCGATTGAAAAATTTAACGCGTTAAACGATTAAAAACTGGTACGTAAAATGAATTAGAATGTGTACCTGGACTTTTCTCCGGCCAGCAGCGTTTTGCCTGTGATGCGTCGCCATCTTTCATGTTGACAGTCAACTTGAAAGAAAAAAAAAACCCACACAAAACACATCCGGGAAATTAGAGGAACAACTTCCGGTATCCCGTAACTCCGGTATATACGTCACCGGGTCAACCATATTGGTAGGGGTCTATTACTTGGTTCTAAAGTTTTACTGTTGAACCAGTGTCCAAAAAATTTGTTTAATTTCACGTGTAATGGAATAACGAGCATCAAATCACATCATAGTGAACCTTTAATAGCACAATAAAAAAAAAAAAACTGATCAAATAACATGAACATAAGATTGGGACCTGTTTTTTTTTAACATCTCGTCTCCGTTTACTCGTATAATGATCTACTGAGTAGATGTTCCACTACATTTCCAAATGTGTGATTAAAATCAGGATCTGATGTCGGGTGAGGAGTCCTAGGTTTTTTCAAATGTGGTTGTGAGTCTGCAGCAACCCAGCCATTAGGGGGGCACAAGCCAGTGTACTCTTAGTGCCGGTCCCAAGCCCGGGTAAATGGGGAGGGTTGCGTTAGGAAGGGCATCCAGCGTAAAACATGTGCCAAATCAAATATGCGGATCACAAATGAGAATTTCATACCGGATCGGTCGAGGCCCGGGTTAACAACGACCGCCACAGGTATCGTTAGCCGACAGGGTACCGGTGGAAATTGGGCTACTGTTGGCCGAAGGAGGAGAAGGAGAGGAGGAAGGCGTCTACAGAGACGGCAGGAAAAGGAGCAGTGTAGGAGAGTAGAGGTTCGGGTTGGTACTTTAAATGTTGGTACTATGACGGGTAAAGGGAGAGAGATAGCTGATATGATGGAGAGGAGAAAGGTAGATGTGTTGTGTGTTCAGGAGACCAAGTGGAAAGGGAGTAAGGCCAGGAACATTGGAGGTGGGTTTAAACTGTTTTATCATGGTGTGGATGGGAAGAGAAATGGTGTAGGGGTGATTCTGAAGGAAGAGTACAGTAAGAGTGTAGTGGAGGTGAAGAGAGTTTCTGATAGGGTGATGATCGTGAAGGTGGAAGTTGAAGGGAGGATGATAAATGTCATCAGTGCCTATGCTCCACAAGTTGGCTGTGAGATGGAGGAGAAGGAAAGATTCTGGAGTGAATTAGATGAAGTGGTAGATGGTGTACCTAGGAAAGAACGATTGGTGATTGGGGCAGACTTTAATGGGCATGTAGGTGAAGGGAACAGAGGTGATGAGGAGGTGATGGGTAGGTATGGTTTTAAGGAGAGGAATGTAGAAGGGCAGATGGTGGTAGATTTTGCTAAAAGGATGGAAATGGCAGTGGTGAACACGTATTTTAAGAAGAAGGAGGATCATAGGGTGACGTATAAGAGTGGAGGAAGGTGCACACAGGTGGATTATCTTCTGTGTAGGAGATGCAACCTGAAGGAGATTGGAGACTGTAAGGTGTTGGCGGGGGACAGTGTAGCTAGACAGCATCGAATGGTGGTCTGTAGGATGGTTTTGGAGGCGAAGAAGAAGAGGAGGAAAGTAAGGTTTGAAAGAAGAATAAGATGGTGGAAACTGAAGGAGGAAGAGTGTAGTGTGAGGTTCAGGGAAGAGGTCAGACAGGGGCTTGGTGGTGGTGAAGAGGTGCCGGATGATTGGGCAACTACCGCAGGAGTGATGAGGGAGGCAGCTAGAAAAGTACTTGGTGTGACATCTGGAAATAGAAAGCAAGACAAGGAGACGTGGTGGTGGAATGAGGAAGTGCAGGAGAGCATTAGGGGAAAGAGATTGGCAAAACAGAAGTGGGATCGACAGAGTGATGAGAAAAGTAGGCAGGAGTACAAGGAGATGCGGCAGCAGGTTAAAAGGGATGTGGCGAAAGCCAAGGAAAAGGCATATGAGGAACTGTATAAGAGGTTGGACACTAAGGAAGGAGAAAAGGATTTATACCGATTGGCCAAGCAGAGGGACCGAGCTGGGAAGGATGTACTGCAAGTTAGAGCAATAAAGGATGGAGAGGGAAATGTGTTGACTAGTGAGGAGAGTGTGTTGAGAAGATGGAGGGAGTATTTTGAGCAGCTGATGAATGAGGAAAATCAGAGAGAGAGAAGGTTGGAGGATGTGGAGTTGGTGAAGCAGGATGTAGATAGGATTAGTAAGGAGGAAGTGAGAGCAGCAATTAGGAGGATGAAGAATGGAAAGTCGGTTGGACCAGATGACATACCGGTAGAAGCGTGGAGATGTTTAGGAGAGATGGCAGTGGAGTTTTTAACCAGATTGTTTAACAGGATTCTGGAAGGGGAGAGGATGCCTGAGGAATGGAGAAGGAGTGTGCTGGTACCGATCTTTAAGCATAAGGGAGATGTACAAACCTGCAGTAACTACAGGGGAATTAAGTTGATCAGTCACACCATGAAGTTATGGGAAAGAGTAGTGGAAGCCAGGCTGAGAGAAGAGGTGACCATCTGTGAGCAACAGTATGGTTTCATGCCGAGGAAGAGCACCACAGATGCCTTATTTGCTTTGAGGATGTTGATGGAGAAGTATAGAGAAGGACAGAAGGAGCTGCATTGTGTATTTGTGGATTTAGAGAAAGCGTACGACAGGGTGCCGAGAGAGGAGTTGTGGTATTGTATGAGGAAGTCAGGTGTGTCAGAGAAGTATTTGAGGGTGGTGCAGGACATGTATCAGGACAGTGTGACGGCAGTAAAGTGTGCAGTAGGTACGACAGACTGGTTCAGGGTGAAGGTTGGACTACATCAAGGATCGGCCCTGAGCCCTTTCCTGTTTGCAGTGGTGATGGACAGGTTGACGGACGAGGTCAGACAGGAGTCTCCCTGGACTATGATGTTTGCAGATGATATTGTGATTTGTGGTGAGAGTAGAGAGCAGGTTGAGAAGAGCCTGGAGAGGTGGAGGTATGCGCTTGAGAGAAGGGGAATGAAAGTCAGTAGGAGTAAGACAGAGTACATGTGTGTGAATGAGAGGGAGGGCAGTGGAGTGATGCGGTTGCAGGGTGAAGAGGTGAAGAAGGTGGAGGAGTTCAGGTACCTGGGGTCAACAGTGCAAAGTAATGGAGAGTGTGTTAGGGAAGTAAAGAAAAGAGTGCAGGCAGGGTGGAGTGGGTGGAGAAGAGTGACAGGAGTGATTTGTGATAGAAGAGTATCTGCAAGAATGAAAGGGAAAGTTTATAGGACTGTGGTGAGACCTGCGATGTTGTATGGATTAGAGACAGTGGCATTGAGTAAAAGACAGGAGGTGGAGCTGGAGGTAGCAGAGCTGAAGATGTTAAGGTTTTCGTTGGGAGTGACGAGGATGGACAAGATTAGAAATGAGTTTATTAGAGGGACAGCACATGTAGGATGTTGTGGTGACAAGGTGAGGGAGGCGAGATTGAGATGGTTTGGACATGTGCAGAGAAGGGACATGAATTATATTGGTAGAAAAATGCTGAAGATGGAGCCACCAGGTAGGAGGAAAAGAGGAAGGCCAAGGAGGAGGTTTATGGATGTGGTGAGGGAAGACATGCAGGTAGTTGGTGTAAAAGAGGCAGATATAGAGGACAGAGTGGTATGGAGACGGATGATCCGCTGTGGCGACCCCTAATGGGAGCAGCCGAAAGAAAAAGAAGAAGAAAAAGAAGAAGGTTGTGAGTCTGCAGCAGGCCACTCAAGATCTTTAAACGCACTTCCAACCCATGTAAAGCATATCTCACTTGGAGATATGGAGCTCACTTTTTGTCCCACTGGAACAGGTTCAGGTCTCGTAGTTCGACCGAAAGGCACTTTTCTTCTGAAGTGCGAATGTGCGCCTCAGAGTTTTTGGCAAAGAAGCACCTGCGACTAGAAAAGTAGATTTTCACCAATATTTTGGCGTAAAATTCTATACGTAATGATAGCTATTATCCGATACGGACCTCAAATGCTCTAATTAAAAATCACTGGAAATGAATGAGAATGAGCATTAAATTATTTTACAATGAAAATCCCCTCACGATAGGCCTGCAATTTACAACCTAGCAATTTAGCAATAATTAGGTCTTTTCTGGTCCATTAGTATTTTGTCTTGTTTCGCACTTGCTTTGGGTGTAAGACGCTTGCAAAATTGACGTAATCCTAAACCCTGTCAACCGGCTCTGGAAGCAGGAGTGATGCTTGTCAGTTGTTTTATAGGAATTATGAATACACTGATCTTGAGTCCGAGCCGACAAACGAATCGAAATCGAATCTTGTAGCATGCTGCATTTTATTCTTCAGACAAAAAAGAACACTGGTTTAATTGTCTTCTCGATACCACTATCACTAAAAGATTTATAAACCGAACGTCAGGAAATGTGCTGATTTCTGTTGTTAACCAAACTCCTTTTTTCAAGTCAAAGTTTTGTATTGAATTTAATAATGTTAAACTATAAATATAGAGCAACAAATCGTAGAGCTTATAGGGGAACTTGGAGCATATAGGGTAGCTTGGTGCACATTGGGGATCTGGGTGCATTTAGGGTAACTTAGTGCACATAGGGGAACTTAGTGCACATAGGGGATCTTGGTGTATATAGGGTAGCTTAATGCACATAGGGGAAAGTAAAGCATATAGGGGAACTTGGTGTACATAGGGTAGCTTGGCGCACATAGGGTAACTTGTTTTATATAGGGTAGCTTGGTGCACATAGGGAACCTTGGTGTATATAAGGGAACTTGGTGTATATAGGGTAGCTTGGTGCACATAGCATAACTTGTATATAGGGTAGCTTGGCGCACATAGGGGAACTTGTTGTATATAGGGAACCTTGGTGTATATAGGGGAACTTGGTGTATATGGGGTAGCTTGGTGCACAAAGGGGAAAGTGGAGCATATAGGGGAACTTGGTGCATATAGGGGAACAAAATATATATATATATATATATATATATATATATATATATATATATATATATATATATATATATATATAATCTGAAACATGTTTTAGAATTTGTGTCATTAACAAATTTAGGGACTTGTAATCAGTCCTGCAAAAAAAGTTATGGATTCTCGAAAGGACCAGTATGAATGCAGGTTGCTTTCTAATCCAATCAGCCACACCTGATCTAGAACGTCTGGTGTGGCAGAAGGTCTTTCTAACCTTCCAGAACTTCCAGTATGGCTACAGTTTTTTTTTTCTTCCAGCCAATCAGGAGCCACCCCTGGTACAGAACCTGCAAACCCCCCCTGAGATGCATTTCATTGCATCCAATTCACAAGCCACACCAGAGATTCTGCAAGTTCTGCACTTAGTTCTTGGTTTGGCGACAGGAAACCTGAAGCCACAAAGGCCATTTTTGTATAAGCGTAGGGACCCCGCATGACAAGTTACACAACAACTGCAGTCCCCCGTAAGACTTGACTCAATTCGAGCACTGCCCTGTTCACTACTGGTATAATTTAAACTAAGACTGGTATAAGACCAACTTGGATACTTCTTTTACTTGGGGTCACAAAGCTTGATATTATTTGCCCTGGACTTGTGATTATTTATCTTTGGTAACTCCAGTATGGCATTCTAACCTTCTTATTTAAATTTTTATGGGGACAGGGAACGAGATGAACCACAGGACGATTAGGAAATATAAATGCACGAGACTTCATCATCAGAGGGACAGGATGAGGACCATTTGGAAGTTGTATCAGAGTAAAATCCAGGCGGGGAGAAGGAAAGATCTGAGGAAGGAGAAGAGGAGCAATAGACGGGTGAATCAGGGTCGAAAAAAGCATCTTCTTTCATGGGCTCGTTCAACACAGATCTATAGCTGTTAGTAGATGGTTTGATGGTCTCTTTTGGTCCACTGGGGAGCCAGTGATCTTTCCTCCAAATGCACTTAAAACAAGAGTGGCACAGGATGGAACTGTTCACGTCACGCTTCCATGAATGAGAGACATCGGTGTTGCATTTTGCACAGGTGTATGGATCTTTGGGAAGAGTTGCTGGAACAGCAACAGCAGATATAGGAAACTTCTTTGGCCTTCCTGAACAGCAAAAGTAGAACAAAACAAATATTAAAAACCGTTTGTGAACATCCTTTCACTGTCGTATACAGTATATAATGGGATTTGATTATGGAGATTAGTGAGATCAGACCCCGATGTAGGAAAGAGGAGGTCTGGGGTGCAATCGGCATTCCAGTTCATCCCAAATGTGCTCAGTGGGGTTGAGGTCAGAGCTCTACTTCGACTTTGACAAACCATGTCTTCGCGGTTCTTGCTTGAGCATTGCTATGCTGGAACAGGTTCAAGTCTCTTTGCCAATGAGACTTTTAATGGCAGATGCTCCACACCAAAGGACGACCATCATTGTTTATAATACTAAAGATTTCCTCTTCAAGACATTAGTGTGGTAACGTCTATATTGCTGGCAGCCATTAAATTGAACAAAAGTACTGGACCACCTGACCACACCATATGTGGCTTCTCCCTTCGATGTCTTTGAATGTGGTCGCATTAATTTTCCCTACACTCGAACTAGGACACCCCAAACCTGTTCCAGCATGGCAATGACCCCTGTGCACAAAGTCAGTTCCATGGAAGATCTTTGGAATGGAAGAGCTCCTGCTGTAGAGCTCTGACTTGGAAGGTTGCATCCCAGAATTCTTCACCTCACCTACATCTTTACATTGCTAACGCCCATGTGGCCGAATAAAATCTCACAAATCTCCATAAAACTGGAAATGGAACATCTTCCCAGAAGTTATTATAACAGCAAATGGGGACTGAATGTGGAATCGGATAAAAAACGATCAGGTCTCCGAAAAGGTTTGTCCATCAAGTGTAGTATCATATCTGAGGAGGCCAAACCTTTGGTTTTATGTTTGTTAGGCGCAGTGTGTAAGTTTTTTGTGTGCGGCCAATCCAAGCGAAACTGGACCACTTCTTCCAGACCAATCAGACGCACAAACTCTTTGTTCCATGACGGAATGATGCTGAAGTCAGTCGATGGATCGTGCTGTCAACAAAGAAGAAAAAAGACACAACCAAACCATAGCGCTGTTAATAACAAAAGAATATATATAAAAACGTGGCTACTTTTTTGGATAGACAAAAAAAAAAAAAGTCAAATGTGAAGTCATATGAAAAGCATCACCATATTCTTGATATGGTAGGACACTTTTTATTCATGTCTTATAAACAGACAAAAATTATATTAATAAAAAAAAAACCTCAGCATGTCTCACTTCACACTTCCACACCTTTCCTCAATATACAATACCTAAAGATCACGTTGGCACAGTTCCAAATAGCGCCGCGCTCCCTGTACATGTGCACTACCCCGCCTTGTAAAAGAGGCGACTTGCACCCTACTTAGTGCACAACATCTCCATCCACGAGGTCGGTTGGAAACCAACAATATCAACTTTTTTTTGAACGTATATCAGTAAATTTAAATAAATTTTCTTTCGTCAAAAACACGCAAAAATCTAATAAATCTGCTTCACCTCGGACTTAATAGTATTATATATATATTTTTAGCTAGCTAATAATTTGCTAATAATAAGCTAATAAGACATAAATTAACCCTTTTGGCCTCAAGTCATATTCCAAGGAAGAAATACTCAACCAGACCATCTTGTTTTTAGAAATTAATTAAATACCCATAATCTAACAAACTTACCAGCTTTTCTTTTTTCTTTTTAAGTTGAAAATAGTCTTTAATGCTAACATTATATTTGGTGCCCAACATGGTGCCTTCTCTTCAATTAGGAAGCTGGAGCAGGTTAGGATGCGGGTTGCCAGATTGAAGGGATTCACGTCAGAGATGAAGAGTTGCCTTAATAAATAAATAAATAAATAAATAAATAAATAAATAAATAAATAAATAAATAAATAAATAAATAAATAAATAATTAAAGCAAGCTATTTAATTAAACTATTATAAGGTTACATTTTGGTGTTTTGTTTGTTAGTTTTGTTTAAAACAAACAAAACAAATATATATTAAAAAACGAATATAATATTATATATATAATATTATATACATAATATTATAAAATATATATTCCTAAAATTAAACAAACAAAAAAAACACCAAAATGTGACCTTATAATAGTTCAATTTAATATACTATTTATATATATGTAGTATATTATGAGGATTCATGAGGATCTTGGCGATAATGGGAAAAAAAAGGAAATCCCGCCATCTTGAGGCCAATACAGGCATGACACACAGAAGTGCCCATATGCACATAAAATAAAACCCATTTAATATTGACAAAAATCAGCTGACACCTTTTCATTTGAAACATGACCCATCAGACATGATAAGAAATCATGATAGAGACGCCTCTTGGCCCCTTTAATAATAATGATCTAGTGCAAAGGTTGTTTGCACTTTTTATCAAATAAGTTAAACATCTATCAGTTTTATTATAAACCAGAGGGGCCCAAACGTTTCCATATCAAATTCGATTTGATCAAATTGAAGATCCCTACTTGACATGTTTGGCATGGTGGGCCAAAATCAAGTCAACACGGGCCAAAGTTTGACCCTATTTGACTTTTAGACTTTGGAAATGATTTGAACACGCAATACTTGAGGCGAATGGCCTCCAACCAAAATGTGATAGATAGATCAATAAAAAGGGATAAAACAATACAAGAATTCGATACTAAAGAACGTATCACTGAACCATCCTGTTTCTCTCTTTCCATGAAAGGGTCAATACACGAGGCGGGTCTACAGCATTATTTATAGATAACCACATTATTTACAATGCCACCCAGAAGAACTTGGTTATCCTCGACATCTTTGATCTTTTTTTTTTTTTTTTTTTTGCACTTGTTTATTGCTTTAATGTAAATTTGGCGACATGGGACGCCAACATTGTCATCCCGAAAATCACACACGACACCTTTGAAGAATTATCTCCGGCCCACAATCGCGATCCCACGTTTTTTTTCCTTTCTTTTTCTTTGAAATGTGGTCGTTTTTAAGTTCGTCGTGTGCGATCTCGCAGCTAGAGCATTTGAACACTAATTTCCAACAAGTACCACGTGCTTAGAAGGATTGTCTTATAAAAAGGATCCACTTGATATAGTAAAATTCCTGTTACTATTCCTAATAGTCCTATTTCACTCTGCACATTTGATGCACTCTTGGGCAAGTGTGTTTACTAACTAATGATTAACAAAAAAAGATCTTTTCCTGACCTAAAGGTTGATTTTGAAATCATTAGTCTTCTCCCGCATTAACAATGCGCCTAGAATGTTCTTTATATACGTTCTCGATTTTTGTTTTGCTCTTTCCTCAAAGCTGGAATCATCAAGAAACATTCTCTGAGACAAAGGGTAAGAAGAATATGTTTTGAGCATGCACAGGTTTACGATATGTTCTTTATTTGAAGATCTATAATTATCCAAAAAATATCGGAGTAACTAGAAATGGATGAAAGTCAATATAAAACTGCCGTAGACCAATTGATTAATATGAGAGGAATAAAACACACGCTGTTGTTGTCAGATCTTTCCATTGTCCTTGGATCTTCTGTCGAGTTGCCATGTACGAACGGATCCGAATGGAGACATAACGGATCATTCCAAGTCTTGAGTCCTGCTCTCCACTTGCACAACACCAGCCTTGACGATCAGGGCTTCTACACGTGCCACAACTCAAACGGAGAAGTCCTCAAAACAGTACGACTGCAGCTGGGCTGTGAGTAGAGATGGACATTGGAGACTTCCTCCCTACTCCAAAAGTGTCTAACTCCTTAAAAACCATAACAATAGCAACACTTTTGCTTACTTTATGTTCACAGTATTAACGAATAATGCCTGTCACTATAGAAATAATAATGTAAGTTGTTATCTGAGTGGCCATTGTAGAAAAACAAATTGACATGCTCTGACCAATCAGATTTGAGATTTCAACATGGCTATAATCTACAACTTCACATTTTTGTCCATAGAAAATTTATTTGTCTTGGCAATGCGTTGATACAATATTTTCCCACTTATGCTAGCTTGTGTATGTCCATTTTTTTACCACAGAAACAGCAGAAAATATTTATTTCCAAAAAGATGATGTGCCCTTGGACTGAACTTGATTGATTTGTTACTTACTCATTATTCATTAATTAGGCAATGTTTCACCTTTTAGTGCCAAGTAGATAGTGGGGTCACATAGAACGCAGCAAAATGTCTAAAAGAGGAGTGTTTTTTACCAGCTCATTGAATAAAGAAACATCATGTTGGGCACAAGTTTATGTTTAGAAAAAAATTTAACCTTTTCTACAGTTACATTTGTAACTTGATTATAGCAAATCCTAGTTGCTAGAATAGATGTGGGTTCATATGGTCTTCTATGGCCTTTGCAGATCCTCCGTCCAAACCAGACGTCCAATGCTGGTCACCGAGTTACCCCATGAAAGCCCTGTGCTCATGGACTCTGCCTCACGACCCAATACTGCCGACCTATTACATCTCCACCTATGGGTAGCGTACTGAAACTTGCAGAAGTGTTGCTCGATTCTACCATTGTATAAAATTCCCATCAGATATCAGACTTGCTTATGAATTTGGCCAGGCGTCTTGACGACACCTTTTCGTGCCAGAGACCAAGCGAACAGGACAGGCAATGTGTTCTGGAGGACCTGGAGCTCTACTCCAATGTGCCATACCTGGTTAACATCACAGCTGTCAACGCTCTTGGGAGCTCAAGCCGCCTCCTGCCTGTCATTTTCGAGGACATTGGTAAGATTTGTCTTCAATTTCATCTAGTCCTTATAGTTCCCAAGACAACCACTGTCTGTGAATGGATTCATTTGCGTTTAAAGCATCATTTAGGTACAGACTTCAAAAGTAAGTCAGAACGAGATCTGAAACATACCTGTAGACCTGTAGAGCTACTCTTCGCAAACGTGTCAAGAAGAAAAGTATTTCTGAACAAAGAATATGTTCAAACAAATGACCTACCTCCAAATCAATTTCCACTAAACAGGTATTTAATGATAAAGGCTGAACCTCATCTTGTATTCCTATTAATCCTCAACCTATTCCTCTGCTAAATTGCTGCTCTAGGAATATTTTCTAGCCTATTCCTCTTATTTCACCTCCGCTAACTTCATTCATAGTGAAGCCTGACCCCCCTGTTGACGTGAAGGCGACGGCTTTACCAGGCAAAAAGCTTCACGTGCAGTGGACTCCTCCGCCATCATGGCCAGATCCTGTAAACTTCCCCCTGAAATACAAAGTGCAGTTCCAGTGGGGAGACACGAATACAGCTAATATTGTAAGTCACACACAACTACACCCCCAGCAGGCTAACACTGCTAATAAATAAAACCCATAGCACTATCTGACCCCTGAATATCAGGTAACAGTGTAACATACAGTATATCCATACTTCTGACAAGAAATGATTCACTGTTTTCCATTTTAGTAACTGATACTGATGATTTATGTAAAAAAAGTACAGAGAAATCCAATGCCTGTTGGTGAGGTGTAGGATTTTTCCTCAGGTACTTATTTAATTTAATGGCTAAAAGCTAAAGGCTAGTTAGCATACGCTTTCAAAATAAACTGTACTTTTCTCATTGATGCTACTGTTAGAGTAACAAGGGAAAGACAAATTCGGTAGCTTTATTACTTTTGAATTCCTAACATTCGAAAATAGCTTCAAACTAGCTTTCCTGTAGCATTGTTAGCATCCTTGGATGAGGTTATGTGGAAAAACTTTGATATCTTTCGTTACAGATGGGTCCTATCGAGTTGGAAAGCATGGTTCGGAGTGGAGTAATGCCTGGACGGACGTATCATATCCGCGTATCTGTTATGGACCTCCTGGGTAACGGTCAGAGCAGCGAGTGGAGTGACACCGTCAACATAACTATGCCCAGGAGTTGACACTAAACCCTATTTAGATACAAAATAGATCAACAAAGAATGTTTTTACACTAGAAGTTTGAATTTCCTGATCGCACAAGATCTGTTTAATGCTATACAATCGAATAATGCTTTATCAGATGGGCAAATTTGTGTAAAATAAATCAATTTCAATGAAAAAAGAAAGTTCTTGCAGCACTCCTTCTTCAGCCAGTTACACCATGAATTAAAATTAAGCTATACAGTTGTTACAATTTTAGGCAAAAATAAATTATACAATAATATAACAATAATTCAACACACTCAACTATGAAAGTTATATATAATAATTCCAATAAGAACAATCACATAGTATATCATTTGTATTGTAAAAACATACAACTGACAATGAGATTGTGTATCCTCATCGGGGTTATAAGGTCCAACAAGTCATTTTCTCCCCTTAATCAGTTAACTCGATGACTAAAGGGGTGACAAACTCTGAATGGCGCACCCCCATGGTAAAAGACGGCGCCTTAGGTAAGTGTGCCGTGACTTTCTCTGGAAAGTGAGTGCCTGGTCCAGGTTTGCGCGTGGCATCGCTGGGGATGTTATGGCGGCTTTGGATGGAAAAAGATGGCTGCCTGTTCATGTAGATGCTTGGTTCTGTTCTATTGTAGTAAGCCGGCCCGGGAGTCATCGCCAGGTCCTCGGAAGGCGCCCCGACTTTCATGCGGCGGGACATGGAGTAGCAGGCACTTGAAGGCTTGTTGGGAATATGTGAGCCCAACAGGTTGGGCAGGGTGTAGCGGTTTGGGGGAGGAACAGCATCTACGATCCTGTAGCGTGTCCGAGAACCCATGGTGTAGGAGGGTGGGTGGTAATGCCAGTTTAGTGGAGGGGCCTTCTCCGGACTGTAGGATCCTGGCCCGGGAGTTTGGAACGTAACAGCTGGTAAAAGAGAGACAGGTTTGATTTTAAACAGTTCTTGAAAGACATGATTTTTTTTTTTACTTTCTGTCTGAAAACAAACAGATAAGCACATTGAAGACTTATATAACCCGATCAACGCTCTCACCTCCGGCCTTCTTTCTACCCAACATCGAATACGACGGAGTGCCATCTCTTCCAAAGCGAGTGATCTTGCTGTCCACGTGGTACTGAGGCCCAGGGCTGGAGTCTTCAAACAGCACTATCGACAATGCATTGAGAAAATGTGGAGGTAAACAACAAATGTTGAAATTGAGCCTGTTGGATTCTGGTTCGTTTGTTTGGATGCTGGTGGTCCATATAATTTTTTTTTCAATTGATGTTACTGTTGTTTTTGGCCAGGGTGTAGTTATAGCTAAATAAATTAATGATTATCTCTGCACTCTTAATGGAATTTCTAAATAAATAATAATAATAATAATAATAATAATAATAATAATAATAATAATAATAATAATAAATAAATAAATCTACGGATGCAAAATGCCAATATTTAAGTAGGTTTAAAACAATAAATCGATAAATAAATACTAAACAAAACTGGAAAAAAAAATTTGAATGTCAGTAGAACTAAAATAAGTTAAACTAAATCCATATTAAAACATTTTTATCGAAGTTTTAGAAATATATTATATTAGATTACTTAAAAGAATTAATAAAAACATTTATTAAAAATTTTTTTTTAAACTGACCCCAATCTGAAAATATTTCACATTTGACAAAAAATAAAAGCAATCCCTACACTGCCAGAGTCGGTATAACGCAGAAACGACAGCGCTGACAAGCCTGTGCTAGCTTTATTTTATTATTCCGGGCAATGCAACAAGAATAATCTGAAATAATTTTACTACTGCCTGTTTTGATGTCTAAAAGTCCACAGTTTCACAGTTGTAAAACATTTTCTTTCCTGTTTCGGTGCCTCGCTGCAAGCTGATATTACAATCGCCGTCATTGTGTGATTATTGTATTACACCGTAAAGCATAAACATACCAGCATGATGTGCACTGTTTCATTTGCAACAGCCCCCCCCCCCCACCAACCACCTCTCTATTATAAGCAAGGTTATAACGACAGTTTAGATATCGGATGCCGCAACGGTGTAGTAATCCATCTCCATGGTTTACGCGGGGGAAAGTCCGAACATGCCCAGCAGTTATGATGAGCAGGAAGCTCTTAGCTCAACCTCATATAAATAGAAATGTGATGGTGATGACGATGATGTGAGGTCTGATTCCACTTACTTTTGCTGCTCATACGGCGGTGGAACGAGTACGCCGGACTGCTGGGCTTGGTGTAGTCATGGTTTATGTAGCCAATGGTAGGGGGCAGAGCATAGTGCCCAGGTCCGGGCCCTAGTAAAAAAAAATTATAAATAATACAACTATAATAATAACAAGCATGCCGAGAGACTGAGGTCTTATCATAGCAGTGGCTCTACAGTGGTCATAGAAACTCAAAAACCTCCCTAGAACAGCAAAATATCTATTGTAAAAAGAATAATAATAACAGATGGTTGAATAATAATTGGGTACTTAAGAACCTTTGATCTTTGGCCCCTAATAGTTATAATAATAACAAGAATATGATAAAGAAAAAGAAGAAAACAACAACATACACAGAGTCCTTTCACAGCAGTGACTATAGTAGTCAAGAAAACTGATAAAACTAGATTGTTTCTATTGAAATAATAATAATCATACTAAGAATAATAAGGAAAAGAGAGCAATGAAGAAAAGGGGGGAAAAAATACATGGAAATAATAATACAGTATACAAACAAATATTATTATGCTTCTCAGATTCAAAAAGATTGGTATGTGCTTAGTTTTGAGAATCCCAATCCCATGTTATAATAACCTCTACTTTTCTACACTAGATTTTCTACACTTTTTTTGCGCCAGATTTTGAAGTATATGCTTGTGAAGGTTTAAGATATTCGAGAGATTTCATTCAGCCACAAGGGCGTTGGTAAAGTCAGTTACTGATGTAGGATGAGGAGGCTTTGGAAATGGTTTTAGAAAACAATCCTTTCAATTCTAGGACACATAAGAGTAAATGTATTTCGAGGTGAAAAATTCAGCCACATGTGCACAACACATTGCCTGAGTCTTGAAGGGAAGCTGTAAAAGACTCGTTTAAATCCTCAGAGTTCAAGAAGGCTGTGAAATTTCATACTGCTTTAAAGAAGTCGAGAAAAAGAAAAAAAACTCCCAACAAAGTCAACCTAGGGGACAGGCAGGTGTCCCCCTGCAGACTTGTTTTTTAGTGCTGCTAAGGTTTCTTATGAGTTTCCGTTTGTTTTAGATTTTGAAGAATGCCATTGCACCAAGTTTGTGTTAAACAGGTCCACACAGGGACACTTGATTTTTCCAGCCACGAGCTGGCATGAAAATTTCCCTTTTTTTTAACTAGGACACCCAAACCCTGTTGCATGACAATGCCCCTGTGAAACAAAACCAGCTCCATGAAGATCTGCTTTACATGGGTTGGAGTGGAAGATCTCCTGCTATAGAGCAGGCTTTACTAACCTGGCTTTACTAACTTAATGTTGAATGGGATGTTCAAAATCCGATACCAATCTTATGGTCTTATGGTCAGGGGTTTACAGACTTACACATATCATTTCTTTCTTTCTGCAGTGATCTAAATGAGATTACTTCCTAAACTTGCAACAATACTGTAACTTTTTATTCAGTCCTACTTTGGAATTCCCAACGTCTGACCAATCAGATGTTATGGTGTATGGACTTGTGTGTAATTGTTGGCATATGGACATTGTCTGTAGGCATTTGTGGAAGAAGTCTCCAGTATCAGCTAAGGACTTATTTTTTGCTTGACATCCCATTTTTTTCATCTTAGATGGATCCTGAAAGGAAGAATTACACTGGAAAAAATATATTCAGGATGCTACTTTGGAGTGGTGACTGAAACTCTGCATTGCTTTATCTTTGATTAGTTTGACTGCACATGCCAAAGTGAATGACTATAGAATGATTATATAGAATCTTTTGTTACTCAGAAAACACAATCACATTGAGCTTTAGTAACATTGAAAATATTTTCAGCCATTTTTTTTTTTTACCACCAACCTCCTTCCCTCTCAAACATTCCATACAGTGAAATAAGAGGGCCTTTATTTAATATTAAGGCTCACCACAGTTGTCCACGCCACCAACTTTGGGAAATTCCTTCAGAAACGGTGTAGGCCTACACAGCAGGGTCCTCATTAAACACGACACGGTCCAACCAAACACGGACTCAAGATTAAACCCTGATGCACATCGCAAGTCTACGACTCTTAGCCATTTATTGTTATTTTGACCCAGCTAATGTTTCTCTTACACACATGGTTTTTGAAACCCCCTTACACACTATTACCTATTAGTATGTTATATTTTACAGAAAACAAAGAAAAACCCCGCTGCATGAAACAAAAGGTGCACTTTTTAAATAATTATACTACAAAGTAAATTTTTCGTCAGATGATTTTCTCAGAACGAAAAACAACCTCGGAAAAAGAGATCGAATCCAAGGACTCACCCTGCACCCGGGCAGCGATAAGAGGACGCCTTCTCGTCACTTCTTCCTCCATGGAGAACTCGGACTCGACTCACACAGGCACCGAGGTCCTCTTGTTTAGGTCTGGCACTGTTTGAGAATTCATTCTTCCACACGCATTCACAAGGGAGGGCCAACTACGTCGTGAATTATAGATAATCATTACAAGGATGAGAAACCTTATCCTCGTCCGAGTGACACACACACATCCAGGAGCAACCAAGGAGCAGAGGAATTGTTGGCAAGAATTAAATTTGCAGGATGCAGTGCTAGGCAATTAATCAAGAGCTACAAGGTGTGAAAAGAAAATCACAATTTAACCAAACAAAAAAGCGTTCAAGAATTATTTCTTATTAAAGGTAAATTTACTAAAGTGTATTAATATTTTAAGTTTAATGTCTAATTGTAAATAGTTCCTACAATATTAATAAAAAAAGATATTTATAAAAAATTAAAAAAAAAATTATAAAATCTGAAAAACTATAGATACATTAACAAGTATTAAAATGCCGTAGTGTCTTACTTACAAGCCGGTTTTTTTCTTCTAAATATCTTCTTGTATTTTCTTGGTATTTTTTTCCCGGTTGCTGTGTGGACACACTTGGTCGCTGTGGATTCAGATTCCAGCTCACAAGCATCTCTCGGCTCGAGTATCGCTCAAAGGAGTACTTTGTTTGTGGCTCTGGGGTACGGAATTGCATAAAAAACATGGGTTTCATTGAGGAAGGGAAAAGAATACTTCTACACAAAATAACAAAAAAACTAAACAAAAAAAAAGACCAATAATATTTTACATTTGTCCGCCTCGAATAATTTTTCCGACACTTCTTTTCTCGATTCTTTTATACATTTTCTTACAGTATTGGAACTCGAAGAATAATTTTGGTCGAAATAAAGTTTCTTATTAAAAAAATACACGAAACAAGTTAATAAACGGAGACATTAAAATACATTTTTCAATACATATTTAAATACATGTCCTGAATAATTTTTTTTTTTAAGTTTGCAAATTTAATCTATAGTAATAAGTGGGCATTTAATTTAAAATTGTACATTATTTATTTGTGTTTTTTTTTTACTTTTTTTGTTAAACTTTTACCATGAACTCTTTAAAAAAAAAAAATTATTTTACAAATTTGCTTACTCCATATAATTGTGTATTCTTTATTTTATTGTTAAATATAATTTATATTTAACTCCCTGAGCTAGCTGGTAGAAATAATATTATTAATACCATTAACACTGAGTAAAGAAAGTAGAAATATGTTTAAAATTAAATCCAACCTTAAAATGTAATAAAAAATTATAATTCTATTAACAGCATCATCCAAAACACTTGATCAGGTTTAAACAAAAACTGGGAAAACTACATTTTCCGCCAATTTATTCTTTTTTCACAACGTTGGAGGCACACAATTGTACAAGATGTCTTTGGATATGGAAGCATAAAACTGTTCCAGCATCACAATGCCAATGGGATGTGACTTTATTACTTTATTATTAAGACGTTATTACTTTAGTGACATCCATTCGGTGCTTGGCCCGCTTACGATTTACCAAATACGGACTTCATTTAAAGTGTTACCCAATATTGCATGTAATTTAGGAGACGAGGCACCAGGGCAGGCCAGTGGAGTGTGTATAGTGATGGTGGAACAACAGGATGGACCCCAGCAGAGCATTAAACATTAAAAGCCACTCCAAAGACAGACTCGTTCCAGTAAAATAGTGGGCTCCTTTTACGCAAAATGGAAACAGTGATGACATGCAAGATAAAAACACTCCCAGATAGCGGATGAGTGACGGCACAGCGCCAGTCAGTGTAAATTATTGCTTTCATCTGGCTGGCATACCAGCAGGGAACGACTCATGGCAATAGTGGAGCCCTGATGAAACCACATCTCATGCATGATACAGATCACAGAGTAACATCTAAGGGCCACAATACATTTGCAGTCACCATCAAGACTGACCCTAATCTACCTAAACTCAACCAGATTTGGTCTGAAAATGGGTGATTTATTTTTATTTTATTTTACTTATTTTTTATTATCTTTTGGGTTAACTTCAATTCAAAGAGGTGCTATTACTTTTCTAAACATAATCAATATATTCAACATAATATATTTGTGCATAAAGCTTAGTGTTTTAAATATTTTAATCCAGACATATTCCTGCCCAGTATTCCCAGTAAAGGCTCCAGATCCAACAGAACCTGACCAGGATAAAGCTCTTACTGATGATCTAAAGACTTTTAATAGAAAAAGCTTAAGAAGCTTCAGATTAGTTTTTCTTTTTGGAACATCTTCCCTTTGCAATCCAACCTCAAAATCAAAGCCTCCATTACACCAACGTGTGTCTAATTCCAGACTCTTTCCACTCATGGCTCTGTGGCAGATGAACAAGTTCCACAACCTTGAAGAAGGTCTTTTTGACTATTGATACACAAGGACCCTCACGATATTTGGCTGTTCTGGATTTCTCAGATAATGCTTCATCTTTCTGTGCTTTAACATGCTTGTGTGTTGTTGCTATTTCCATGAATGGTTTTTTTGCCAAAACCTTGTATTGCTTGTATGTTTCGGCAATCGCCCGTTTAGTTGGATAGCTCTTTTTTCCACTCAGTCGTCTTTAATTCCATCTTGCTGGATTTCTGCCATCGGATTGGATTCACTTGTAAGTTTTGCAATAATAAGTATGAGTATGAGTAATATTTAACATTTTGTATTTTTACACACATTTATATATATATATATATATATATATATATATATATATATATATATATATATATATATATATGTGTGTGTGTGTGTGTGTGTGTGTGTGTGTGTGTGTGTGTGTGTGTGTGTGTGTGTGCATCCATTGATAAAAATTTACAATTTGAAATTATTATTGTTACAATGAAGTACTGTTTTTTCCATTTTGACATTTAAAGCAATTCATTCCATTCAAAATGACATACTTTCTGTATACATACAGGACAAATTATCTGACTATGTATTTAAGGTTTTTGTAAAATCGTTTATATATATATTTGTACCTGTAATAAACATGATAATATATACAATATAATATAATATTCATTCATTCATTCATTTTCTCCCGCTTATCCGTAATTCGGGTCGCGGGGGCAGCAGTCTAAGCAGGCCCCCGCCTTCGACTGCTGCCCAATCCTCACAGCACCGTCCCTTACGGTCCCTCCTGCAGGTGGTGAGCCCACGGGAAGATAATATAATATATAATATCTAAAATATGATAGTTCTAATATTTATAAATATGTTTAATTCTGTTATATTACTAAAACCAGTGATGTATTGTACTTTTTATGTGACAGTTCTGTGTATCAAGTAAATAGTTTTTCTGTTTTTTTTTCCTTGAAATAAACCTAAGCTAAAAGATTTATTTGATTTGACCAAATCATTTTACTGTTCAAATGCTTTCCTTTGGAAATATATAGTTATATAATATAATCAGGCCACAATGATCTAATGGGATCTGAAAGATATGTTTATTTAAAACAATATACATATCTTTGTTAAATATTTCATTTTGTCTATCAAACTACAGGTCAAAATGTCTATAAGGACAAAACAACATAAGTAGTTTTTCTCTCTCTTTATTTCAATACAACTTTTTTTATTATCACAAATTATACTATGAGACATAATTGGAGAAAAATGTAGAATCTTTGAACACTGACATAGAAACCTGACGATCTGTGTTAGAAAAATCTTTGTTTATTAATTAGAAAATTTATTGCACAATGGAGAGAATATAAATGAAATTATGCTGAAATTTCAACATACAAATTCTGCCAAAATCTGGCCCAAATTGTGACCCAGAAATAGTGAAGAATATTGAATAATTATGATTTATTCATGCAGATTTTCATGCTTTCTGTTCTTCGAAATTGTTAAATATAAAACTAATTTCAGTGTAGAATTTCATGTGTATATGAACTATAATATCATAAACTGGGTAGTGTAAAATTTATCAAAATTCTAATGTTTCAGAAAATTATTTTCAATTTGCTGGTTGTTGATTTTAAATCAAAAGCAAACATTTGTGTGAAATTCACGGACCTTTTTAATGTATCGCAGTCATTTAAGAGCAGTTATATGCAAGATGTGTGTGTGTGTGTTTGTGTGTGTGTGTGTGTGTGTGTGTGTGTGTGTGTGTGTGTGTGTGTGTGTGTGTGTGTGTGTGTGTGTGTGATATAAAACAAAAATGAAAACATATTAACATGAAATACAGTGAAATCAGACTACATCTTTAGATATTTCTAACAGGCTGATAGTCACTTCTAGGACAAAATCAAAATTAACTAGCTGGCTAATTAAACAGGTTCCTCTAGAAATCTGGACTTGTAGGATAATTAAAAAAAACTTAATCATAACTATTACTTAATTTAAAAATGTCATGAATGAAGAAATTTTGTTTTATTTCTCACTGTTGTGTAAAATATTGATAAAGTAAATAAAAATTAACTAGTTTTAAACATTATTCTATTGTCACATAATTTAGCTTCTTTCTTAAAATAAATGCTTCAAAAAAGCTGAATGATTTGCAAATAAAATAAGACAATTTCAAGCACAAAATAAGTAAAACCTATATTATATACCTATATATAAAATATAGAAATCTATTAAAAAAAGTCCCAAACTCAGCTAGCTAAATGAACAAGCTAATTGAGAAAATGGATGGATGGATGGATATCTAACAATTAAGCAAACTAACCCACAAAAATAACTAGAGTTATAGATTTAAATAGATATCTACATAGATCTAATGCACAATATGCAACTAGCTAGCTAATTCAATACCTAATGTACAATATTTAACCAGCTAGCAAATTGAACACCTACTGTACATTATGTAACTAGCTAGCTAATTTAATGCCTCATTTAACAATATGTAATTAGCTAGCTTTTTAACTAGCCGAGGAACAAATTTTAAACATGACTTACCATATTTACATTCTTTACATTTAAAAGAAAAATGACATAGGAGGCAAATAGGAGTCCTCCTCCTCCTTGTCCTGTGTGAATTATTAATGATAAAAAAAAAACACAAAATCTCCTAAAAGTACAAAATACAACTTTATATTTTTACACCAGAAATACAAAACTGCAGACAATGGTCATGTACGTGATGTTCAATATTACAGTTTAATAATTCAGTCAGTCATATTATAAACTACCTACTTATAACTTAAGAGCCAGAAACTTTACACTTGTGTGTTTTTTTTTTTAAATACGCTGATACAATTCGGTACAAAAAAATAAAAAGCAGTACAATTGTACATAACATTACATACAATTATTTACTAACAGTCCCAATGCTGCAGAGCTCCATTGCAGTTTATGTTTTTGGAGGGATAGGTGGTTGGTGGTTCTTTGGAATTTCAGCCACGAGGGCGGAAAAAAGAGGAAAAGGATTAATCCACTGCTGAATAAACAAAAATGGTGAGCCAGTCAGTCCCGGCCGCTTGTGATGTTTAGCTTGAGTCCCGATGCAACAGAAGTAGAAATATTGAACTGGGTAATTACGACAAAGGTGAGCATCAATAAAAAAAAACATTGGGTTACTCAACGAAATACTTCACCAATTTCTGACAGCTACATACTGAGAATGAAATATCAAAAATAAAAAAAAATCCATTATTGAAAACTTGTTTGGAAATGTTTTGAATTTGTGAATGAGCTCATCTGCATATTTCAAGCTGCGAGGTATTTCAAGCTTCGAGGTACTGCAAAGAAGTAGACACTCGTGCCTGGTTGAAAGTAGGAAGAGAATATCACAATATTTTTTGCAATTTTCTTTGGCAGTAGTTACATAGTAACAAGCATCTGACTGTTCAATTTGTTAAATAGCTGCTGAATGTTATGGTTTCGTTTCATTTCACTCATGCAAACACCTGCAAAAATAGATACACTATAGGGACAAAAGTAATGGAACAACTGAATTTTCAGCCTATACGTGGTTCTTCCTAAAACCTTTAACACACTGTTGGAGGCACAGAATTGTATAGGATGTCTTTAGATGTGGTAGCATGAAATTTTCCCTTTACTTGAACTAGGAGGCCCAAACCTGTTCCAGCATAACACAAAGTGCACAAATCCAACAATGTAGATCTGCTTTAAAGTGGAAGATCTTGTGCTGTAGAACTCTGACCTCAACCCTTTTGAACACCTTTGGGATGAATTGGATGGTAGATAAATGATCGCAAATTTCCACAAGCACACGCAAAAACCTAGTGGAAAATCCTCCCAGAAAAGTGGAGGGGAATATAAAAGCAAATTGGGAATAAATGTGGAATAGGGAATGGGCACATAACAACCTTAAGCTCAGGTGTTCACACACTTTTGTCCATATATTTGATCCATAATTACATTGTTAAGAATATATTCCCCTTCATATGTAAAAATGTGGAATGGTTCATTTTTTCTTAATATAATGAAGGAATATTCCAACCATATGACCCACAGCAAGATTACAGGTATCTTTGGCAAAACACTTGTGAATAGAATATCATAAAACATTAAGGCACCGGTTATAGATATCTTATGTGATGTCATAATATCATGGAGTGTCGTCATTCTCGGGAAACAAAAAATGTGCAAAATCCCCCAGCCTAAAGATATCCTCCATATCTGTCATGGGTTATCAAACAAATGTTACAAAAACACGGCTGGTTTTCTGTAGAGATCATAAAAAAAGGCACTTTTGTAAATATATAAAGTGTCCAGTGGAATTGAAATCTCGTGTTGTTCCTTCTGAAGTTGGTTTCCGCAGCAGGACTAACAGCTAGCGTGTCAGGAACAAGAAAACTAGCTGTCCCTTCCCAGTCCACCTCACCAATCCCCCATCTTGTCCACTGATTTAAGCAGCCAAGGGCGTGACATCGCTACGATTTGTCTCCTTGAAGAACCTGAATAGAACAAAAAAAAAGTGATGAGTAAATCGCAGGTACTGAGACTCAAAGGTTTGTGACCGACTGATTGGCGGGCGAGCTTTAAAAAAAAGGAATGCACTGATCAAAATACTTTAGGGGGGGTCAAGCTGCATTTTAAAGGCTTTGCATTTGGGTGGTATAATTGCTCAAAGGTTCTGGAAAACTTCATGCTGCGCTGGAAGATTAGAGGCAGCCGTCCCGGTTCAAAAGTTCCTCGGTCGCACGGACAAACGTTTAGCATGTGTCCTTGCTCAAACTCAGAGACCACAGCGTACACAAGGGGGATGGGGAGGGGGGGACGTAGACGGTTAGGAAAAGTGGCTAATGATCTGTCGGTCATGTTCTTCGCGTGCACTTGTGAGCGCAGACCTGTTGCGAGACAAACCCTTTAGCCATTACCAAACAAAGAATTACCACAGAATCGTAAAAAGAAATAAATAAATAAAGAGAGAGAGAGAAAGAGATGCGAGTGGCAATTTTGTTGGGGATTACGACTAGAAATTACCACTAAAGACAACAACAACAACAATAACAATAATAATATAAAAATGTATATTAAAAAATTACAGTAATAAAATTACATAAAAAATTACGCTAAAATAAATCAAAAGAAATTTATAAATACTATTAACATGAAAATTACAATAAAATACAAATATTCATCAATAAATACATACATTAATTAAATGGAACAAATGAACGAAATGTATGTAAATAATGGTGAATGATAAATAAAAAATCATTAACTATAAATAGGTGAATAAATAAATAAATAATATGGAAATTATAACACAATTCTAAATTAGGAATATTAATGAATTTAATTCTTCAGTTCCGTAAAGCTGCTTCGAGACAACGTCCGTTGTGAAAAGCGCTATAGAAATAAATGAATAAAAATTAAAATGAAAAATATTAAGAATAATAATACTCATTTATAATAATGCCACATCAACACACAACTTATTTCTATCCTAGGGTCCGTTAATATGACCCAAAATAATTTTGTAATAATTATATTAATATATAATAATATATTGTCATTGACTTTTTTCGTATTAAATCGTCAACTCTACAGTTAAACGGTATAAAGTTCTTTCTAATCCTAAACTTGTGCTTCTGGAATATTCCCTGTTTCTGTCATTCCTGTCACACAAAAAAAAAAGGAATTGAAGAGCTTTTCTTACGGCCCACACTGCGTTAGAGCTGGGAGCGATTATCTAAAACACCAAAAAAGAAAAAAAGAAAAAAAAGGGGAAAAAATAACCCAAGACGAGGGTTAAATACTCAGTATTTGTAGATTCATCGCTTCGAGTTAAGCTGAACAAAAAAAACACACTTTGGAACTGACCCCGAATTTTCTACTTTGTGAGTGTGTAATTCTGAGCTGGCCGTCTCTCCCCCGGGCCCTGCAGAGATCACTGAACACACACCTGGATCTAATATTCAGACGCTACTGTCCGACGTTTATTTATTTTGTTCTATATTATGCGCTTGGTCCTGTATTAATAGGAAAAAAGGAGTCTAGACAGCACAGAATGTCTGCTTGCTCACTTGAATATTAAAGCACATTCTGGAGGATTTCGTCTGTATTTATTGTTTTGTCTGAGAAGTTTGTCTCAACTATTCATTTTTTTTGCCCCTAAATAGTTTATATCATTATTTACCCATACTATTTTGTCAGAATTCTTAGGGTATATTTGTTTACGTATTTTGACTGTATCTATTGTTTTGTCTGGAATATTTGCCTTCTGTTTTGTATACTGTTTGTTTGTTGCTTATTGTTAGTATGTATATTATTGTTTTGTCTGAATACACCACAAGATTGGTATGTGCTTTTTAAACATCTCTCAGAACATTAACTTCCCTTTTTCCTATTATTACCTTCACTCTTTTGGATAGACGAAGTAAATTTTGGGGTGTGCTTGTGAAGATTTGTGCTCATTTCGTTTCTTGTTTTTGTCTGTTTATTTTGAAAGATTTTGTCTGTATCTGTTGTTCGGTCAAAATGTTTTGTCATAATATTTGTTCGTTTTGGAATTGGGTGTTTTGGCATGTTTTTATTATTATTATCATTATTTTTATTATTATTATTATACAGCATTATTGTTTTGCCTAAATAAGATGTCAGTATGGATTGTTTTGTCTGTTCCTAATTGTTTTGTATTTATTATTTTTGTCTGCATGCTTATTATTATAAATATTATGGTTATTCTACTGTATTTGAGCAGAATACGATGTCTTGGTTTTGTTTGCATTTATACTTTTGTATTTTGCCTTTACTTTTGGTTTCATCTGAATCTTTTTGTCTGGATTATTTTGTCTATACTTAATGTTAAAAGTATGAATATTTTTTGCATCTTGTTTTAGTATTTTGTTTGCACATTTTGCATGTACATTGTACATGTCAGAAATTCGTCTGCATATGTTATTTTATTTTGTAAATTGTTTGTAATATTAATATTAGACTTTTTGTTTATGTCAGTGTTCTGTTAATGGACTGTTTTATTTTAGTAATATGGGTACATTTATTAGGATTTTGCCAGTTTTGTATTTTGTCTGTAAATATTGTTTTGAATATTCTTTGTATGTTTGTGTTTAATTTTGTTCTGCTTGCAATATTATAATTTATATTTATATATGAATCATTTTGCTGTGCTTATTGTGTTTTTTGAGTATTTACTCTTTTTTGAGTATTTCCCCTCTGTCTTTTCTTGTCTGCAAATTTTGCTGAATGCTCTGTTTGTGGCTATTGTTTAGAACATACATGATTGGGTGGAAATGAGGTAAGAATTATCTCTCAGTGGTGGTTATCTCTGATTGGGAAGTGTGTGAGTTCTAATCCCAGCACCACCGAACTGCTGCTGCAAGACTCTTTAGGAAAGACCGTAAGTAAAGCCCTTAACCCTTAACTGCTTAGCTGTAACCAAATAAAAAGAAGATATTTACAAGTCTCTGCCAAATGCTATATCACATGTACCTGGTTTCGGGTTTTGTGAGACTTTTGCAGCCAGACGCGCCACTGGTCGTACTGTTTGATGCTCATAGCACTGCAGTCGGAGACGCGTTTGCGCACCCAGCTGAAGAACTGCTTCAAGTCCTGACGCAGCGTCGAGTTCTGCCGGGCCGCTTTGGAGTCGCACGAACCCACCATTGAGCGTTCTGAATAACAGATACAAATACAAAAATGTCAACGGTGATTTACTTATGATGATCAGCTTGGCCTCCTCTCCAAATTACCAAAGATCCAAATCCATGAGTACCTCACTACCAAGAGCCTAATCTTACTTGTATTCAGGGGTTTGCATTGGTTAGGTACTAGTTTTAAAATAAGGGGACTGCTTCAAACTTGTGTCATTGTAGGTCCGGAAGGGATAAACCAAACGAAGTCTATATAATGTACAAAGTGTGATCTATAAGCAGGTATCATCAATTTACTTCCTTTTAATTCTTACCTAAGTTCATTTGTTCATTACTGAGAAATGTCTATGCATCATGTTCTAATTTTTGCTAACTTTTTTTGTTGTTCAATCTGCACCATCGAAGGAGTTATAGTTACTTCTGCAACGTGTGCAAGAGTAGGTAATTTCATTGGGTTAAAAATTCATACTGTGACGTGAATTGTTGAACTTTCCCAGCAGGATAGCGAGCAGCTTGTTCTGCCAGGCCCTGATTGGAGTTGGATGATAGACAATGATTGTTTGGGTCCAAGCTATTTTCAAAACCTTGGCCTAGCTGCAGCAAAAAATCCAAAAAATGATGCACGAGTACCAGAAGCTATGGAAACATTGTGGAACGGGGAAAAGAAAGGCAAACGGTCACAGCAGGGAGCGAAGTAAACCTGGGCTTTAATGAGATAATAGCTGTAAGTGGGTACAGAAAACTTACAGCCAACACTAATCATGGCAATAGGAGGTATTGCTATGGAGTTTATCCTGGAACTGTAAAATAAAATGACAAGGCAAGTTAGCCTTGTTAAAAAAAACACCCCCTGGGTCTTAAACAAACACTTGACATTTTAAATCTAGGTTACTGGCTCAAGTCCGTTCATGGACCCAAGACCAATTCAAATGGTTGGACATTTCAACCAAACTCCCTTTACCGTTTCCCTACCATCCACGGTGTTACTGTTATCGTATCGCACCGGTTGTCTCCCGAATTACCTCTGGGTTTTCTTTCAGTTTTGGGCCGAATATCGAAACCCAGGGACGGCGCAAAAAAATAAATTCAGCTTCACTTTAAATAAATAGCGTCTTTAGTCGCTCCAGATGCGGCGTGTGAGTTACAGGAAGCGGCGGAACGTGGTGGGGAGCTAATCTGTTAATCTTCAGAAAACAGCCTTTCGAAACAAATGTATCAAATGCTCCCTGCGGCCACTTTCTGGCGAGCCGCAAAGTGGGAAGAGATGTGTGGGACGTGTAATCTGTTTCATGTGCGGCAACGGGTTTTTTTAGCTGCCGGATTTAGCACTGTCTCGAATGTGTCTCCCATTAAACCACGGACTGCAGGACACGTACAATATGTGGCGACGTGATGAAGGACGAATGGTGTCTCAATCCTGCCGGGGCCTTTCTTTCGTTGTGCTTTTTGACGTTTTGCTCGATGTCTGCTAGCCATCAATTTTTTTCCCGCTCATTATGTCATTATTTTATGTTACGCTGGTTTGGTGTTGTCAATTACCAACATGTAAATATTCCTTTTCGACTACTAGAGGTTTCTGGTCAGGATCGTTTAAATCCACAGTGCAAATCTCAATTTGCTTCTAATCCATTTTTAAATACGTTGAGGCTTTCTACACATTACACATGAAGTGGTTCATTTGCAAAATAAACTGACTTTTATTTATTTCTTTAGACTGAGGTGTGCATATCTGATTTGCATTTTACGACGCCCACATAATGCCAACATGCAATCTGGATTTTTGCCATCTTAAAATATACATCCTCTCCCAGATCAGTCCTCAATACCAACTGCAACAATCCAGCAATTCGAGCTAAAGCATCTCTTAGATTTATGACCAAACTTTTGATGTCACCCATATGAGGATGGGTTCCCCTTTGAGTCTGGTTCCTCTCAAGGTTTCTTCCTCATATCATCTAAGGGAGTTTTTCCTTGCCACTGTCGCCACGGCTGCTCATCAGGGACAAACGCACACCATTCACCTTCACTGTTGTTTTCTGTAAAGCTGCTTTGAGACAATGTCTGTTGTGAAAAGCGCTATACAAATAAACTTGACTTGACTTGACTTGACTCTTACCACTGTGTGGAGTGGATGCTGCTGTTGGGTGACTCCAGTCACTCCAGATGCCTGCCTTCCTCGATCCAAGGATGCCCACTGGATTACACCGCACCTGCACGAAGTATACGGTCCCCGGCCTGAGCCCAGCCAACCTGCAGGACGTCTGGTTTCCCATGTCATCAACCACCTACAGCAAGAGAGAGAGAAACCCAAACAAAAAACGTCACATCGAAGACCTAGATACACCACACACACACACACACACACACACACACACACACACACACACACACACACACACACACACACACACACACTCACACAGACTTGACTGATAGGGCCCTGTTTACGTTCCTAAAAACCAGACCATTCATGCTAGAATCCACAAAGCAAGCTGGCACAGGCTCGAGTGTTAAGCAGGATACAATAATCTCTCGGAGAGAGGATCTGACATGTATCCTCGAAAGAAGTTAACACACACATACACATAACACAAACACGCACACGTCAGCCTGAGACAGTAAACGATACAGTCAAACACACGCTTCATGCTGTTCTTAGCCATGCACGCCTACTTCGCCCTGAGAGGAAAATCTGTTATCTATTACTTATTACAGAATGAGTAATTGGACGGGGGAAGACGGCACCAACAGCTTACAAGCGGCAGCCGAAACCCAAGCCAAGACAGAATCCTTTCGTTCTCCTCCTAATTTGCTTTTCTAAATATTCCATATTTGAGAGAGGGGGACGACTTCCAAATGCAGGAATTCCTGTGCCTCGGAGCAGCATAATAAGCACCGGGGCCCCATGTAATTATTTACAACCGCGACCGTCCTGATTCAGCCCGTGTCCGCCATCTCCCTTTTCCTTTACAAAAAAAGCAACAAACATTCGAGCATGCCGCAACCCGGCGCGATCAAAAGTGTCATGCCGTGCTCCAATTCGTCACGGGGCCATCATTTACAACCAAACTCTTGAATGCTAACAGACTTGCTGGGTCAGCAGCGTAGCCCAGGGAATAGGACAGGGAGACACGCTGGAACAGACACCTTACAGCGTTTTAAAAGGAAATTAAATGCATAAAAACCTTATAATCGCGTATTGGTCAATTTTGAGGAAGAATCGGATCTCCCAGCAAAAGGAAAAAAAAATAACGGTACGTGGTGTTACGTGTAACCTAATCTCTCGGGCCTGCTTGAGAGAGAACCTGTCTGCTGATTGAAACCATACAAAAGAAGACAAAGAACGGTGAAAGCTTATTTCAAGGCTGTGTTTTGTGACGACACAACAACTGGAAACCTCGTAGCCTCCTGTTCCTCCTGTTGTCATGGAACCGACTATAGAAACTGTGTACTCGGTGTACCATGAGTTAGCCAGATTAGCCAAGTACTTTCATCTGGAGAACTCAAATAAAAAAATGCAACCTCTAACATATCCAATTATACAGTATATATATTATATATACAGTCCCATCCATAGGTATTAGATTGACAAGGCCAATTCATTGATTATAAGGCAAGAATTTTTGTGTTAAATAATGAAGAATTTGACCCCTTTGGGGGCAAATCATGCCTCTTTTGGGTGAGCAAAAATTATGGAACGAATCAAGCAAATTAAGGTAAATAACACCTAATATTTGATTGCATATATCATTTTGTCCCATAGACTCTGTTCCTCATCTTGGCTTTTCCTTTTGTTGTTAAAGAAATGCAGACTATTTAAGCAAAATCCAAGGCTCAACCCAAGAATAGTTGTCCAGGGCTATTATTTGTCAGTGTATGATTTGTCAGTACACGTCAATTACATCTTCCACGGTTTCTGATTACTTGAAAAATCGATATATTTAATGAAAAAAGTCAATCCCAAATAACAAATCCAGACAATTATCTCTAATAATTGTTCAGACTCATCCTGTTTCATGCATGGTCCAATAATTCTTTATTTCTTATCATTTCAAGCTTATCATTTAACATGTAATTAAGCAACATTATGTAACAAGAGCAGCCATTAAACACCACAAGAAACAAATTACTTCCCGTAAGCTCACCACCTGCAGGAGGGACCGTAAGGGACGGTGCTGTGAGGATTGGGCAGCAGTCAAAGGCGGGGGCCTGCTTGGACTGCTGCCCCCGCGACCCGAATTACGGATAAGCGGGAGAAAATGAATGAATGAATGAAAGAAACAAATTATGAAGCCACAAAAGCACTTTTTTCTAAAAAATATCTAGTTTGGCTAACTGTTGTAACAGTATTGCTAGGAGTAATGTTTTTATTTATATATTATGTGGTAATTTCTACACCTTTATGTACAGTTTGAGTTTGTTTGGAATTCATGAATGCAAACTGATGTATATTTAGCAAGTAAGCGAGCAAGGGGTTAAAGATCTTGGTCGAAAGCCTAGCAGTGGTTCTCTGGAAAAGTCTGGGATTTATTCTCACAAAATTTGTTCTCGGATTCTTAACTCACTGAGGCACAGCTTAAAGCCAATATGCTTTCAAGCTCAATCCTGTAACACAAAGCCAAAAAGTATCCTGCAAAGAATCCTGCTAACAAATGCTTCTAACGACAGCTAGCATACCGGTGACAATTAGCACAACGCAAACAAATCATACAATCTGGTCGACCGCTTGGGTGAAGTGGACTTAACTAATGACGCCTTCCTTATCCTTCCCTTCCAATTCCTAACTTTTATGTGTTTTCTTTCCCATTTAGAGCAGATTCTTGGCACAAGTGGTGACGTTTTTACAAGGTGCACCGCAATAAATCTTTCCCTTATTTCCCTCTATAATGGAACCCATTGTAACTTTAACCAAGGATATTCCTATCACCCTTAGGACAAGATTCGCATACCTGGGTGCCATGATTCATTGGGAAGCCGATGGTGAGCATGTGTGTTTGATTCCTATGTGGGAGATTAGCCTTATGCAGTTAGGGGTTGAACGTTTTTGCCCCGATAAAACGTGGTGGTGGTAGTGTCTCTGCAGTCACTAAATTCCAAGCTTTGCTATTAAGTTCACTTGGAAAGCCAAACAACAACAAGATGGTCTAGGTTTTATTTCTGCATTACTACACTTTCATACAGAAGCTCCACAAGTCAGGGAGAATGATGGATCTCTGACTCTGGCAGAGAAAAAAAGCAAAGAAAAAGAAACACTAAAGCAGCGTTAGTTAAAACTGTTAAAGCTCTAGGATATCGAGTTTCGGCCTAATAAATCTAAACCCCTCTTGCACAAAAATCTGATATCATCATGAATCACTAAAGCTAGGTGTCTGCTCAAGATCCTGTAAAAATATCCTTAAATCTCTAAACTCCCACATGGCAAGGTTCCTGCTCGTGCAAAGAAATGCCAGAGGCATCCTCAGCCATTCGGGCCGACCTCTAAAATAAACCTCGGCTTTCGCTAATAAAAATACTGCAGTGAAAATCAATCGGCCATCAAATAAACGGCGCTGTCAATCATCCGATGAACTCGGCAAGCGGTTCAAGATAGATGGAAGGATAAGGAGGCAAAGGAGTTTCGTCCAAGAGAACAGGTCCAAAATAACAGGCCAGTTACCTTCCACTCGGTGCTGTCTTCAAGCCTGTAGCGGATCTGATACTTGGCCTGGAAGAGATAGTCCTTGAGGGCAGGCGGAGTACCCCAGCGAACGGTCAGCTGGTCATCCAAATCACCAACGCGACTCACATGCACGTCTGCTGGGGGATCCGTTGTCACTGGACAGGATAAGAAACTATAGTTTATATACAGTACACTGCATAGACACTACATAGACAAATGTTTGTCGACATCTGACTATTAGATTCATGTGTATTTTATGAACACCCCATTCCACATTTAGTATTCATTTGCAATAATAATAACCTCCACTCTGCAGGGAAGATGTTTCACTAGATTTTGGATGGTGCTTGTGGAGATTTTGCTCATTCAGCCACAAGGGTGTTAGTGAAGTCAGGTACTGATGTAGGATAAATAGGTCTCTGATGCAGTCAGTGTTTCAATTCATCCCAAAGGTGTTCAGTAGGATTGAGGTCAGAGCTCTTTATCAGGCCACTCAAGATCTTCCACTCTAATCCTTGGAAAGTATATCTTCATGAAGATGGCATTGTGCACAGAAGTGCACAACGATGCAGGAACTGGTCTCCTAGTTCTTGTAAGGGGGGAATTTGGATCTAATGCATCCAAAGGCCTTCCTTTACAATTGTGAAATCACACAGATAACTGGAAAAGTCAGGTGACCCAATTTGTGTCTATGTAATGTATATTATTTCACTACTCAGGGTGATAATGTATAATGTTCTTGAATCTGATTGGTTAAAAGGTTCTGGCTTCAAATCCTTGATGCTGGACTTGTATGGTGAACATTTTAGAAAATCCAAAGCACAATAATAAATGTTAAAATAACAGATGTCTTTCCTTTTAAAACAGCATTTATGGAAGGAGTTTCCTGTGTCTGTAAATTTGCATGTGTACATATGTGATGAGCATAAACCAATAAATAACAAAGTAGTGGAGGAGAAATAAATTGCTGGCTGTTCCACGTCGCCTTGGAAACGTTTATTTTGCTAGCATGGCCGCTTGTTTTCCTTAGTAGAATGACGAGTTGACGGAGGATGAAAAAAATGATGCAAATCAGATGCTACGGGCTTCACACTTCATCACCACATCTCGGCCTAATTGAACACTTATGGGTGGTTTGAGAGCGGTGGGTCTAGTGAGAAAGAGCAACAGCGGCAGCACTCTCGACCTTCGTGGATGAAGAAATGACATTGGAAAGAGAAACTCTTCTTGTGTTCATGGGTACGGTATGTGTAGAATACAAATGGGGAGCAAAGTCGCTTTGTGCTGTTTCTACTGTACTGAATTTGTGTTCCTTTACCACATATCATGTGCAACACTCACTTTACATTTCCTTCTGGGATTTGCTCCTAGGTTGCACACGTGGCTGATAACATCACGAAAAATGCGAAGAAGCCTTCAATTGTGTAGTAAACGTGGAGGCGTTTGGGTGTGACGAGTGCGTCATGCTTCTGGTATCAGTACTGCAACACCCACCTTCCTGTTCCAGCTGTTTGCTCACCTCTGTTCCTTTGCTTTCCAGGTGTCAGACATGCATAGGATCCAAGTTTCAAGTCGTAAACTCAAGCCTTTTTAAAGAGCTCTATGATGAATAACCCTTTAACCCTTCCACCCCCTTCCTCCCTAAGTCTGATTCTGATTGATAGATGTGGTAGAGGTAATGAGGGGAAAAGTACGCTGAAGGTCAGTGATAAAAGATAATATCATGCAAAAGGCCTTTTAGAGACTTGCCTTTAATGTCACATGGACATTTAGTCGTAGCCCCAAGGCATGCGTGGGTCCAAAAACGTCCATTCTCACATATTGACAAAAAAAACCCAGGGTCAATGAGTTGACACTATCAAAGGAACAAGGTAGGTGTGGGACAATCTATCACACACTTTTTTTGTCCCTCTTTCCTATAGTCGCCCCGAGTGACACTGATGGATCAGAGGTTACACACATTCAAAATAGTCGAGCCACTCGAGACACTCACCCACGTCCAGGATGTCTAGGTTGATGACGTCTGAGGTGGCACTCCCAAGTTGGTTGGAAGCCTCCACCCAGATTTCATAGGGCGTGAAGAGGGCGAGATCGCGTGGGATGTAGCATGTGTATGGCTGTCCTCCGCCATAGTCATCACACTCTTTTTCCTGGCCATACCATCTGTGCAAAAACAACAACCACAACAATGGGTTGTCCATCAGAATGCATTTCCACACTAAGATTCCGCTCTTTCGATGGCTGGTTTCAGGCATAATTTTAAAAACATTTAAAAAAACAACTGTTTTTTGACCACCAACCAATAAATGGTCGAGATATACAGTACGGCTGATGCGATTTGTTGGAACTTGAGCGAATTCTCTCTGGCTCAATAAAAAATAAAACGTATATTTAAAGCTTGCAGCATCCTGTGGAATCGTAAAAGCGTGAATAAGTGCCTCCCGCATTCTTTTCTTTCCGTCTTTTTGAATAACCTCCCTTTTTTTTTTGCTCATCAAAAGGATTAGTGCAGATCCGGTCTGAGAGCTTCTCAAACACCCACAAAAATGCCTTCGGGGCTAAAAAGAATAATTCGTGCAAGAAAAAAGCGCTAATAATAAACGGTTTAGTGCAAATGGCTGGAAGGTTGTAAGTTCAAATCCTGGACTAAATGTAAATATAAATAAAAGATAAAACAGCCATCGATGACAAATCGACAAATTCATGTATGTGTGTGAGTGTGATGTGGGCACTTACTTCAGCTTGTATTTGAGGGTGTATTTGGTCTTAATGAAGGTCTCGCCCTGACCCCCAGGAGCCCATTTGCAGGTAAGATCTTTTGTGTTTCTCGACCAGCACGTGAGGTTCACGGGTTTCTCCGGCGGCACTAAAAGAACCCAAACGGAGAGAAAAACAAAAAACAAACAGAAAGAGCTTTACTGATTTCATCCTGCAATTTTCAACCTCAACACTGCAAAACAGGCTAATCCAAACACAGACAATGTCTCCTGAAATCTTCGTATGGAAGCTAAACTACCGATTGTAATCTGCGTCCACGAAACATACGTTACATTAAGAAGAAGTAGGAGGACACCAAAAAGCAGATCTTCATCGAGATCCTGAAAATAATGGCCCGGGCTTTAAATATTTTCAACAGCGGATGAGCTTTTTCAGCTGCCATCCTCGATTAAGTTCGGGAAAGGCGCCAAGATTCCATTCAACTGAGAACAAAAGGCAGGCGGTGGAAGTGTCAGAGGCTGATTAAGGCTAAAAGACACCGAGGACGAGACCTTGGGAGCTCAGGAAAGAACGGAACATAGTACTTTAACAAGCGTACACAGCGCGGCTCCGTCCCGCGATGGCAGTCTGAGAGGACGCGAGGAATTTTCCATATTGTGGACTTTCCAGCAAACTTGACATTCCATCTTTGGGAGATGCCGATCGGCCGGAGCGAACTCACGGGTGCCAATGGCAGCGGGAAACCCAGAAAGTGTCTTAAACCCGTAGGCTGAAAGCTTCAAATACTTGCAACAACTGCACTGACCAGAAGTCTGATTCCACTGTCAGTCTTGAATAAACTTTTAAAACTGGAAATAAAAAAACAACCCCAAATTCTATTTGAAGTCCCAATGCTTTATTGGAAGAAAACAAAACATCGAATGTCTAGCACAAAATCTTGACATTTAATTTTTCCTGACACAATTTGTCGGGGCCAATAACCACTCGCAGCTGCAAGTTAATGTCACTTAGCAGTAATAATTGTTTTCATGCAGCATGCCTGACTTTAAAAGGCAACAGCTGGGCCAATCGTTTTGCTCGTCGGACACTACCAAGCATCTCCGACCGCTTGAGCTTACAACATTTCTGACACTCTTCATTGAAGGATGTTGAACCCTAACACAGAGTCCCAGAATCCCCAAAAAAACAAGCATCCTATTGATTGTTTCGGCAAATGTTTGCTCGCCTTACAGAAAGCAAAGAAAAATGCTCCAGATTTTACGTTACGGCAACATTCGTGGGTTCGGTTTCAATTGGGTGTAATCTCATGATCGCGGTATTCCAAAGGGAATCCAAGAAAGGGCGGGAACTTTTGTATGCGATGCATAGCAATATACTTAAATGCCCAATTTGTGCCCCCCTCTTGGATTTTGAACGGGAAACCGCAGTTTTTATTTAACAATCTGCACACCTATGAGTTTTAGAGTCATTCATTTGCCTTTCACGATGCATCTAGAACATCCGTGGTATATAACAAGTGCTCACAATTGCTAATGTCGTTAAAAAAATAAAATAAAATGACGCACTTCGAGCCTCTATTCAGTCTCTTAAAAGTGTTTCCAGTCACGCCATTATGAAACATCTAATAGCGGTAAATCAAGTTAAGAAGTAAATGCCTATGCCTAGTCATTTTGACTTGTTCCTACTAGCTGTAGCATTATAGACCTTCTTTTTTTTTATGGCCAAACACCTCTACTCTCTCCTGATGTGCCTCTCTTTTGTTTCACTTTAGTCCATACCTAACATTTTGACAAGATTACAAAATTACACGCCCCAGTCCACTCACCTTGACTCACTTGCCGGTCTAATCACAGATATTTGACGTCTCAGAAATGAAAGACTAACCGAAATGATGGTCCGTTTCCTTTCACTGTGGAATTCATTCTCGGATGTGACTCAGAAAAGTCCAATGGCCGATCAAAACCAGCTTAAAAAAGAACCAACTATCAGGACCGAAACAAAAAAAAAAGAAGCATGCAACTTTCACCTGTCTATTCGCCTAATAAAAAAATGCAGAACATACAGACAGGTAAAGAAAATTGAGGGACAAACATGTGGCATGTCAGTATGAAAGCTGCAACAAAAAAGCAAAGATTTGTAATAATTTTCAAAATTATCCAATATTCGGTGAACCTTCGTGGACTTGTCGGTAGGGGGTGGGCTCATCCCAGAGGCGGTTTTAAGATATAACCATGAAATGACAATGCTGAAATCATGGTTCGACGAGGTCACCAATAATTTAGTGCACAGCTGAAGCAGGGGCTGGAATTCCGGGACTATTACAATGACTTGTAGCTATTGTTAGCTATATTTTAAACAGGCCACGCCCACAATTTCTCATTTGTCTTGTGCATACAGCTGTCAACGGTTTTCCAGAGTATTCGACACCACCCTGCTCATGATAAACCATGCAACAAGACTTACTGCCCACGTAGAGACAGGACCCGGCAAGCACGTGCCCCCCGCCGCTGTGACACACCAGGTTGTCGCCCGAGCGCTGCCGTGAGCCGTTTAAGTTGCTCAATGTGACGCTGACGACGCTGGGGCTGAGCACGCTGTAGGTGTTGCTGGGAAGCCGTCGGCCGTTCAGCGTCCAGTAGAGCGAGCTGGCATGTAGTCCGTGGTCCATTCCGACAGAACATGTGGCGGTCAAACTTGCACCAATCCGAAGGGCTGGGTCCTGAGGGTGCACGCTTGCCATCGCTGGAAGGATGGATACAGGACAAAAGGACAAAGAGCGTCCACAAAAAAGGTACATTAGGTCCTGTTATTGGTGTTATTACCACTAACATCATCAGCAACTTTTGTTCTCGAACTAGAAAACGCAGCTGGTCACATCAAGAGAAAACTGGAAGCGCAACATCCTTCGTCCTTATTGACTGTTCCGGAGGGCTGACGCTGCAGACTGCTTCCATGACCTCACCACATCAATGATGCAATGTATTTTCTTCCTTCCTACAAATCTCCATAAAGAAGCTGTCACTATAGAAATGATCAATTCAAAAATAGAGATTATGCTTGAATTACGTGTTTAGCCATTTTGTTCGTAAGGTATCTGAATATGAGGCGCTCCGGATATCAATTATTGTCAATAACAACTTTAATGTTGATGTTGCAAATTTGCATGCACTAATGCCAGCACAGAAATCATCTTCGAATTACTTATACACGCTCACAGCAGCGATCACCAGTTTTCTCCTGAGCCCGAACAGGGAAACTCAAGCACGTTGTTTTGGAAAAAAGATTCGGAAACAAAATCTAAAAAAGGTCCCGTGGGGTTAGCATTAAGGAAGGCGTTTTAAAACCAAAGCAAACATGCGGCAGCTCCGGTTAAATCCCTCGGATTAAGCACAATTCAGAATGGTGCGAAAAAAAGGGGAGCTACCTCTGACGCCGTCATTCAGCATTCAGCATCGGTGCATTAAAAGGATACGATCAGGCCTACGGTCTTTCGCCTACACATGCGTTTGTGTCTGTTTATGTTAAACTGAGGCCAGGGGAAAACCACTTTGGCTTACAAAAAAAAAAAAAAAAAAAAACGTGTGTTGCCACATTCTGAAGTGCTGTTAAGTCTCGCACCTGATGAAGAGGGTGTGAATGCAGTCAGGCTTAATTAGCCGTAATTAGTCTTTTTTTTGTTTTTTTGTTTTCACACCTGCACACGACACAAAACGGCTGGAAAAGCGGCACAAGTGCGGAATCCCTTATGCGAAATTAACGGCTTAGAAGCGGGATTAACACCTGTGGCGGCGGGAGGGAGGCAAAATCCTGCTGGGCCCAAATAAACACTGGGGAGAGTCTGGGAAAATCATTTGTTTTTTATATATATATATATATATATATATATATATATATATATATATATATATATATATAAATATATATATATATATATATATATATATATATATATATATATATATATATATATATAGTCAAGTATAGTCAAGTCCTTATGGGCAAGTACTAAATAAACGGCTTCTGTTCCTTCTCTCGAATGCTGCAACGTTCCGAATTTTCCAAGGCCATTCCCATGAAATCACGTTTTTGAAAAGTACGGAATTTATCCTCGTGCCGGCCCAAAATTTCAAGTTTTTAACCCCCAAAAAATATGACAGCAAATTCAACTTGTGTACGTCAACACGTAGACTCACGGTGTATAACGTACTAATATTACTGTATTAATGGATGCAAAAGGACCATGGAACATGGATGAAATGGACCATTGGCTGGGAATGAAACGAATCCTGATTGTGCTTTAGATCATTTGCTGTCGAACATTAAGGAAATCTGCATGTACACTTTCACACACTCACACACACACACACACACACACACACACACACACAGAACTGTCAGTTGGGCTGAATATTAGTGTGACCTACTGAGACCTTGAACTCATCACCACTTTTTTTTTTTCCCCTCTCCCACTTTTGCATTGTTTTGCAAAATGAGAAGCTGATGCTGAGTTGACAAAAATGTCAATTTTCTTTGGTTTTTTTATTGTTATTTATTTATTTTATTATTATTTTGTTGATGTACAGATATACAAACACTGTCTCAAAAGTTTTTTGGAAGGGTCCTAAGACTCCAGAATACGCACGCACGCACGCACGCAGGCGCGCGCGCGCACACACACACACACACACACACACACACACACACGCTCGCACACACGAATACACGCAAAGGCATACACGCACACGCGCGCGCATACAAAAAAAAAATCTCTCCTACTCCTACTCACGGGTGGAAGGGAGCGCGCAGTGTGCGCCGGGAGCGCGCAGCATGAAAAACAATAAGACGATCATGTCCCGGGACGCGCTTCTTCTCTGCGTGATCATTCCCTTCATTCCCTGAAAGCCTGAGATCCTTGACTTCGGGACTGATAGAGAACTCCTCCTGGGATTTCGAGATCTTCTGGAGCTTGTAGAGGACGCCTCGGATCTGCTTCTCCCTTCTGAGGTGTTGCTACCGCAGTCTGGACTTTCTATCTGTCTCTTTTTTCATAAGTTCTCCCCCCCTCCTATTTTTTCTTTGGGGGGAAAAAAAGATGATGATGAGGATGAAGGGGGTAAGGATTTATCCAGCGCGCGCTGAAGCGACACGATGGCTCGCTCGTGCTCCTTCGTGCCGTTTGGTCATCGTTCAGCAGGACGCGTCCAAGTTTATGAGAAGCCAGTAGAAGCACCAGTGGGCGGGGAGCTCGGGCTTCACAAGCTCCTCCCACTCCGCCCTCCACCTTCTTCCTCCTCCTCCTCCTCCAACTTCCAACCTCCTGCTGTTTTTTTTTTTTTTTTTTTTTTCACTCCTCTTACTCATGTTTTCTGGGGGCCATGGGAAGCACACTGAAGGTACATCATGGACTGATGGGATTTCTTCCTGCCACATCAAGTTCTCAGCTCCTGTAGTTCAGACTTAGTTTTTTTTTAAATGGTTAGAGGTACGTGATTAGACCAAGTAAAAGTGGTGGACGGAGTACTCCATCCCTTTTTTACAGCAAACAACAACAAAAAAACAGTATCAAAGTACCAATTCACAAGTCAGTTGAATTTTTTAAGTTCTGTATCCTGGTCAGTGTTGAAGGTTTCCAGGACTCGTACACAACTAGTGCTGCCAATCCACTTACTGGTACGTCTTGCTAGGTAGGAGAATTCCAGAGAATAAGAAGGTAACCCATGTGGAAAATTGGAAAAGAGAGTAACCCAAGCCCAGGATCTGAGGAACCGAGATGGCAAAGCTCCACTACCACTGCATTAATTGACCCACTTTGTGTACAATGGAAAAAAATGTTGGTGCACAGTGCGAATGTATTCATCTGCTTCTCAGGTCCATGCTAAATTTTAACACGGCCGGTCCCTGGTGGATCTAGTGGATAGGATGCGGCGCTCTCACCGCTGCGGCCCGGGTTTGATCCCCGGTCAGAGACCCACCCCAGCCGTTAGGGTTGCACAAGCCTTAGTGCCGGTCCCAAGCCCGGATAAATGGGGAGGGTTGCGTTAGGAAGGGCATCCAGCGTAAAAACATGTGCCAAATCAAACATGCGGATGATCCGCTGTGGCGACCCCTAATGGGAGAAGCCGAAAGAAAAGTAGTTTGCAAACTAGCTAGCATTGTAACTAGCTGTGAAGGAAAGTATATGTGTAAACCATGTGAAAACGAATCAACTTGGCCTCCAGGAGCAGTAAACTTGACTTGAACATTTTTCACTCTTGCGTAGGCGTGAACTTAATGCCGCGGTTTGACCCCGAGTGCTTTATTTTTTTTTACCTTTTAAACAATTGTAGCCATTTTAATAGAAGACGCGCATTCGCGATTCCAGGCTTCATCCGAAACAACAAGGCGGGAACGAGACGTCCTCTTCTTCCCCCCTCCGGAAATTAACCCCCGCTCTTGGGTCATATTTAAAAAGTTAACGTATAATTTAATGTAGCCCATCATAATTTAATAGGATATGAAAACAACGCAGTCTCCCCGGGTTGTACACAAGCTTTAGGAGTTTCGTCTCGAGATTCATCTGGAGGACATCTGCTTGTCTTTTTATCCAGTCAGTTGTAATTGTTAAGTTATGTAAATGACACTAAAAGGGATGGGGGGGGACTTTTTGCGGAAATAGGAAAACCTATTACATGGCATTTAAGGGGAAAAAAATGCATGTTCAGTTATGCTAGTAAAGTAAAATGCGGGGCATGACCCGAGTATGATAATATGCAAATGAAAAAAAGCCATGAAGGATTATATGCAAATTGAATACAAAGTCAAATATTTTCCTCTACTGTGTCCCATTTATTTTGTGAAGGACACAGACCTTTTATTTTGTCGCTTGTAATTATTAGGTTTTGTCAAATTACAGACCAGAGGGAAGCGAATGTTGTCTGTCTGTCTCGGAATCTAACATGAAAAAAAAAGGAGACAGAGAGAGAGAGAAGCAGGCCTAAATGAAAATCAGGTTCATCAGTGGAAACAGAGCCGCTAGCCTCGGTAGATGTCATGACCACAGTTTGACTAATGGCAGCTGCGGGTATTCTGAGTTGGACGCCTTGGACAGTGACTCACATGCCAGTGAAAGTGTATGCGTGCTGAAACAATAACCGTAGCGGTCGGAGTGTCCGAGGGTCAGCAAGACACAATGCAGTGCATTATCTGTAGCAGACAAGCCTTTTATTTGGCTTATGTTTTACCGCTCGTCTCGTGTCCGCCGTGTCTGGTAAATGAGTGAGTAGTCTTCCTTTCCTGTTACTTTCCAAAGTAAGAACATTGCTATTCGAGGTCCTTGAATGGGCCAAGCACAATACATTACGCAGAGTTATAGCTCTTCAGGGAAATGTCATCTCAAAAATGAATGACACAAATCTGGATGACCAAATGGTCCTTTGTTCCAAGTATTTACAGACTGTATAAAGGTCTTTCAAATGGAAAGTTCTTTAATAGAAAGTTCCTTAAAATCTCTGTCCAGAGCTTCTAAATCTATAGCTCGGTCAGGCATTTGTAGGACATTAAGCAACACAACTATAGACTAGCCAAGACCAGGTCAGGATGGGGTCTTGAAGGGGTCAAGTCCAAGTCAAGTCAAGTACAAGCCCAAATCAAAGTAAAAATAAGATCTATTGTTAATTCCAAGTTCAAGGCAAACCAAGATCAGGTCAGGTTGGGGTCTTAAGTGGGTCAAGTCCAAGTCAAGTCTAGCTCAAGCCCATATTAAAACAAGATTAAGTCAAGATCAAGTCTTAATTAGGTCAAATACAAGGTTAGTCAATGTCAAAGCCTGGATAAAAGCAACAAAAATTCAAGATCGAGTCCTAAGAAGTTCAAGGCCAAGACCAGTCAAGTCCAAGCCCAAATTAAAGCAAAACCAAAGACCCCCAAATTCTTCTCAGGATCAAGTATCAACTTCAAAATTCAGCTTGTTGCCTTCATTAACGCACTGCACCAATGATTACACCATTATCCGTGCATCTGTCAGAGAAGACCATATTTAGCAAGACCATTGTCCAAGTGTAAATCCAAATCCAAGACATCACTTAAGTCCTACAGGTGTAGAAATGTGCATTTTGATTGGCTAGACTACATAGCCTGTCTTTTTTTTTTTTTTTTTGATGATTACCAGTTAGTTGAAATAATGGTCACATGGACTTGGTTAAACTCTGATATAAGCTCTTGGCTGGTTAACTCCGACATATCTTTTTAATATTCTGAACCATTATAACCCATTTCCAATACATTATTAATCAAGGCAGGTTTGGGGGTCTCTATTTAGGATTAGTTGTAGCTTAGTCTGTGGTAAATTTTGTGTTTTGTCTTATATATCCACAAAATCTTTAGCATCCACAAGCCTTTCACAATATTTAAAAGTAATTGACTTTGAATTAAAAGTGCTATATAAATAAATACCATTATTTATACTGTAATTTGTACATGGAAAGCTTGATAGATTTTATAGTTAATCTCTGTCTACTTGAGGCTTTTCCACAGATTCCCAGAAGAACCTCAACTCAAATCGCTGGCTTTGGAAAATGGCATACTGTCTGTTTAGCACAGCAGATTTTGTTGATTGGGACGGATGTAAGTGGGTTAAGCTTGTTATGCAGAACATAATGATCTCGCTGTCAGGTAAGCGTTCAAGCACAAAAAAACCCTCACTAGCAATCTTGCATTATTTGACTTGACAGATTTCTGGAAAGCCTTCTACCACAACTAAAAAAAAAACAAAAAAAACAGCCCCTTTTCCTTTTTTCTTTCTTTAAAACGCTGTCCTTACCTCTGAATGTTAACTGATTAATGTCCATTCTGCACTATAGTGTGCTTCAGGAAAAGTCGTTTTTATTTCCGAGTCTTTAAAAAAGCACCTAGCTGGGACTAAGATGGTAAACCCAAATTGGAAGCTTTTACATCCCAATTTGGTGACGTTCAAACGGATGGAAGTTATTCTACGAAGACCCGACAGAATATGATTAGAAGGCTGACGAAGTACCTCATTACAGAACCCAATGGGAGGCCAACAATGTACCCAATTACGTGGTCCTGAGATACGCCAACCCGATTGCATCCAAGTATGAGGCTTTTTAATAATGTTCATACTTGTTCAAACTTTCCCCGTAAACAAGTTAGAATCTACGAGCCAATCCATTCTCCAGAAGTCCTTCTTCGAGACAGCCGACATGAACGTAATGAGATGGGGGGGGGGGGATTGGCTATTTGGGATGCAGTGATTTAGTGGGTGAACACTAGCATGTGGAACGCATTATCCCACCGTAAAGTTTTCAGAGGCAGGCGGGGAGATGAGGGGATCAGGAAGGGTGGGGATTTTTTTTTTTAAGATTCTCTCCAGGATCTCAAGCTCAGTCCTGGATTTGAGTGTGAAAGTCTGGCTTCTCCATTTTTTTTAATCACTTGGCGCAACATGAAGCCGATATGACAGAACGACAGTAACCACGATCATCCAGCTCAGACTGAACCTCAATCTGAACCCAGACCGGGAATTATTTTTCCAATAAACATCAACAGGGACTTTTTAAATTAACCAGAAAGACTCCAGTGCTAAATCCTAAATCAGACCATTTCCTTTCTAATGCGAGAAGACAGTTAGTGAACCCAGTGGAGCAATCCACATTGATTGGGAGAAAGTTTGTTTAAAATAAAGTAGAGGAGTTTCCAGGATGTAGCCATGCTGCATCTACACACCACAGAGTTTTGATACATGATATTAGTTAAGGGGTTATCTATAAGGGACAGAGAGAAGCCAACGAGGCAGTAGTCAGACTGGGATTTGCAGAGGATCTATCCCTTGCATAGTTTCAAAAGCCAGCTTTGGCATTCTCTGCAATAATGCGTGACAGATGCACTTCGATCATGTACTGGCTGCTGGTGGTTTTGAGCAAATGTATAGACAGGAAGTGAATTTGTGTATTATGGATTGGATTCTCCATTCTCTATGAGTATTTTCCTAACAGAATACTGTTTAAAACCAGCTTGTTTGCTTTTAATATGTTATTAAAACTTTGATACATAACGCAATGTTTGTTATGTAACGTTACATTACATTATGTTATATAATGTATTACGTTGTTATATGTTGCTTCAAGTTGTTACATTATGCTATGCAATGTTGCATTACATTGAATGCTGTATTATGTTGTTACATTACACTGTGTAGTGTGACATTTCATTGTCATTAATTACATTGTTATGTTACACTGCTATATATAGTATGTTGCATCATATTATGTTACACTGTTACATAACGCTAGGTAATGTTGCATCATATCGTTAAACATTGCATTATGTTACATTACACTGCGTAAAGTTATATTACATTATCTTATAACTTACATTGTTATATGTTGCATTTTACTATGTTACATTATGCTGTGTGAGGTTACATAGTTATATTACTTTGTTGTTTTACATTGTTATTTGATGCACAATGTTATGTTACACTGTTACATTATGCTTCATAATGTTCCATTACATTATGTTAAGTTACATTGTTATATCTTGTATTGTGCTCTGCTACATTATATTATATTAAGTTGTATAATGTTACATTACTTTGTGTGATGTTACATTATATTTGACCTTATGTTACATTGCTATGGTATGTTAAATTATATGTTACATTTGCCTATGTCATTTTACCTTAAGTTAAAATATGCTATGTTCTGTTGCATCATGTTACATTGTGTTATGTTATGCTGTTGTTACATTACACTGTGTAGTGTTACATTACATTATGTCATTCATTACATTGTTATATTTTACACTGTTATACAGTATGTTGCATCATATTATGTTACACTGTTACATCATGCAAGGTAATGTTGCATCATATTGTTAAACATTGCATTATGTTACATTACACTGCGTAAAGTTATATTACATTATCTTAGAACTTACATTGTTATATGCTGCATTTTACTACGTTACATTATGCTGTGTAATGTTACATAGTTATATTACTTTGTTGTTTTACATTGTTATATGATGCACCATGTTATGTTACACTGTTACATTATGCTTCATTATGTTTGATTACATTATGCTACGTTACTTTGTTATATCTTGTATTATGCTCTGCTTCATTATATTACATTAAGTTGTGTAAGGTTACATTAATTTGTGTGATGTTACATTATATTTGACCTTATGTTAAATTGATATGGGATGTCAAATTATATGTTACATGTTATATGTTCTGTTGCGTCATGTTACATTGGCATGTTATGCTGTTGTTACATGGTCCAAATCTGAATGGTCCAAAGGTCTTGATTCCTTCTGTAACAATTTTTTTTAATGTCCTAATGTTACCTTTACAATAGTAACAGCTAGTACAAGGACTTTGGATGAGTTACATACTTTAAGACTAAATAATAAAAAGAAAAAGAAAGATCTTGTTATTTAACTTACAGTTAATGATGTGGAGATGTTTATGTACGGAGTCTCCATTTTCAGCATAGTTATGAAGTTCAGGTATGTTCAAATGTTCAATAAGAACATTTGATTTCAATAAAATAAGGGGGATAATAGAGAGATTGGTTCGAGAATGACTGTTTATAGGTGCCTTATATAAGAATAACAAGACCTAACATGATTCACAAATGTTCTACTAACCTGTACCTGTAAATGGCAAATAAAAAAGTACGATACTCCACCAATTGTAAAGGCATTTTTGTCATTTGTCCATGAACGGTGTTGCTATTTTACATTTCCCTAACATGGCGTACTTTGACACCAGGCTACGCATTAACTTTCTTTGTTTGTTCTCTATTGTTCCATAGTGCTATTGTCTAAACAGGAAATCTTCAAAACGTCGCACAGTTTTTATTCAGTAGATATGTTGTCCGGGGATTCACCAAGCAACTTCCTCCTTCGTTTTCGCCCGAGTTGTTCCTTGTTGCCGTTTGCTATGCACCGCTAATGCATATGTAACGTAAGCATTTCTGTTATTAAAAAAATTGATGACCTCAACATTTAAAGGGCATCTAACCACAATTGCACATATTTTATTTACAATTTGGTTGAGGTGAAATGAAACGCATTACATTTACAAAACAAGCACAAAAAAACCCACAAACATTGGGGTCTACATTGTAACCCTGATTATACCATAAAATCTTGCACTGAGAAGAGCCTTCCATTTGGCCACTGCCAAAAAGCCCAGTCCAGATCAGTGGAGTGTTTCAGTGATGGCTGACCTTTTGCAAGTTTCTTAGTCTTCACACTTAGCCTTGACCAAAGTGACCTTAAAGTTCTTGGTCACCTCTCGTACTGAGCCCCTTCACCCCTGATTGCTCAGTTTGGTCTTTTGGCCAGTCTTAGGAAGATTGAAGGTTGTTCCAATCTTCTTCCGTTAAAGAATTACAGAGGCCACTGTGCTCTTGGGAACCTGTAATAAAGCAGACATTGTTTCGTTGCCTTCCTCAGATCTGTTCCTCCACAATCCTGTCTCTGAGCTCTGCAAGGTGACAGTTCCTTTGACCTGAACTCAAGGCTTGTTTTTTGCTCTGATCTGCAGTTTCTCCTGTTATACCTTAGATAGATGGGAGCCTGCTTTTCCAAATGATGTCCATTCAAGTTCACTTTGCCACAGGTGCACTCCAAAGAAACATTGGTGCATATCAAAGACAATCCAGAGATATGAGGGGCACCTGAGCTAAATTCGCAATTGTCACAGCAAAGGGTAAAAAATATAGTGTATATGTCAATTTGGTGTCACAAATCTGTTTTTTGCTGTGTCATTATAAGGGGGGGAGTGTAAACTTATCTGAAAATAAAACACGTAAAGCATTTTTGCAGAACAATGTGAAAAATATGAAGAGGTCTAAATACTCTCATTTCATTTCATCAGCCAAAACCTTTTTGACTTTGTTTTCTACTCAAGTACCTACATTCCACTTTGACTAAAGTATCATTTATCAGTATTTTATTTAGCCACAATGGAATGGGACTACCCTATACCAGATACGTAGTTGTGAGAGCCAACTGAGCCAACTGATCTCCATCCAAAAAAGTGATTTGGTTTTCAAATGTAACGGAAGAATTATATTAATAATGGCTGTAATCCTCTGAGAAAACATGGCCACGCAGACAACAACTCATTGCCGTTAGAGGGCAGCAGGAGCATAGTGAATTACCCCCAGCTGGCATCACCATTCATCTCAGCGCTAGGAGGGAGAATGAAACATTTCAGGGCTTCCAGGAACTCGGTGAACCATTAACATGCAGATGATTGAACACTTTTAAAATGGGGACTAAGACTCAGGCAGGCCGGCGAAAACACAACATTGATGCTTTCGCATTGTAATACCGCAGTGTCACGTTTTCACCAAGGAGCATGACAGAGCGGCAAGAACAGACCTGCACACATGCTATGCATGGTATGCCGTCTATACAACATTGCATTCGATCGATTACATAATACCACAGGGTTTGACAAGGCGAGATCCAAGATCTTGTTTTGTTCTTATCTCATTAAACAAAGTGGATCATCCACTTGCCTTGTCTGTGGGGTGTGTCTTAAGTGTGCTTAGAATCATCCAATGTTTGTCTGTTTACTTTGTTTCTCTATCGCTACATTCTTTTTGTTTTGTTTTGGAGTCCTGCCCTTTCCAGATGCCTCAGGATTGCGATGCAAAAAACAATGATCCTCTTCAAGTTCCTCGCGACCGTGACAAGGCAGAAATCAACAAAAACAGCCCTCGCCAAAACCACACGAGGCAGGGTCTGAGGGCTGGGTGGAACACCAGCGAGTAATAAGGAAAGTTCTTCCAAGAAACATACCGGATGTTCAGTAAAAAAAAAGGGTCTTGAATTGTTGCATGCATTTGTAATGCAATGAATGAATTCAGTGGCTGACAAGCTGTAATGACATCTTTTATCTGAACGTGTGGTGTTTTTTTTCTTTTCCAAACACGTTGACATTTCATACCTGATAGAGATCGGCCAGATGAGGGTTTGGGTTTCAATTTCATAAGCGGCGTACCATTGTGCGCGGCTATTCCAGTAGACACTATGTGTCATCATATACACAATGTGCCCTATGATAAGCCCGTCCCTTTCTATGAATGCACTCTGACTCAGTGCGCTTTCAATGTGTGGACTGTAAACTCTGACAAGTCCAAACACTGACACTACACCCTGAAAGGAGACAAGGGCTTTCCCAAGGGCGGTATATTTACTTTTATTAGTCCCTGAAGGCTAAGAGGGGCTCTTATTACCCAGTCAATCTGTAGATTGTTTTCACATCTGGTTTCCTTTGGTGTGATATATGGTTTTCTACATGCAGTTACCCCTATACGTTCAAACCAACTCTTTAGGACAATCATAATAATGATTTTCAAGCTGTGGGAACTTTCCACCAGACTTTCAATTCCAATTACCACCATACAACTTTCTGAACTCTGAGGTCAGAACACCATCTAGGCGCCCCAAATAGGGATCCGTCAAGTTCTATCAAGTTGAGGGAGTTTTCTTTTTTTTTTAATAATAATCCAATTGCATTCGGGACTCTGGTATATTGGGTCACCTACAACCAATACACCAATCAGCCATAATATTACAACCACTGCCTTGATAAATAAACTACATAAATTAGTTTGTTACATTAGAATCTGGCATATGGGTGGGTTGTATAAGGCAGCAAGTTCTTGAAGTTGATGTGTTGGAAGCAGGAAAAATGGGCAACCACGCCACATCCCTTAATGTTGACGCTATTCCCTAATGGAAGCAGGATAATACACTGTGGACTCCCACTTCAAAAGATTGTTTGAAATTAGTGTTTACTTGATTTTCTAATTTTCTGGTTTAATGTGGTGTACAAACAAGCCTTATGCATGGAGGCACCACCTTTGCAACTTGGAGAGGTCTCGTCAAGAGGGTCTGAGCTGTTTTTGGCGCCACAAAGTGAACATTCCAAAATAATAGGCAGGCGGTTTTAACACAGGACGGCGGATAGTTTTTTGAAGATTAACAAGTCATTCGAGGGAATTTTCTTCAAGAGTTCTTCTTGGTAAAATGAGCAACGTGAAAATAACTGAAGAGATTTCGGTGTGATTGTCATGTTCACCCAACTCCACTAACTTAAAGAAGGTCTACAGGTTGCACTGATACTGTAATTCCAAGCAGTCAGAGAATGTACCACGGAGGCTGATGGAATCTAACAACCGTACCGTGAACCACCGCACCACATCCAGTGGCAAAAAAGGGGGTTTGATTAGGTTTGGTTTCTCATGGGGGAATCTTCTCAAACCGGTATTAGTATATCCGAACAAGCACCAACCTAACCTGAGCGATGCAGGTGCACTCGTGTCACTTGTTGTTTTGTTACACTTGATGGTTTATTTCATTTCAATTTGAGATCATAGCTTCCATTTGCATGCTCAGACTCTTCTTGTTAAGGCTTGCTTTGACATGAACAAATAGATATTAATATGCATGACACATTACCTAGGAAAACTTCAACCGCACCCAGTTTCAAACGCTTGACGCCCCTGGTGGGACAAGTCCAAAACGTCTGCTTGTTGCACTAGGTAGTGAACAGAAGCTCTTATTTTGGTCCACTTAGTGCACTCATCTAGGGATCCCGGAGTTATTCTGGATAGGTATTCTGCACGGGTATTCGGAATGATCTTAAAATAAAGTCCAGAATTAGGCTCGGATTGGCATTTGGATCCTAATTTGTTCCCAAAACTGAAACAAACATTTACTTTAGAGTTGTCAATGTTAAAGCTTTACTTCCGGGTTTTGTAAAGTGGTGGTGGTGGTGGTGGAGGAGGAGGCTGTGGAGATAGTGCTGGAGGAAGGAGGAACAGAGGAGCGCGCGCGCATGAGTGTGTGTGCGCGCGCTGACGCAGCTGAACACGGCCGAGTTGCACAGTCATGCTGATGTGGATCGGATCAATGGCACGCCACTAAACAGCTGGACGTGGAAAAAAAATAGAGCGCGCACTTTGTTTTGCTCGGCTATTTTGTTTCCTAGGTATGTCGCGGTGTTAAAAAAAAAAAAAAAAGGCTTCACTTCCGGAAGTTTTAACTTTGCCAGGACCGGATTAAAAGAGAACTTCTTCACGATGTTCTTCACACTTTAGTGCTTCTGGATCATAGGAACCCTCTGGACTCTGAATGGAAATAAATTTTTCTGGATCATGGTGAGTTTAAGAACTCTATATTGCATAGACAATAGTGTAGTCCTTCAAAAATGGGCATCCTGTACAGAAAGAAAGATTGCAAAAAAGAAAAAAACAGATCATATTCTAATGAAATATAGACGCCCAAATAGCACGTGGGGTGTTTGCACGAGCGCATAACGTTCATCGAGGTTTGTTTGCGTCTCGTGTTGAAAAGCATTACAAAACAAAAAGTGGGGGTTCTTTGCATGTTTGTTTGCTTTGGCATGCACTTGCTTGCACTGGCTTTCTCACTATGCCTTTTGCTGACTAAGGTCTGGTTTGCACTTTAGCTTGAACAACTAATCCTACCTGACATGTTTATATAAAACAGTAGGATTGTTTCTTTTCTTTTCTTTTTTTGTGTGTGTCTAATCCCAAAATAGTGATTTATTCCACTTACATTACATTTGGTATTTATATGGTGCATTTTTTGTATACATTTGGATAGAAAATACTTCCAAAATGGCCTTTTATTCATTTGTCATGATCTTGAAAAAACAAAAACAAACATAAGAAATGCTTAAAAAATGCTCCAGTTTGGGGAATACAACAGGAAGCATATGTAATAAATGAAAAACTACAATACAGCTACAAAAATCAGTTTTAAACCGAATTTAAGGATAGGTGTCTCTGTAAAACTCTGCACAGTTATTCCTTCCTTCTTACTAATGTACCTGGAACGATTCATTCGTTTAAAGTAGCTAATCACATTACATGACCAAGAGGGTGCTATTATTTTTGGATAACCTGATGTAGGTTAGGAAAGTATTGGTATCGATATTGTGTATGCATCGTACAAAGGATTTATATAAATTGTGATTTTGCTTTTATATTGCTTTAGTTTGTGATTTGCTTGAAAACTTATAATCACATGATGGACTTTTTCATATCATGACTAACTTCTTAAGAACTTTCTAGGCAGACATCATTTCCAGGAGGATGAGTGATTCATTCATGAGCATTACAAAGGCTTATAATGCTGAGTCGCAGATATCGGAATTATATTATTCTTTGCTGGTTTGTTATCAGGTCAACTTGTAAATAAATTAAACAACATGGTAAAGGAATATTTTAAAACGTTCTTGGTTTCAAACACAAGATGTTGAAGCAATGTTCCGAACCTTTCCTTAAATACTAAAGGAACTGTGCACACCTTAATCCATAATGACTGGTTCTTGCAGAGACTTCCGCAGGTCTTCTGAGTCATCGATGATACTCTTCAGCATAGTTACTTGATTAATCAGGTATTGCTGGCATTGGGGGTTAAAATATCTGGACAAAAGTATATATTGGGACATATGACTTTTCCACCATATGTGGTTCTTCACCAAAATAGGAGAGCTAGAAAGACCCAAACCTGTTCCATCATGACAATGCAGCTGTCCACAAAGTCAGCTCTATGAAGATATGCTTTTATTTGGAGTGAAAGATTTTGAGTGGCCTGCTATAGAGCTTTGACCTCAACCCTGTTAAACACCTGTGGGATGAATTGCAATGCTGACTGCACCCCAGGCCTTCTCACATCACCTACATCAGTACCTGACATTACTATAACCCTTGTGGCTAAATGAATCACAAATTTCCAAAAGCAAAATCTAGTGGAACATCTTCCCAGAAGAGTGAAGATGTGAATCTTATGGTCATGTATCTACAAACTATTGTTTATATTAGTATACTGTTTTTTTTTTTTTTTTGTCATGCTCAGTGAGGATGGATAATTCAAGTTCAGGCTTATTTTTCTCCTTTTAATTTGATATCTATGTGTCTCTGTTTTAAATATCACACTTTATGGCTAAAGGTTTGGGGAAACTGCCCCTTCTGCAAACTGTTGCAACAATGTTGAAGCACACAATTGTATAGTGTGTGCTGAAGTATTACAATTCCCTTTTGATCAAACTAAGAGGCCTGTTCTGGTGCTCTTGAGTGCAATTGTGTACCTTGAAGACGTGGTTTGCCTGACCTTCACCTGAATGAATGCTTTTGGGAACAATCAGAATACTGATTGCTCCCCTGGCCTTCTCACCAGACATCAGTGCCAAACCTGTTGTGGTTGAATGAACAGAATTCTCAACAGTATTACTTCAAGATCTAGAAAGCCTTCCCAGAAGAGTGGAGATAATTATTTGACAAAGGGTAGAGTAAATCTGGAATGGGATGCTTAAAATGTATGTATGGTACAGGGTTCACAAACATCTGGCCCTATAGTGTTTTTCCACTAATATATATACATTACATACATAAAGATCTGTTGTGGCTTGACTAGATTTCAATAATCAGTATATTGTGATAATTTTCTAGAACATTACCACAGTATTAAGGTGACCGGCAGGTAGTTAATAATAATCCAACTTTGTGCACGCCCTGCTATTCTTCACGTATCAATGTTGCTTTTTAACTTTATGCACATGTGACAGAGATTTTTTACATTAAGCCTACAGCAAGTTGCCTCGTCTCATGATAAGCCTGCTTCAAGGCAAATATTGCTCAATCAAACATTCCAAGTGCAATAACACGGGATGCAAAGTCTCTTCAGCCCTAATGTTCTGCAAATAAGTTCTGCAACCCAGTAGAACAAATCAAATTACTGCTAATTAAAAACGACACGCAGCCATGACAACTTTGGTATTCATTGCAAGGTTAATAGTGGTGTTTTTCTTTTTTTCTTTTTTTTGAGGGGGTGGGGTGGCTTTTTGGAAGGGTTTGATACTTAGAAAGGAAAAAGGAAGTGAAAGAGGATTCAGCAAAGTATATGTGGCTATTTGCATTCACAATTTGTAGGCCATTTGGGCTCTACTCAAGCATAAAAAAGATCTTTGTGCAGTTCTTTATAGATCATCTGTGAGGCAAGTCACCATGTCTAATTGAACTTGCCAACTTGGAGACATTGCAAACTGGTAAATTTCTTGCCTTTTTTTTTTCTTCTTTCTGTTTCAGCACACCTAATCAGAGGGCATAACATCACAGAACCACACTTAAAGAAATTTTTTTTGCGGATTTAGTATATGTGACATCTAGTTCTTTTGATGCCCTTTTGAGTTTCTTTTTCTTGGTATCTATGTGATATTCACACAGTATTTGGTCTGGATCATTAAACAATGCCTATTTGGTCTGAGAGAGACCCCAGTCATGATGGATTTCGAGTCAGACAAAAAAAGAATGGCTTCCTATCTCCCAATGACTACCAATTGTGTCTGTATTATTTCATGACACGTGGTTGGATCTAGACTATTTTGCCTCTTTAGACTCTAGACCCTATATCCTGTAAAACCGAATTACAACCCAGGCTTGGAGAATGATATGTCCAAGAAAGAAGAGGCCTACCAAAGATGAGGATTTCTCAGCCATCGTGGTGCCTTCAATGAAAGGCCATGGCTATCTGGACTACACCATTGAGAGTTACCCTTCCAGAGCTCTTCAATTCATCGATGAGTTGCGGCAACACGGACTGCTCTGTGACCTGGTACTTCGAGTGACGTACAAAGATACGATAGTGGATTTCAAGGTGAGAGTTGTGAGGGGTAAGTCCACAGGAAAGATGAGGGTCAGCATGATAAGAGATCAGCCTAAGTCAGCACAGTTTATCTTAGGGTAGCAGCTCTCCAAAAGGGCACAACTTGTTCTGTAAAGTTTGATGTGTAGGGTTCTTAGTATTACTAAATGAAAAAATATTTTGCCCAAATTATCTAATTTACTAAGGGTAGTTGCTCCTAGTCATCATTCATTTGTAAGGTATAATATATGTAAACTTCAAAACTTTAATACTTGATGGGAAGTATATATATCATTAGCTGGTTTCTTTCTAAGCTATTGCTTCTTGCGTTTATATATTATACATTAGTAGGACTAGCATGGCACACATTAATTAGCAGATTTACCACCAGCCAAGTTTGCTAAGCATTTAGGCAGAACATGCATGAGTCTTGAAACTGGGAGGGTCATGTTTGGGTCATCTTTTATTTGTCCACTTTGATCTTGTTATGCCTGTCACAGACGTGGGTCTATATTTTCCAGGTCCACAAACTGGTTCTGGCAGCCTGCAGCCCATACTTTAAAGCCATGTTTACCAGCAACTTCAAGGAGTGCCAGGCCTCAGAGGTGACTCTCAAGGATGTTTGCCCTCAGGTGATCAGCAGGCTAGTGGACTATGCATATACCTCTCGCATCACAGTAGGGGAAAAGTGTGTGCTGCATGTCCTGTTGGCTGCCATGCGCTTCCAAATGGAGGACGTGGCAAAAGCATGCTGTGACTTTCTGATCAAGAACCTAGAGCCCTCAAACGTTATTGGAATTGCCCGATTTGCAGAGGAGATTGGCTGTGTTGAGCTGCATCAACGTTGTCGAGAGTATATCAACAGTCACTTCAGTGAGGTATATGCTTCTATACATTGCAAGAATTTTCCTGATTTTCACAATTGTTTGGTATCTGTGGTAAACCGAGACACATCTAAGCTCTTTCTCCCAGGTGACCAAAGAAGAAGAGTTCTTCAGCCTGACACACTGCCAGCTGTCGGAGCTGATCAGTCAAGACAGTCTGAAGGTTCTGTGTGAGACTGAAGTCTACAAAGCCTGCATTGACTGGGTGCGTTGGGATGCAGAGGCTCGCTCCCAATACTTTCATGCTCTGCTTAATGCTGTTCATATCTATGCCTTGCCTGCCAAGTTCCTTAAGAGGCAACTGCAGTCATGCCCCATCTTGAGCAAGGCCAACTCCTGCAAAGACTTCCTCTCCAAAATCTTCCACGATATGACCCTCCGCAAGTACCTGCCCCCTACTCCATACCGAGGCACTAAGTTAATCTACGTGTCTGGAGGTTACAAGCAGCACTCGTTAGACTCCATGGAGGCCTTTGACCCACGAAACAACACCTGGCTTAAACTGGCACCGATGGAGCAACCCTGCAGTGGCTTGGGGGCATCTGTACTATTTGGACTCTTTTACACTGTGGGGGGTCGAAACCTCTCACTGCAGAGCAATACAGACTCTGCAACGCTGTCCTGCTACAACCCCATGACCAATCAGTGGACCCGGCTGGCTTCACTTAACACAGCTAGAAATAGAGTGGGGACTGGGGAGCTCGATGGAAGCATTTATGCTTTTGGAGGATCCTATGGCTCCACACATCACAACACAGTGGAGAGGTGAGTGTACAGAATCCTTGTAGTGTCATAATCATCATTGATAATTTATAAAGCACTTGGTTCATTTAGGGGCTTGGCAGTAAAAGGTTAAAAGGGAACACTACTTCTGTTTCACCAATTATTCTGTTAATTTTGGTTTATTCTTTCATTCTATTTTATTCTCTTTCTTTTGGAGAACTAATTATTTTTGCTTGTGTTACTAAAATGTAATTGAACATTTTTCAATTGTGAAATCAAATGTTTGGCCAGTAGCACCATGACTAGTTGCTAAAGATGAATTAAAGAACTAAAGCATATCATATGCTTGAATGAAAGTTCTAACATGACAGTTCTAACATATAGCTCTAGTTCCAATGAGGAAACACATGCCATCCCCCACCCCCAGAATTTCTTATGTCTGTCATGTACACATGATCTGTTCTTTCTAAACAATGTATTTGTATTCACTATCATCCCTGCCATGTACATTACAGGATTAATAAGAAGCAAATTTGCAATGGGGGAACGTGTTTTCACAAACGCCTTGGCATTTGGCCTTGTGGTGTTGCATGTGAACGACGGACGGTGGTTAAGTGGTGTACAATGTTTTGACTTGGCATGTGCATCTCTCTAACAACAGGCAAAATCTGTTCTGATTCAGTGAAGTCACTTAGGATGAACAAACTCCATGCCATAGCTAATAGCAAGCTTTCGAAGAGCACTGCCAGTTCTAATACCATTCCTAATAGGTGCAATAACAGGAATCATATTAGTCACTCTTACCAGCCTTCTCGCTTGCCTCTAGTCTTTTGTTCTTTTTTTTTTGAGTGTCACAGGAAGGAAAAAACAGCATTGGTTTGTGTTTGCTTGGGCTTAAAAAATACATATTATATATATATATATATATATATATATATATATATATATGTATATGTATATGTATATGTATATATGATTATTTTATTATTTTATTTTTTTTAACTTTTACCAAGGATGACAAGCAACGTCTTTATCCCCAGCGTTCCATGCCGTTTGACCCAATATTGATGCAACATTGCTCTAATGTGGGTATTAGCGTGTGCAGGTATTAGCAGGTTTTTCCATAGTAAAAAAAAAAAGATCAGAATGCCCAAGTAACCGCCATTCACAAATAAAAAATGTGCATCTTACTGCCAGAACAGTATGTATTTCGAGCTAAAATAACAACAATGAAAATATATTTTGCGTCTAGTCGTCTGAGAGAGTCAAAGTCAGAGATGCACTTGGCTTGTTTGGCAAGTCTAAATCAAAATTATTTTTGTTTGTTTGCTATTTGCCTTTTAGGGGACATTTTAGGCTCAGAACTCTTTCATTCATAGGTCAGAAATGTGGCAATGGAAGACCTTCAACAAGGGTGCACAGAACAAAAATCACAGAAGCTCTGACAATATGGATCTAGTATCTACACTCAAATAATACATGGCAAGTTTGGTCCACTTCCTGCAGCTGAGTCAGTGCAGGATCAAGTCCCTTTCTCACAGCAATTGAATCTCTCTAGAATTTACTTGGACCAGAACCATGACCTTGTAAATGAACCGAAAAAGCAGAAACCATCTGCTTATGGGCGTGTATATAGGGGTTTTATAGGGGTGAGGCTGAAAACATTCTCGTAAGAAACGCTTTTTATTTTTAATACAGCAACTTTGGTCTTAATCTTCTCAGTGTTTGCACGTTTGGCTTGGTACATGCAGTTGTGTCGCAATTCGAAGCCGCCACACTTGGTTGCTCTGATCTGCCTAAATAAAACACATTGGGGGATGTCACTAGAACAAAAGTAAAACTTCAATGGACTAAACTGTCTATGTGAAAGCACTCTCACACTGAGGAACTTTTAATTATGTCCCTTGTTTGGCACCTGATCAATCCAAAGCCTCTGAAAACCTTTATATAAGGAAGTGGCGTGTACATCCATGTTGTTGAAAGACTTTGTTTGAGTTTGGACTGTTTTTCTGTGGATCACATAACATAGCTGCAAGCTATAGTAATCCCAGGGTTGGGTATCAAGTTCTGTGAGAAAGTATTTCAGGTCAGGACACAGTTTTACGACACCAGGATATTGGTTGTATGGATCCTATTATGTAGTAGACGTTTTCTTTCATACATAAATATATAGTGTACAATACACAGTCTGTATAGTTTGCATTACAACTATAGGTACGAGACTATGAGAGGATAATTAGTCCTGCCTGTGGGTGGAAGTTAGCCCTCTCAATGGTTTTTAAATACAGACTCATCTGTTCAAACAAGAACATGAAAATGAAAGAGAAAGAAGGTAGTAATGATGACCTGTACACTAGCACTGTGGCCACACAGTTCCAGGATCCTTGGTTTGATCCTAAGCTCAGGTTACTGTCTGTGTGGATTCTCCGGTTTCCACCTATCTCTCGAAAATGTTCCATTGGATATGCAACATTGGCCATAAACTCAAATGTGCTTGTATTTGAATGTCTAGCAAAGTAGATTTCTGCTTTGGTGTTTCTGAAGTTGAATAAATGAGTTCTGAATCTTCTTTTATACAGGTACGATCCGGAGACAAACAGGTGGACGTATGTGGCACCAATGTCAGTAGCACGCCTGGGAGCTGGTGTAGCAGCGTGTGGGGGAGCTCTGTATGTGGTGGGTGGCTTTGATGGCCAAAACCGTTGGAGAACAGTGGAACGTTACCAACCAGACACCAACACTTGGCACCATGTAGCACCTATGCACACTGCACGAAGTGGTTTAGGTAAATATTAACTAGCTGGCAGCTTATGTATTATTTTTGCAAACCCATTGATGTTTTTCACCAACACTGGAGCAGAGACAATTTTGGGAAAGGTTGCCATCCCATCCCATTGCCAGCAGCACCATATTTAAACTAACACACAGTGTTATTAACACTAAGGGATAGTTAATTGTTGGAAAAAGGCCAGTAGCCTCTAATTCCTAATATTCCTGATCTTGGCAACGGGATGTGGCCTTCTGCGTTTGTATCCCATCCAACGCATGGTTCACATTGCTGCGCATTCTGTGGTGCTTTTTTGCTCATCAGGGTGGTTAAGAGTGATTATTTCAGTTGCTGCTGTGACCTTTTTCTCTGAAAATGTATGGCTATAATATTTAAATCTTTCATCAAGAAGGTATTTGCTCTTGCAGAAATTAATGCTGAAAGGATGCTTTTTTTAGTTTGATGTGAACTCATTGTCTGAAGCTCTTTATTTCTTTTAACATGACTATGCATTTGACTGCTGCCACATGATTGGTTAATTGAATCATTAAATAATTGGAACTGAATATTTTACCAGTACTTGGATAATGCCACTGATTAAACAGGGCTGGTATTATGATTACACTTTATGTAATGCACATACTGGAAAAACAAAAATTCTGGTGGAAAGCGGTTAATGGAAATTTACTGACCTGCGATTTTTTTTTTATTCCTAAACCATGCAGGTGTGGCGTCTATAGATTCTTACCTCTACGCAGTGGGTGGTTATGATGGCCAAAGGCAACTCAACACTATGGAGAGATACAACGTAGCTAGAGATGTTTGGGAGCCCGTGGCATCCATGGTCCACAGTCGAAGTGCCCACGGAATCACGGTCTACCATGACAAAATCTTCGTGTTCGGTAAGCAGCAACACTTCTCCTGATAGTTCCTTCTCTAGCCACCTATGTGTGGAACAGCGAGAGACAGAAGTACAATGTGTTTCATCGTCGTTTATTTACTAGAAAAATGGAGGTTTTGTGTCTTCATTGTATTTGCCTGTCGAAGAGGCAGGGCTCTCATTACAGGGCCATTTCCGTATTAGTGGGAACACAATGAGGAGTCATTCACAAGTTAATCTGCAATAAACCAGCACTTTGCTTCTGTTTTGTACGTGGCATCTCGACACGACACAAAATCAGTTTTCTGACTGGGACTTGATCGCAGTAAACGTCTTTTCAACATTTAGTAGCATCAACAATCCTAGTCTTCTACCAAGAGCTATTTATATATCCTCCTCCATGACACCAGCGAATTCAGTGATCTGCTCACACAAGTATTCTCTTTATACATTCCTTTTATAATTGATGGCACCTTTTAACCTGATAATTACTTAATTACTATAGTACATCTTTGCTCGGTAAATCTGCTAGTAAGGACCAAATCACTTCAGGTTGGTTTGTTACAATAGAAGAAGGAACTGTGGCGTCATATGATATGGCCCAAAGCAAAGTCGTTTTTTAACCATATATAGAACGTCCAAGGAAACCGGTTTTTGCAGGCACTTATGATATAGCAGCTATAAACACTAGTTCATTTACAAGCCTGTTTTTTTTTTTTTTTTTTTTTTCAACTAGACAGTCCAAAGTCTTTCATGACATTCTAAACAAATGTAAAGCAAGTTTTCCATGTGTTGAAGATTAAACGCTGGAGAATCTTTTCAAAAAATGCAAGAAAAACAAACAACATCTCACTGAAAAGTCAACATAGCAATATATTTTTATATGGACGGTCCAAAATACATGCATTACATCATACCTATAGAAATGAGCTTCTGAGCAAATCAACATGTAACATGGTTACTTTTGAGAATTAAAATGTGAATTAATGTTTTCTTTTGCTGCCTTTAAGGTGGTTTCAACCAGAGCGGCTTCCTTTCCAGTGTGGAGAGTTACTGCCCAGGAAGTAACCAGTGGACATACGTGACTGACATGCCAGTGGGACGGAGTGGGATGGGAGTGGGTGTAACCATGGAGCCGTGCCCGGGCTGTCTTCCTGAGGAGGAAGACGATGAATGAAGTGGACTTTGAACCTTGCAACCTCATCAGAGATTAGTGCCCGGCCCCTTGAAGTCAGGCATATTCGAGACTCCCAGCTTTTGTTTAGTGGCAGTATTTGAAAACGTAGACCGTGTTGGTTTGTGTGTTATGGAGATCACTGGACTGCAAACTTGTTCTAATGAGCTGGGATTCCTGTGTGATTAAAATAAGAATTAAAATTGTGGTCTGTATATTTGCAGATTTTTTTAAAAGAAAAATGTGTAATCTATTAGATAAATATTTTGACTGCTACAGAACGTGTCATTTATTTTACATTTCTATTTAAACTGTACGTCTGATTTCGGTTGTAACCTTAAGCATGGCCACTAGGTGGAGGAATTTATCTTCCGCAGAAAGGGGGAATGCATTCCACTGTGGGATATGTCCAGTTCTTCAGTGTGGGTTTTTCTTTAACTGATAATACTAATAATTGTATTTATTTCGGCATTTTGACACCTAACGGGGCAGTACAAACAAATATATAATAAAAAACAAAAAAAAGAGTAAACATTGAGACGCACTGGAAATCAAGTAAACATTAGCGGTCATGAATTATCGAAAGCGACGAACGAACGAGCAGGCCTGCTGAGTAACGTGATTAAGTGGTGGAAAATGGAGGAGGATGTTTGCGTGACATAATGAGATATAAAATGTAATTTAAATATGTTGAAGTGAACAGATGCATTCTGACTACTGCCTGAATGCGAAAAAGGATCAAAGTAAATTGATCATTTATTTAATAAAAGATATTTACCCACTTAATATTTTCCAAGATAATGACGTGTAGCATTATGAGTCACGTCTATTTAAAATATATATATTATGTGTACAGATTTAATTGAGTTCAAATCTGATGATTGTCAGCCTGCCACAGCTGCTTGGATAGCATTTATTATTTTAAAGCCTTTTAAATAAGGCTAATCAAAATATTAGCAAAAAGGTAACAAGTGAACACAAAATGCAGTTTTTAAATGAAGGTTTTTATTATTGGGGGGGGGGGTGTCCCAAAATACACCCCCCCCCCCCTGTCAAAACTATGGTTTATCACACCTGAGTTCAATTTATCTAGCCACACCTGTTCACAATCAAGAAATATCTTAAATAGGACCTGCCTGGTGAAGTAGACCAAAAGATCCTCAAAAGCTAGACATCATGCTGAGATCCAAAGAAAATCAGAAAAAAATTAGAAAGAAAGTAATGGAAATCTATCAGTCTGGAAAAGGTTAGAAAGCCATTTCTAAAGCTTTGGGACGCCAGCGAACCACAGTGAGAGCCATTATTTACAAATGGCAAAAACATGGAACAATGAAGAACCTTCCCAGGACCGGCCAACCAAAATTATCCCAAGAGCACAGTGACGACTCATTCAAGAGGTCACAAAACCCCCATAACAACATCCAAAGAACTGCAGGCCTAACTTGCCTCAGTTAAGGTCAGTGTTCATGACTCCACCATAACAAAGAGACCCGGCAAAAATGGTCTGCATGGAAGAGTTCCAAGACCAAAACCGCTGCTGAGCAAAAAGAACATAAAGGCTTGTCTCAGTTTTGCCAGAAAACATCTTGATCCCCAAGACTTTTGGAAAAATACTCTGTGGACTGACGAAACAAAAGTTGAACTTTTTGGAAGGTGTGTGTCCCATTACGTCTGGCGTAAAAGTAACACCGCAATTTTAGAAAAAAGAACATCATACCAACAGTGAAATATGGTGGTGGTGGTAGTGTGATGGTCTGGCACTGTTTTGCTGCTTCAGGGCCTGAAAGATTGCTGTGATCAATGGAACCATGAATTCAGCTGTTTACTAAAAAATCCTGAAGGAGAATGTCCGGCCATCTGTTCATGACCTCAAGCTGAAGGAAACTTAGGTTCTGCAGCAGGACAATGATCCAAAACACACCAGCAAGTCCACCTCTGAATGGCTGAAGAAAAACAAAATGGAGACTTTGGAGTGGCCTAGTCAAAGTCCTGACGAAAATCCCATTGAGATGCTGTGGCATGACCTTAAGAATTCGGTTCATGCTTGAAAAGACTCCAATGTGGGTGAATTACAACAATTCTGCATAGATGAGTGGACCAACATTCCTCCACAGCGCTGTAACAGACTCATTGTAAGTTATTGCAAATGCTTGAATGCAGTTGCTGCTGCTAAGGGAGGCCCAACCAGTTATTAGGTTTAGGGACAAACACAGGGTCATGTAGGTTTGGATTTTGTTTTCCCTTTATAATAAAAGCCTTTATTTAAAAGCTGCATTTTGTGTTGACGTGTTATCTTTTACAAATATTTAAAATAGTTTGATTAGTATTATTGTTATGAAATAGTATTATTTTTTATTCAAGATTTGAATATTCCAGTGTCACACTTGCACACAACAATTACAGCCATCGTATGAGGCTGGCGAGGGAACAACTGGTTGGTGCTTGAGGAATAACCGTTTTAGGCACTTTTCATAACATTAATTGTAATAAAAATCCAATAAAAAGTACAAAGTTGCAGATGAGGAATAAAGCATGTCCGGAAGCGTTAATATCTAAAGTTGATGCATAGTTATAGTTATGTTGTGAACTCAAATCTTGTTAATCTTTTTCCAGGCTCCAACAAATCTACATGCAATATTGCCTTATCACCACTGTGCTGGTTTGGTGTTCCCATGAGCACTTGCCAACATGCCCTTATTCCCTTGATGCTACATAGAGATCAGTTTCTCACGTGACGTCATGGCATTAGTCACCCAGCACACGTCAATATGTTGTTCGTCTCTGCTGGTTCTGGCCTGGTGCCCCTTTCAGAAATAATATGCTTCTTAGGAGAATCAGCGTCTATATCAATGGTGCAATTAAGATTGGCGATTTGGTGGAAATTCGAACGCATTTTGGGTACAATAGCAGTTCTCAGTAGTCTCACCATGTTTACTGTGATTCGGTTTTCCACCTAGTGCTAAATGAAAATGGTTCAATGTATAATTGTGGCTTCTTTGTACAAAAAAAAAGAGGTTTTAGGGAAACCCCACCTGTTGTAGAGTATGAGGATGTCTCCAGAGAAACAATGGATATCTGGCACATAGGCCCAACAGTCCATTAAGTGGGAAAGATTTTCCCAATGTATACTTTCCAAAATTGTGGAAAAACAATCTCTCAGACACACACTTCGAGATGGATGGCTTGTGTGCATGAAAGCCCTGAAGGCTTCTTGTGCTTGACATATCTGATTGGTAGGGAAGGGTGGGGCTGCTCATCGTCAAGCTTTTTCTGGAATGACTCACATAGCAAAACATATGACGCACCGGTGCTTTCTCGCTGTTTATCTCTCTTTTTCTCTTGCAAGTCTCTCTGTTCATGGTGCGTCATGCCGACAACCTCAGAACTTAGCAAAGCGGAACGTATTCCCAAACTCTGGAGCAGCTAAGCATGATCACAATCGGGTTTTTTTTCCATGCAACATACAGTAACGTTACTTCAAAATAGTCGTTGTCGGCTCTTAAAACCTGCTTTCAAGGTCCTCCGAGCAATTCTCTTCACCGCTGGAGAATTTCATGAATGTTTAAAGGACTGCTGCACGTACCGAGGACTACCAAGCTTACATTTTCATTAACATTTGGATCAACGTCCGTATTTAAATGAACATGTATTGAAATGCTACTGAACAAGAACAGATGTTTGAGGGTTTTTTTACCCGTCGAAACAATACAGTCGTAATACACAATTTACAATGAGTTCATTACAATGCTATAAAATGTGTTATATTGGAACAAGCCTAAAGGCATCAGCAACATGCAAACACCTTTTCTCTCTGGGGAAAAAAAAAGAAAGAAAGAGAGGAATAATAGCCTCTGCTGACTGATGAGCCATTCTAGATGTCTCATACCGGAAATGACACACTCCACCATGACCAAGATAGGAATAACTCGTTATTTGTTACAGTTTATCAGCAAGCTTTTCAAGCACAAGCTGTATTTCAAATGCAGAATGCTCAGACAGGCAAGGTTGGGCTCTACAAATACATTATTTAAAAATATATATTTTTCATCACTATCAATCCCTATTCATTTCCTATCAACTGTTAGGAGTGAGCAATCAGGGTATAAGCATGACATAAAGGGTTAGAGATGGAGCAACTTATGTTTGTTTCTTGTATATAATCAAAAAGAGTTTAAGAACAATACAGCAGAAGTGCTCAGAGGAGACAATCAGTGATTGGTGGAAACAAGGTGGTCATTGATTTGTTGTTGGGAAAGACGCAATGGTGTTTAGTAATAGGTTTGTAGTAAATAAAAGTAATTGCTCAAAAAATTAACGGTGAGCGAACATCATTGGTAACATTGAGGCTCAGAGATGGTTTATTGGTAAAAGTGGTGAGTTCACAGGGAACACTGGTGATTGGCTATTGGATAAAATGGCGATCAGTGATTGGTCATGGGATAAAAATGGTGTTCAGTGATTTGGCATTGAATAAAATGATCAGAAATTATTGGATAAAAATAATCAGGGATTGGTTTAATCTATAAAACTGGTGATTTGTGTTTGGTCATTGAATAAAAATTGTAAATCAGTGATTGGTTTGATGGATACCAAATTATCATCATTGATTCGTTACTGGATAAAATGGTGATCAGTTTGTTACTTTGGCATTTACATGTGTATCTCAGGTTGTAATCACTAGTGGTGACACCATCAAACTTGTTCTCAACTTGCTGTGATGAGAACTGAAGAAATATAGAGTGGGACAGTTGCTTTATGTTCTTGGTGTAGCATAAGTCAATGTATGAAAATCATCACGGTAAACGGGATGAAATGCTTGTTTAAAATGAAAGTGTATCTGTTGCATGTGCTCTGAGGAAACATTTCAGAAATGTGGGGCCTCACGTATTCATCAGCCCCAGGCCAGGCATTAGCGTAATGCTGCCCCGTCTACCACATAAGTTCTCAATCCCAGTTCTGGAGACTCTAATCAACTGCACATTTTTGTTTCTTCTGATCTAACACGAACGACTGAGGTCATAAAGGCTTTGTTAAGTACCTGATGAGTACGGTCTTGTGTGTTGAAGGGGTCGTGTTTTATTCCGTAGACATTTTTCCGGCCGAGATTCTAAATCAAGTAGCTTGCAGTTAATCTACTCTTGAGTCACTCTTGTTTGCAATTAGGCAATGGATTTGTGTTCAAATATCCTACTGTAGGTTTGCTGCAGTCGGGATGCATCGTTGATATGAAACGACATTGTGTCGTTGGCGTTAGTGTGTGTGGCCGCAGCGTTCAAATTTGGCCTTTGATTCGAGCGCACTTAACTAAACGCAGTTCGAGTGACACCTGGTGAAGTTCAGGCACTGCATTCTAAGCAATTCTTTCATGAAACGCTTCCAAACAGCTTGCTGTTTTAAAACTTGACAAGCCCATGAATCCCCAAGAGGCTTAATTGTTGTTTCAACTGCCCATATAATTCTTTATATTCATTACCCAACTTGTGCCGGTCAACAACCATCTGTCTCTTTTATGTTAAAGCCCAATTTTATAATTAGCTTCTTACTGGTGTCTATTGCTCCTGTGGTGAATTTACCACTGACTATGAAACAAAGAACACCCGTTAAAAGATTCCTGGATTTTTTTTCTCTGGTCGTCGAATCGAGTCGGGGTGGGACTATACATGGATCGATGCCAAATCAACAATCAGAATCGGCCGTTTGCTTACATCAGCACCACTTTTTCCTGCTTTCCTCAACCACACAATCTGCACTGCCTTATTTCCTGAGCAAATTAGCAATTTTTCCCCCCCATTTTATATACACTGGTTAAGTATGGAGTGGCATGATGGGTAGCGTTGGTGTACTGCAGCTTTCCGTTTCCTGGTTGCGTCCTAAATTGGGTTTAATGTCTATGTGGATCTTGGTGTCTGTATGGGTTCCGTCCAGGTTCTCCGGTTTCCTCCCACCATCCGCGGTGCGTTCTCAGCTGGCAAACCCAGTGTCCCTGGGATTCCTCGCAATGCTGACTAGAATAAAGCCTTTACTACGGCTGAACAAATGAACACTTTTGTATTCGTATTATACACGTATTGGCCAAGGGAACAGTTTCTGACGTGTCTAGATAAAAACTCAGCGGATAACTACCAGAACTCTCTTTCCGAGCTTCGCCATCAAAACTTATGATTGGTCCTTCAGCTCCTCGTTGATGACAAGTCGCTGAGTACGACCATGAAAACGCTTTGTAATTGGTATGTTTCACTAAACCAGGTGTGATGTCTGCTGGCTCGGCTAAAACAGCTGAAAGAAGGATGTAGCAGTGGTGTGAACGCAAACTGCAATCTTACCTTTTTGTTTTTCCAACACTCACAGACACCAAGCACACACTATTGGCTATATATGATCTTCTGTATGGGTTCCTGCAGACCTCATCTTTTGTCACTCGCACTCAATCAATTTGTTTCGCTTTATCCGACAAAATGTTTATGAAAAATGTACCAAATGGATGTCTGAAAAAAAAAGATTTGAAATGGTACATGTGATTATATATATATATTATAGCTAGAGCTTCCTTCACCTTTCCACCATTCACCATGAGCTTCACAGTGTAGATGGCATGTGATACCGTTGTTTTCACACAGAGGGAGCTAAGTAACTTCACTTTGGTAGTTTGGGGAGACTTTTGGAGAAGACGCTTAGATCCCAGAAGTGATACCCAAAAAAAAAAAACTAAAGGTCTCCAGTTCCGCATGACTAAAAGGAAACAAAAATAGTTATTGATTAAATAGAAATCATCATTGATAACCAGAGATATTTTCTTTTCTTTTTTTAACAACATATCGCAACCATCCTTATTGTCTCATGTATTATCCATACCTCAAGACCCGTCTGTGTGACCTGCATTACCTGTAACCTTTCGGACCGCTTCCACACACCTGACCGACCTTGAAAGCTGTCGGTGGGCAAATTCGCTGAGGAACTGTTGGGAAATAAACCTTTGTGAACGCTTTAAGGATATGAGGATGTTCTTTTATGTGACTTTACAGTGTTTGTACCCAGAGTTCATTGCAGACAAGCTTTTAAATTCATGCCTTTTTCCCCTAGGATATTATTTAGTCCAAACTTCTAGGCCTTTGGTGTTTTTTGGTTCTCTTTTCTAATAGCCAAATCTTCAGGTTCCTTATAATATAGAAAACAGTGTGTGTGTGTGTGTGTGTGTGTATATATATATATATGCGTGTGTGTAATATTGGAACATTAAGTACGCGCGTGCGGGACGAAGGCGGGATTTTTGGCTCCTGAGGCGTCCAAAAACAGACCGCAAATCAGCTCACTATCGGGCTAAAGCTATATTATTCGACTTGTACGACCGTTTAAACGTTTTTTAAAAAAGTATTTATAGGTATACTGTTAGATACTGTTCGGTTAGTTTACTAAGCGTGAGAGACACACGACGGCGAAATCTAAACTGTGCTCAACACTTCTTTCTCTCCAAACTCACCTCAGCAGCGCGACTGACCTGTTTCAAGCTCCCCACTCGGTGAATTGATTCTACTACAGGTCCGCCTGAAAGCGGGCTCCAGGCAGCGGGGGTGTTTACTTCTCTCCGCTTGTGTTTATTCCCCCAAACACCGTAAAATCTGCATCGAAACGCGTTCGCACCATGATGCAAAACTCTAATAATCGAACCAGTATCTAAATACACAGGTCAATTTGCGCGCGCACCTTTCGTATGCGGAAGAACGCTTTCTTTGTCCCCCCGCAATGAAAATGAAACATTCCACAATTTATTCCAGGGAAAGACTGACAGTTTTTTGGGTCATGAAGCAGCTGTTCAAGTCAGCGTCCTGCCCTCCCTCCGCGGGAATAAGAAATGAGTACATTTTAAATTAGATAAGTAAATTTTTTTTCTTTTCTTTTTCTTTTTTTTCTACGTAGAAAATGCATCGAGTTTTTATTTTAATAAAAGGGTAAGTTTAATGAGACAGTGTATACGTAAAGGAAATTAGGTTTTTTAATGCATTTGGTAAACATTAGTATACCAGTTTTTGCTCACAGGTATACAAAGTTTCAGGATTATATTGACTACTTAACACACTATATATACACACACACACACACACACACACACACACACACACACACCGATGACAATTTTGTACACTTTCTCATTCTCATCAGATTGTCACCTGGAATCGTTTTCCAACAATCTTGAAGAGGTGTTGAGTGCTTGTTGGCTGCTTTTCCTTCACTCTCCGATCCAACTCATTCCAAACCATCTCAGCTGGATTTGGATCAGGTGATTGTTGAGGCCAGGTCATCTAATCACCTTCTCCATCACTCTCCTTCTTGGATGAATAACTCTTACATAACCTGGTGGTGCGATGTGGTCATTGTCCTGTTGAACGCACTAAGTGCATACCAAATGCGATGGCATGCCGCTGCAAAATGCTGTGGTAACCATGCTGGTTGTGTGCCCTAAGTTATGAGAAAGTCACCAACAGTGTCAACAGAAAATACCCTTACACCATCATACCTCCTCCTACAAGGTTCACAGTGGGAACCACACATTCAGGAACCGTCCATTCACCCTCAGTTTATCCAACCAAGACGTGACAGTTAGCATTAAAAACTCAAATTTGGTCAAATGTACAGTTTTTAACTGATTTAATTCTCTTCGGCTGGTTGTTCTTCCGAAATAATAATGTCTTTGATGCAGTTTGACCATGACTTGTGCAGTTTCCATTAATCAGTAGATGTGGAAATATGTCTGCCATTTGGTTGGTAATTACAATAATGGTAATTATAATAAACTTATCCTCTGCAGCAGAGGTAGCTTTCCTTTCCTTGGATGGTCCTCATGAGATCCTGTCTCCTCATAGCTTTTGATGGTTTTGGCAAGTGCACTTCGAGATACATTTAAAGATATGAGATGTTAAGGATATCTTCACTATTATTTACAATGTTGAGAATATATACATACATTGCTGCTCATCTTTGTTAAAAAGTTATCAATTATTAAGATCAGATTCACTTCCATTTGCTAGATTATCAGTTTCTTCATGCCTGTGGGACTTGCAGTGTGAGTCATTACAGTACAAAAAAAATAACCACAGAATAGGACTATTTATATTACAGCTAAGGTTCAGTTCAGTGTGTTCACGTCTCAGATGCTTTGCATCTCTTTGCCTCTTTGCCACATGGTGTGCTCAATAGTCTAGAAGTCCTGTTTGTGGAGAAAAGTGGCGAGACGCAATGCTCTTTGATCTTATAGGTCTGGGTCGGACGTGTCGGATTCCAGGCGTGGAGGGTGAGGGGGACAACAGAGAGTCTGTAGAGATTTAATGTGAGCCATTCAACATACCGGTGGCCTACAGGAGCTTTGTGACAAATTTTATCCCACAATATACCACATAAATTCTTTTTTTTTTTTTATTAGTCTAGCCATTGTGTTGGTCTGAACATGAAAGGTTTAGGGGAAATGTGAAATCTAAAACATTTAAAATCAAGTGCTGTAAATTGCAAGTTGACATTTGTTAGTGCATTTCTTAAGTTCCCGTGTCAGTACGCCATTTAAGTTTATATGCAAAGAAAATGGAAAACAATGAATCTTATCCAGTAATATACAGTACATTTGAGTCAATGCGTACTGAAGCATTACAAAGAAATATTAAGCTTGTTAGGATGATGCAAAGATGGTTGGTGCATTTGGTTGATGTGTGTAGCTTGTACATTTAGGCTTGTTTTGCTAATCCCCCAATTTAGCTAGTACAAAATCTAGCATGTGACATGGATTAATCAAACAAATACATATTAAAACAACTTGATCTATGTTAATCACATAGTTAAAAATAGGCTATCAATTCTGGCTACATACACAATGAGGAAGTTGTTGATTTCTAGTGTAAACATAGGGTTAATGGAATAAAACAAGACCACCTAATTGATACCATTTTCGAATTACAGTAGCTCAGATGTAATTGATGAGCCAGTGCATGATGTTCAGTGCTTACCTTTTTTTTCCACTGGTGCTACAAGGCTAACTGTATTTGTGTCTTTTGAAGCAAATTATATGGTAATATGGGTGTGAATTATTGGAAAATATTCCGTTAGATATGAGATTTCCAAGGACAGCGGGTTGTGTTGCTGCCTGACAGCTCCACAGGCTGTTTCACATGTTTTCCCTCTTAGCTTATGAGGTGTTCCTCTGGGTTTGCAGTTTTTTTTCTCCAGCTCCTGGAAAACAAGGTGGATTTCTCCTGAGTGTGCCAATGTGTGATGGACTGGGATGCCACTCAGATTCCCATTCTTAGGATTGGCTCTGCATTGACAAACACCCTAATAAGGAAAAATGCTTACTGAAGAAACAAATGTATGAATAAAACTTCTATTAAAGTTTGTAGATTTAGTGCAAAAATTAAAAACGTTTTCTATTACCAATAATTTACATAACAGTGGTCCCCAACCCCTGGGTCAATTGGTACAGGGCCGCAGAGAGAATACATAACTTAGATTATTTCCGTTTAATTTATTAGCTGATTCTGAACGATGTATTATTTTGGAAAGTTACCGGATTCTCTCCGCCACATCTGTCTATGACTCACTCTTGATGCTGGTCACATGTCTTACCTACATCTGCTACCTTTTTAAAGGGGCTGCTCCGGCCGCTAACACATAATACATTACCGCTAAATCGAAACCCGCAAGCTAGCAAAATGAACAAAAAAACAACACAGTGGATTCACGTTTATTATTATATTTAGAAAATACCAGTTTTTATGCCGGTCGTATCATTTTATTTTGTTGTATTTATCCGCCACACCTTAAAGGCTGGTCCGTGAAAATATTGTCTGGCATGAAACCGGTTTGTGGCGCATAAAAAAGGTTGGGGACCTCTGCTATATAATATATGTATTTCACAATTTATAGTTCTTTGAAGTTATTAATAAGATTTTAGACACAGCTCTTGCTATGTCTTAATGAGTTCAATCCAGTGTGGCAGAGAAGGAGAACTACAAATCTTCGGGTCAAACTACTGGCCTAGATCCTGACAAATACAATTTGCAGGCTTTTTTTTATTGCACTCAGGTTAGCACTTCAAAGTTTTGGGTCTAAAAAAGGCATTTTGTTTTAGCTGAATCACAAATGGATAAAAAGGTGCACAGTGAAAGAAGTAATGGTTTGAACAATGACCTTAAAGTTGGTATTAATATTAAACCATTAGAACGTCCCACCATCAGAAATTCGACTTGCATTTACATAATAAATGGCATCACTAGAAAACACTATGGTAACATGAAAGGAAGCCATGACTGACATTTACCACCCACTGCAAATCAGACCCTGCCAATCAAAAAAACAGTATCCAATGTCCATCCACAGTAAGAAGCAAGCACCCGTATCTTGTTTGAACATCACAGGGCAGCTGCACACAGCTGGATTAAAGTGCAGTCTGCTCTCTTGCGCATACATGAGCTCAGAGACGCCCAAGTTTGGTCAGTGTAACACACACGACGTGAGACGTAGTAATGCTATCCTTACAGAGGCCATGTCTAGTGGAAAAATGGTTGAACATTGAAAATGGTTTTAAGGACTATACACACTAAATTGGACTTTCCATCCAAAGACCTTAAACTACTAAACTATGGCAGCCTAATCTATGTGTCACGTTTAAAGCAAACAAGAACAAACCCATTCATTAGATCTTGCTGTGAAGAGAGCAATGAAATCCAGATATTGTTCGACATTGAATTGTGCTTCTGTCTGCCTTGCAGTGCATCAGCTGCAGATGTCCACTCTACATCTGAAAAAAATGAATTGTCGCTACAGAGATGGGAACTAATGAAGTACAAATACTTACTTCACTATTTATTTTTCAGGAACATTTTTAATTTCACTCATTAAATTTTTTGCACAAACATCTGTTCTTTCTACTTTTTACATTTTAAAACCAGACTCGTAATCGATTTGGTGATTTTTTTCTTTTCATTGCTTGCTGTTTTCAGCCCATCAACCTATTTCCTGTCATTGCATGGCTTTTTCAACCTACCACTGGCGTATCATTTTCTGGCTATCACACACCACAGATCTTGGCTAGCCTACGAAGCTAACGACGAGCAAGGCAACAAAGAAATATGGTTAACATGGATGAGAAAAAAGTGAGTCAGCAATATAAACATGACTGAAAACAGAGACATCACCTGTTCATCATCTTTTTTCTGCTTGTGTTCTATATGGTGGATGTTCAGCCTGGATACATTCATTAGATAACAAAATGTGAAATTTTTTTGGATTAATATATTAATATGATGTCAGGGCCAGTTACCAGCATTCCACTAAAACAGGTAGTAGTAATTGCTACTATTTACTTAAGTATATGTCAGAGCCCAAACTTGTTTACTTTAAGGTGTAGTCAGTACTTCAACTATCAAAACATGAGAATCTGTACTTCTGCTTAAGTGAAGTACATTTGCCATCTCTGTACAGCTATAATGTGAGCGGTCAATCACTGCAGTTTAGATGAAGATTTAGGCCAGGCAATTGCTGTCATCTCTTGTCGTTTCCTTCCAGTTGAACCGTGCAGGAACTCTACTTTTGTCACTGTTTACCTTCCATAAATTAAGTCAGCAACTTTAAACAAAAGCAGCTGCGAAGGAGGTTCCACTGGAATTGTAAATATCTGAAAGATCCGGTGGGTATGTTTACTTAGGGCCTTGAGTCCTAATCCATTCAGTTCACTTTTTCGTTGTGTTCCCAAACGGACTGCCAGCACGCCTTGACAACCTGACCCAATCCCGTTTGGCGAATGACTGCGTTCATATTTACACAAGCGTGAGGGCTTGACAAACCTTAATTGTCAATATGGAAATTATGTACACCTTACGCTATATATAGCCTTCCCACTTACCAGGTGTTCATCGATTATAATGTGTTTATAAGGTGCATAACGCTATTCTGGTGTCTCCAAGAACATCAAGCCATTGTAATTTAACAAAACTTTCGAAGGCCTCACATCCGGTAAGGAAATTTCAGAAGCTACATCATGATGCAGATTTGGCTTAACTCAATTTAAATCAATTTTATTTCCTTCAAAGCTTATTACAGTGAACAATATCACATCACAGCTACGAAGGTCCAGATTCAGCCAGCATAAAAGGACTCCTCAGGAATGCATGAAGAAGAAACACTTTTGTGAACGAAATATAAAAAATAAACATCTTCCCATTGGCAGCAATGAAATAATAAAAAGAATGCTTAATGAAATCGTAGAAGCCAGAGTATGCAGCTTCTTACAAAAATTCTTAGTATAGTATATAACTCCAAGGAATCTCCAACCCTTGCATTGTCACTTTTCTGACGGAAACGCCCACTTTGGAATGCTGATGCCGCTGCTGGAATGGTCTCTATTAACACTTAAGTCAGCCCTGTGTTCCCAGAATTCCCCACACCATTTGGTTAAGAGCCACGGGCTCCAACTGGGTCTTAATATGCATCATATGTGAAGTCAGTGTGGAGTCCCAACCCAAGACCTCTGCCTTGGCAGAAGAACCCAGCAAAGCAAATAGGGCTTACAGGGCAAAGGTTTGATTTGATGATCCAGTAATTCTGGGTTCACTTTGCACTTTTTTTTGTTTTCTGGTGCCATGTAGGAATGTGGTCTTGTTCTGATTTTGAGCTAAAGGACATTGTGGTTTCCTTAACATTCCTCAATATCCAGTCTCAAAGTGTTGACATTCTATTTATTAGTTATTAGATGATGAGAGATTTAATAAGACACCATTTAAGCAGTGTTTGCTCTTAATCAAAGGAAGTTTTTACTAAAGACTGTGACTACCAAGTTTCTTCACTCCCAAACCAGATTTCTAGCTAGAGCATATGGAACATTCAGTCAATAAATGTGGCCAAGATCCACCCACAGAAAAGCACAATTTCACTGATATGGCAGCTGACCAACCACAGACATTGTTTTTCAATCAAGTCATTATATGTTGCTTTGAAATGCAGTGTTTTTACCTGGAATCCAGCACATGAAAGTGTAGGGAACCAATAAGAATGCAACTATCCAAATTCTGAAGTTTGCGGCCATAAAAGTGTACAAAGATTGTGGCTGGAAGGACTTTTAGAGTCAACTGTAACTTTTATACTAGTGTACGTTATTACAAATTTGCATTCATGAGACTGTGTGTCTCTCTCTCTCTCTCTCTCTCTCTCTCTCTCTCTCAATTATAAGGGTTCTTTGTATGCAGAACTAGTTCTGAACTTATCCGCACCGCAGTATTCATGCTCTTCACTTCTCAAACAGAGGGAGACACAGCAAAGCTGAGTGCTTTGATACAGGAAGCTCGTTTGATTTAATGTATTGTGTGTGATAAAATTTAAACTAGCATAGATTGGCTATGTCTTTTTACCAGAGTATGGTTCTGTTTTCTCTCTCTCTCTCTCTCTCTCTCTCTCTCTCTCTCTCTCTCTCTCTCTCTCTCTCTTTTTTTTTAAACATTTTACTCCATTTGGTCATTTGCCAATTTCCACAACAGCTACCAGGCAGTGAGGGTAAAGGGTAAAGGGCTTCCTTTGGAGGACAGCGCTAACGCCCTCTAAACTACACAGACACCCAAGATTGGTTAGCGTTGCTCTGATTGACAGGGGAGAGAGTATGTCATTCCACCCACTCAGACAGCACAGCCAATTTTGCTGTCTTGTATTCTCAGTCATGGATGCAGCATCGGTGATCTCCTGACAATAGGGTGAATGTGTTACTGTTGAACCACTTGGAAAAATATCTAATTTTATAGTTTTAGTCATCCAGAGATTGAGAGATCTGGATTTAAATTGACAAGCTAAGCTTCCTCTACCACTTCCTCGATCCAACCCCCCTCCCCACCAACACCACTGAAAGGTTTCTCCTCCTGTTCTGTCGGCTTAGCAGCTGCAGTGTGTGGTATCTTAATGGATGGTTCAGAGGCCACTGGCGAGGCTGGTAATACATAAATCAATTTGTAAAGACATTTCTTCTTGGGTGCTCAAGGGAGCTAGTTTTTTTTTTGCTTGACTCAGCGTACCTCCAGCATGTAAACCCAATGGTGGGGACCGAGGCTCCAGCTTTTTGAGTGGTATCAGCAGTGCACATTCCATAGTCCTAAAGGAACCTGTTGTTTGTGGAATGGTACCTGTCGGATGCCATCAGGTTTACTGGTGTCTTCATAAGTTAAAGGATCAACAGAGGTTCTCCAGGGTCATCAAACCTGATCACACCTGATTGATGTGAATTTAGAATTCCTGCCCCACCAAGCACATCAAAATTTAAAAAAAGAACACGTTCTCCATGACTACCCGTGTATTGCCGTTGCTCTTTTTATTACGTCACCTTGTCAGACTCAGTTCCATTACCCAGTAATTCATGGAAATGCAACGATTCTTGCCAACCTTTCCAGAAATTTGCTTAATATTTGCAAAACATTTGGATAAAAGCATATCTATTCTCTCATGTGCTATCCTTCACTTTCTGTTTCTCTCGCTCTCTCTCTCTCTCTCTCTCTCTCTCTCTCTCTCTCTCTCTCTCTCTCACTCTCTCTCTCCCTAGCTCTCTCTCACTACACCTTATAATGTCTTCTAATTGAGCTAAATCTCATTATTCCTCGCCAGGCTAATGGCACTGTCACTATATGCAAGACTGCACATCTTAAAACAGATCAAGCAGTACTTTATGTCTGAGATTAACACCGTCTAGATGATGAGATCTGTTTGATTTCCTATGCTCTCCTTTTTGTCTATCTCTCTGTATCTCTCTCTCTCTCTCTCTCTCTCTCTCTCTCTCTCTGTCTCTCTCTCTCTCTCTCTCTCTCTCTCTCTCTCTCTCTCTCTCTCTCTCTCTCTCTTTTACCACAACATATTTTCTAATTGGAATCATATTATTCTTGGATATCTTCATACAGATCAGCCAAAATGTTGTAAGAGGAGTTAACATCATTTACGTATAAAAGCAGACTGTTTGGTTTAATCTGTGCTCTACCTTTTTCATCGCTTTCTCTTTCTATCTCTCTCTTTCTCTCTTTCTCTCTCCTGTCCTCCACTGAGACGTCTCGCTTTTCTTCTCAATGGATTCTTTTCCTTCCACATTCCATTGAGAGTACGCCTCTTAACACACGCAAGGCATGCTCTTAATACTCGACTGTTTTACTCGGTAAACCGAGACACCCCTTGATGCACAATTTGCATGGAACCGTGGCAAGATCTGGTTAGCCGCTGACAGCATTGCGGAGAGAGACTTTATAAAAAAAGGGCCCAAAGTTGCAAGCAGAGATTTGCCAATGGAAGAATTGTTGGTACAAGTGCCAAAGAGTTTTATATATTTTGCGCATGGAGAAGAAATGTTGAAAAGCAGGATTTATGAATGAATTAAAACACACACACACACACACACACACACACACACACACACACACACACACACGCACAGAAAACTGCAAGGTTTATCTAATTTGTGGGGGAGAATAATAGAAGCCATGCTTCTTCACTAAAGAGAAAAACTAAAGAACGAAGCCCTGGCCCTTTATACCTCCCTGTGTCTGTAGTTTGTACACATGCTGTGTGTGTGTGTGTGTACGTAAAGGAATGGGGGTGGGGGGGGGGGGAATCATGGAGGCCCCGCAAAGAGACATGAGAGGCTCTGCAGGCTTGGCCTGGGGCACGACTGTCAACAATATATGCCTCCATCACTCAGACAAAAGCAGAACTGCAGGAAGACTTGCGAAAAGAAAGACACCAGGTTGGGATTTATCACCACGTGTTCTACCGGGTTATGGAAAACACAACTGGCGTGGAATAACTGGAGAGAGGTCTGTAGGGCCTTTCTTCCGGTTTGGCTGATGTGTATTTCATTCATGGGTCCAATGGATACAAGGATTTGGCATAAGAACATCTCATTCCATATTTCTTATTTCATCTGTTGGAAATAAATATGGAAATTATTATAATATACATCTTCACTGTATCAATCACTACCAGTAGTCATTATTGAAAAGCTTTTACTACAGCTGGGCCAGTTTGGGTCTTTGTTTTATAATCTCCACACACACACAAATATACCTTTCCTCCCTCCTACATTCTCTTTCTAACCCCCGTCCATCATCTTCATCCTCCTAACAATATCTTCCCTTTTTCTTTTCGTTCCAGATTCCGGCTCCACGTTTTCCTCGCCGCTGCTTCATCCTGACTCATTGTGGTCACATTTGCAAAGATGCACGGCGCTCGCCAGGCGCGTTACACACTCGATGACCTCACTGAATCTTCTAATGCAGCCGAGCCTGTGGAACTGATTACTGTGGACTGGAGTTGCTCATTTATGCCCAATACGTAACCTCAGGAGAATTTAAATGTCTCTTTTTTATGGGTCTGGTCTGGCAAGACACATTTTTATCGGTGGCACTGTTCCAAATCGGCTTGTTGCAGGCAAATGCTGTTTTTTTTTTTTTTGTCCCCCTCTGAAATGTGGAGGGGAAAGACAGACCACGTGGATAAAAGCAAAGAATTGAATTAATTGTATCATTAATTAATCTTTTTTTTCTATACTACGTCTTGGGGGATTTTATATGTTGATTCTATTGCATTTTTCTGAACTCTAATCAGTTAAGTGGCAGTCTTGAATAGAAGTAGAGTGTCGGAGGTGTGGGTCAGTGTAATTGACCGGACTGACCCCATCCCCCTTAGCTCATGATGGAGGAGCTGGAGGTTTGTGTGGCTCGAGGAACAATTAAAGCTGTACTGCATTAATAAATCCAGCAGACGACAGCCTCCAGCTTAAGGCGACTTTAATCTCTAATTAACAAGGCCCCTCCCCTAGAAACCCTGTTAGCTATGCTAATTAACCCACTGCTAACGAGGAATCTGCCGAGTAACCATGGCAAAACTGGGAATGGTTCTATGTTCTTGGTTTGAACGAATTGGTTCGAACCAATTTTAAATGCCATTGATTTTCCACTCAGAACAGCGAGTAATGTTGGGATTAATATGTAAAAATTTTCACAGTTACACTCTTGACCAGATGAAAAAACGAGACATTACAGACAATATTAGCACATAACCAATTCCAATAAAAAAAATAGGAGGTTTAAGGTTTCCTTTTGTGCCTGGTGTAGATTGCCAGAAAATTGACCCTATCAGTGATTTTGCTTCTTGTGTCCCCTAGATAATTCTTACCTACAGACATCCAGACATTTTGTAGTTATGGTGGTGGTGGTGGGGTGGGTTTTCCTCTGTTTGTGTGCTGGAAAAATCCCGGAATTTCTCATTAGGCCGTGGAGTGAAGATACGGGGTGCTCGCATTTCATTTGCATGTCGTTAACTTGCTTCACCGGCGTCAAGACAGCCAGCAAGCATAGAAAAAAAAAAACCTGTTTTCTCCACTTCTTTTCTCGCAGACATGCCTGTGCCTCTCCTCAAGCTTGAAAAAAAAAAAGAAAAACAGCCTGCTTTTCATCCCAGATGTGTGGAAAGGGTCATAAACTCTTCCTGGGCTTTAGCTAGCCCCCCTTTTTTCCCCATCTGTAATTGGATGCAACAGCGCTTGCTCAAAAAAAAGGGTGTCTTTTTCCGTCCTAGGTGCCTGGGACCACATTCAATTAAAAAAAAAAAAGAACCAGATGAAAAAAATGGTGGCTGTAGAGGTTGTGTGGCAGAGCTGGAGATATACGCTTAAGAAACGTAGCAGAGGACAGCGACAAAAAAAGGTGTCTGAAAATAAGTAAATGTCTGATTAGAAATCTAAAAGAAAATAAACAACGTAACAGATGATGCATAGCGTTAATGATTGACTAGGCCTATTTTCACTGTGTTTAGGTGCAATCATACCTAGAAGAGGTCTGATTATTCAGCACTCAGATGGAGATCCATCTGGAACGGCAAGGCTTGTTTTCTATGCTAATTTTGCAGGTGCTTCTGGGATGGCGAAGGTAAACATCACCAAACCCAAACTGGTCACAGGGACCTGCTTTTTGCACTGATCCGTACCAATACAAGAGGTATTAAGGAAATTTTTTTGGTATGTATGGGGAAATATTATAGAAATAGAAGTGTGCAAGGAAACAAGGGCTAGAGAGGGTAGTGTGAGTGTGTGAATGTGTGTGTGTGTGAGAGACAAAGTGTTTGTGTGTGCTTCTTGAGCCAGCACAGCAGGTTATTTCTGTATGCATGGTGCATCTACTCATTCCGTGAGGAACATCTATCATTTTAGCCGGTGATTAATGGCCATCCCGAGCTTGGCTGGTGCGAAAGCGAAAAAGCCTCGAAAAAAGGGGGGGGGGGTATACACTGAATGGTGGAGGTGGAGGTGGAGGGGGGCGAGAACGAGAAATGCCACTGCGAATGCGGCAAGTCGAGCCCTCACAACAAACTCGCAGCGGAGTCTAACTCCCAAAGAACCAACACAAAGCCTTTGTCTTTTTATTCATGGCAGTGTTATCCCAGGCCTGACTGTCCGGTCCGAATTTTGCGGCGGAAGAATCAGCTTATTGCGGTCTTGTTATCTTATAAGGGTATGCGGAAACAACATCATTCGTTCAATCCAATGGGCACGTAGAGTCAACAGGATAAACCAAAAACGAGATGCTTGAAGACAAAGCTGTCCAATTCATAGTATTACAAAAAAAATCAATCCATTTTACATTGGTGGGGATGGATGGATGGATGGATGGATGGATGGATGGATGGATGGATGGATGGATGGATGGATGGATGGATAGATAGATAGATAGATAGATAGATAGATAGATAGATAGATAGATAGATAGATAGATAGATAGATAGATAGATAGATAGATAGATAGAACTTTATTGTCATTGCACAGGTACACAGCAATGAAATGCAGTTTAGCATCTACCAGAAGTGCTAATGGAAGCACATATGCAAATTGACAAGGGTGCTGATTAATATGTGAGTATATGTACAGCATGTAATTATATATAAACATATGTACTGTGAATAAATATAAAAGCTATGGCAGTGAAAAATGTGCAGACACTTTTAAAGGTACAACAAGTAGAAGGTTATAAGGCTATGGCATTGAAAAAAAACTGCAAAAGCTGAATAACAAGTACACTAAATATATATATATATATGTAAATGTGAAATATTAGGCAGGATGTTCAGTAAGGTATATATAGATCCACATAAATAAAACAGTAGTGCAGATTTATTCAAGGCACAATATGTGTAGAGAAACGGGGGTATAAAAAGTACAATAGGCAAAATGTACAATTGTAAAGAAGTTACATACAGTGTTAATACAGTGATCTAAAGGTGTAGTGTAGAGTTCATTAGGGTGATGGTGGATGGAAAAAAAGCTGTCTCTGAACCCGCTGGTTCTGGCGCGTAAGTCCTGTATCTCCTTTTTGATGGAAGGAGGTTAAACACTTTGTGACTGGGATGTCTAAAGTCCTTGATGATGTTGTGAGCTCTCCGCATCTGCTGTGGTGAAGGTGTTCAATGGCAGGTAGTTTGGTGCCAGTGATGTGTTGGGCGATATTGATCACCCTTTGAGGGCTTTGCGTTCACACACAGTGGAGCCTCCTTACCATACAGTGATGAAGATGGTCAGGATGCTCTCGATGATGCAGCGGTAAAAATTCTGAATCCCTGGGGACAGATCAACTTTCTTAGGACTTCTCAAGAAGTACAGGTTAGAGTAAAAGTGGACTGTTAGCAGTAGTCGAGTCAGTAGTTGAGGTGAAATATCCTATGCCTTGATTGAAACGAGCAAAAAAGTGATTGAGGTTGTTCGGTAGGAAGGCACTGCTGGTTGGTAGAGATCGTGGTGTTGGTTTGTTGGATGCGCCTTTTCACATGCGTGTGGGTTCAGAGTTGTGGAATGGTCTTTAATGTGGAGTTTGTATGTGTGTCTGCCTCTCCTAACACCTCTTTTCAGGTTGGCCCTGGCTCTGTTGCAGTCCTCTGCATTGTCATATTTAAAAGCAGCATCTCTTGCTTTCAACAGGAGACGGACCTCAGAGTTCATCCACAGCTTCTGATGGGGAAAGCATTTCATGTGTTTGACGGTAGTGACATTGTCAATGCACGTGTTGATATGGTCCAAAACAGATGATGTGTAGATGTCCATGTCTGTGTGAGATTCTAGTGTGACCTGTGAGGCAAACATGTTCCAGTCAGTATCCTGAAACTGTTGCTGTAGAGAAGAAATGCCCCCCTCTGGCCATACCTTTACTGTCCTCACAGCTGGTTTCACTCGTTTGAACAGTAGTGTGTATTTGGGTAGCAGAAACAAAGAGAGGCGATCAGACTGACCCAAGTGGGGGAGGGGAATAGCCGTGTATGCCTCAGCTATGTTTGTGTATACCTAATCCAGTGTGTTGTTCCCTCTGGTAGTGCAGGAGACATTATGGTGAAATTTATCAGTACAGACAGTACAGTAGTACAGATCTCAGGTTGGAGTGGTTGAAGTCTTCAGCAACGATTCTGGGTGAATAAACATGCAGTTAGTGAAGAAATTACTACCGAATCCGAAATCTGGGGAGACGCTGGGCCTTGCGTTGTGCACCTGCCGCCAAGATGGTTATCCGACATGGGATCCAAGTTGTTTCAGTTAAACCACCAAGGTTAAACGAGTATCCCGAGTGGGCCACCCAGCTCCGGTTTCATCAAATAATTACCCCTGATTCTGAGCCAGCTTGTGGTGGTATAAATCAAGTGAAAGGGCATCTCCTGATATGCAAGAAGAAAAAATAGAGGTGCTTGAACAAGTAGAGGGATGGGTTGAAATAAACAATGGGTTGTGATGGGAAGATGCCTGTATGGTAATAAGGAGAAATGCGGACACATACTGTAGGTCATGTTTTTTTCTTGTTAGTCCTGGCTTGCAGCTCAGGCATTACGTTTGCTTCAGCAAGATGTGAACCGAGAGGCAATCAAGGCCAAGAAAGGTGGCATAGTGAGCAACTAGTATTTTTTATTAATTAAATAGAAGAGAGATACTAGTCAATTAAAACAGTGACCACTTTGTTCACTGTAGCTTTAGATTCTTTGACAGGAGTTTACCATGATACTTTGGTCCTTGGCTGCTTTGACATATTGTGCATTCTGAGATGCTTTTCTGCTTGGCACGGTTGCAAAGTGTGGTCAATTGCTTGACCGCACTTTCCTGTAGGCTTGAACCTGTCTATCCTTTCTGCGTTGACCTTCCTCATCTTACAACACGCTTTCACCTGTAGCATTGGATGTTTTTTGTTTTTCCACGCCATTCCGGAGAGTGGTTGGATGGGTAAAATACTCAGCCACAGTCTAAATCCTATTTGCATAATTTTTACGAACTGTGCTGCTTCCGTGTGATTGGCTGACTGGATAACGGTCAGCGTACAGTTGCTTCCATTAAAATGGTAGGTGCATGTATTGTAAAATTCATACCGAATCCCAAATCCTTATGTTTGGGATGGAGTTCTAGGTTTGCCATACCTTTGCTTACGATTTCTTTCCTTCTAAATTTGTTGGAGATCAGGTTGAGTGACTCCGGTATCTCTCTTGCAGTCCTCTCTGCATTTCCATTCTCTTCTCCTTCCCCACACACACACACACACACACACACACACACACACACACACACACACACACACACACACACAGAGAGCTCTACGCTCTATTCAACCCCCACCCCCCATTGCTCCAACACCCACAACACGCAGCCCAGAGCAAAGAGGATTTCTTCCTGGCACTAATAATGAGATTTTTTTTCCTTGAAGCCTGCCTCTACCGATATAATTCAACAGGGGAACCAGAAATACACGTACATTATACATGTACGGTCCTGCGTTAAAAGGGGGAGCGACTTCAGCATGTCGTTCCCTAACATCCGTGTTCGTTTTCGTGCTGTTTAGTTTTCTGAATGGAGAAGGCACGACGATTGATATGGACGGTGCGATAAGGCAGTGATAAAGTTTGGGGTCTAGCGCTAGATCTACTTCAGTGCCTCAGAGGTTGACATGATAGAGTGAAAGAGAGGGAGAGTGAGAGAGAGAAAGAGAGAGAGAGTGTGTGTCTGAGGTATGCTCTATGTGAATTTGCCATGGTTGAAACGAGTGAATTTTTGAGGTTTGGTGCATGTTTGTACCATGATGCAATTCGCCACAACTTGTTTGCAGTGCTGTTTTTCTTTTTCTTTTCTTTTCCCTCGTCACCCACAGATGCATGTTGCACATAAGACTATACAATTTCATGAACTGAAAATACTAACACGTACTGCGATTAATCGCCATGCACTCATCATCATAACACACGGTACATGATTGAAACAAGCATTATCAGGTGGGTCAGGGTTGGGGAGCAATAATAAATATATATATAGTAATATATGGATATGTATTATATCTACTGTGTACGAGGTGCAGTGGAGAAGATTTCTTGGTTGTGCAGCAGTGGTGGGGGAAAAAAGCGAGTATTTACTATTCTCGGAGTGTCTCGTCAAGTCTCTCTCCATCCCTCACTATCTCCCTCGTCCTCTCTTCTTCCTCCATCTCTTTCTCTCTCTCTCTCTCTCTCTCTCTCTCTCTCTCTCTCTCTCTCACACTCTCACTCTCTTTCCCTCGCTTTCTACCTCACTCATTGGAAGATAGTTCTGAATTATAGGCGTCAATGTGAATTTTTTGGGCTCCTTTCTGGAAGAAGCTGAACCTGAAGCACAGAACACTCACACACACTCACTCACACACACACACACACACACACACACATATATATATATATATATATATATATATATATATATATATATATATATATATATATATATATATATATATATATATATATATATTATCTCACAAAAGTAAATAAACCCCCTCATATTTCAGCAACCATTTTAGTATATCTTCTCAAGGGAGAATACTATAGAAATGAAACTTGTATATATTTTGCAGTAGTCATTTGTGCAGCTTGCATAGTAGTATAGACAGCCATTATTGTCAAAATAGCTGCCAACAAAAGGGTGTACACCCTAAGTGATAACAGTTGTACATCACATAACCATGCAACGTACAATTTTGTCATACTGACCAGTGGTTGTTCAACATGGCACAAGGATTTGATAATTAGAATTGTTGCTCTCCTTAAAGATATAAAAGGATCCGTAGCACCCTGAAACTGGTCATACAGAGGTTAGATGGGTTCCAGTCAGAACAGGGTCGATCAAAGAAGTCGAGTCCTCGTGCTGTGTGTCAGGTGCAGAAGCTGGCTTTGAAAATACAAACGCACAAGTGCTGCCAGCATTGCTTTAGAGGTCGCAGAAGCGGAAGGTCCGCTTGTCAGTGCTCAGACCATACGCCTCACACTGCAACAAGTCGGTTTTCATGGCCATCGTCTCAGAAGGCAGACTATTCTGAAGCTGGATCACAAGAAAGCCCACAAACAGTTTGGTAAAGAACAACCTGTCCAAAAGCATGAATTACTGGAACCATGTCCTGTGGTCTGAAGAGACTAGGATAAACTTGTTTGGCTCAGACGGTGTCCAGCATATGTGGCCATGCCCTGGTGAGGAGTACCAAGAAAATAGTGTCTTGCCTACAGTCAAGCATGGTGGTGATGCCCTCCCTTCAGAAACTAGGTCGAACGATAGTTTTCCAACATAATAATGACCTCAAACACACCGCCAATATGACAACTGCCTTGCTGAGGAGGCTGAATGCGAAGGTGATGGAGTGGCCAAGTATGTCTCCATACAAAGAAGTGCCGTGTATTTAACATCCAGCAGCACCGTGGTGTCAAAAAGGGGATCCCAGCAACAACCTGTGCAGCAGTTGTGAATTCCATGCCCAGGAGGATTAAGGCAGTGCTAGATAATAATGGTGCTCACACAGAATATTGGACTCAAAATATTGGACTATTTTGAACTCAGGTTTGACATGTTCATTTAGGGTGTACACACTTTTGTTGCCAGTTGCACATTGTACATTGACTACTGTAAAATATATCTAAGGTTCAATTCTATAGTATATATTTATTTATAATTCAATATTTATATATTATGGCTGTCAATTGATAAAAATATTTAATTGCAATTATTCACATGATTGTCATGAGTTAACTCATGATTTCAACTCGTACAAAAGTGCTTTGTGTTTCTATCAATGAATAAATCAAAACTGGTTCCAGATTAACTAGATTATAAATTTCAGATACCACTGAAATTACAGAAGACCACCTTCTTCCATGGGCTTGGTGCAACTGAGAAATCAGAATACTTCTGTCAATTTTTGCATACGTTTCTGAGGTACCAATTGATTGGGGATGAAGACAATGCAACACCATTTATTCATTGTTCATATACTCATTAGAGCAAGGAACAATATCTTCTTCTGGTCTGGATTATCTTCAGGAAATTAGATGCTATTAGTTATAAGGAAAGTTTATTTCAAAGTAAAGAATGCTGTTACCTTCTCATAACCACAGGGTCCTTGTTTTGATCTTGAGCTTAGGTTACTGTCTGTGTGGAATGTTGCATGTTCTTCTCATGTGCTGTGTGGGTTTTCTTCATGTTATCTGGTTAACTCCTCCTGCCTGATACAATAAAGTAAAGTGCTTACTCCATATGAATGAGTACTTCTTCTGCATAATGTTTTTTTAAGATAGAACATACATAGATCACCTCTCCTATTTGGATGATATGCTGGACGATATGATTTTTCTAGAGTGTAGATCGATATGAATTGTGCAGGCATGTGTAAATAGGTTTTAATTCTAGGGAACATTTTTTCATGCCAAGGAACAGTAGAAAAGAGTGGAAATAGGTCTAAAATTGGTAATAGCTCCATAAGGAGGCATAATGTCAGAGAAATTGGTTGCTGTACTTGCTGTAAAGTGTAGCGAGTACAAAAGCTGTTCCTGTAGTGATAACTCACTTGAGTGAAAGTACAAATACTGATCAAGAAAATGACTTGGAGAAAACTAGTTAGGTAGTTGCTTTAGAATCAATCGTTTTTGTCTACAATTTTTTATTTCTTCAAAACAGATTTGTTGTTTAACGAAGCAAGCTATGCTGCAGTGAACAGCACTTCCATTTTCAGCTTTATGTTAGCTAATAATGTTTCCACGGTTTGAATGTTGTGCTGTGGTCAAGGATGCTTATCTCCATGGACGGCTCCACTCTCTCAGTCATTGCTGGTTCATCATTTTGCACCTGAACTATAAACATTTAATCAGCTGTTTTTTGGTTTTCCTTTAATTCTCCTATATTATCATCATTACCTGGTAGACTGTATTTTCTCCTATGTCCTGCATGTAAAAATAGTGGGTCTAAATCCAAACTCTGTTGTCAGTGTGAAGAAAGATTTAACTTCTGCTCTCATACCAAGGCAGCTAATGGCATTGTCTAAGGATCCAGGTGTTTGTCATATAAAATGATATCAGATTTGAAGTCAAGAGACGCAAAAAGACAAACTCCTCAGGATTAAATGCTTGCGATGTTCCTTCTTAGCAGACCCGATAATATCTCGTGAGACATCAGGCGAGGCAGTTCCTGAGGCAGTTCCTGTAGCCATGACTCAGAGTGAGTTTGGCCGGAAGGGAGGCCAGGAGAGACCGCAGGATGTTTTGGATAAACAGGAGCGAAACCATCATGCGTGGTCAAGCTAATGAGCTACAGCGAGCAAAATTAACTTGTTCTATAGCGGTCTTTTTTTTTTTTTACCAGGAACAAGTAGCTCGATCAAGTAGCTTAAATATATACCTAATAAGACAAAACATACTTTACTAATGCATTATTATGTTATTATTTAGATCTAAGAAATTCATAGAATTTCTTTAATTTTTAATTTATTTTTTAGTAAATTACAAGGCAAATATGGTGTAAATAGCAACAGCCTGACTAAGAATTAATTATAGAAATGGCTGTTTTTTTTTATAAATGCAGTTTAACACAGGAAGCCAATGCTAACCTTATGCATTGTTCAATGGAGAATGAAACTAGTCAAGGTAATCTTTTAAAAAGCTAAGGACATTTTTTAATTCTTTCAGAATTTGAAGCCAATCTTAGAGCACCACTCGATTCAACTGATCAGCTAATTACTAAAGCTTTCATGAGCTAAATTTGGTGTCAGAAGAGAAAAAATAACTATCTTGTGTAGGGTTGTGGTCAACCACAACGTCCTACAGAATGCATTGCCTGTATTTTTCAAAATGTCTATAGTCTACGCAAGTTGTGTACCACAAATGGGGCCCGTCCTCTGAGCAAGGGCGTTACTTAAATGCTTTGTAGAGGGGGATGGGTACAACTCCGGGATGACTAGGTCTACAGGCCGCTCACTGGTTCACTGCCATAGACGTAGACAAAACCATTTGACTGAATCAAAATGATTGTTTGATCGTTAAATGCAAAAATAAAAACAACTGATTACATGGAGTCTGAAATTCGATTGATCGGAAACTATCGACTATTTTTCTAGAAGTGTTTTTATATTACTACCCTCATTCAAAGACTATTATTTCTATAGTAACAAGTCATTCACAGGACTTTTTTTTTTTTGCAAGTACAAACATATTTAATGTTTTTTTTAACATTTCATTGTTGATAGTGTTATGTTTTGAATAAGATGAATATTTATGGAAGGAGTATCCAGTGTCAGAGACTGCTTGGAACATATTCACATATATTTCTTTTTGCATTGAAACAGATCAAACCACCCTGTGATTATTGATTTTCTAATAATGCACAACACTCAAATGGTTCATTTCTTACTTAGTTGCACTTACTTACTGCTGCTCTATAGGATTTTATTTTGGAATTGTTTGGTAAATGCTATAAATGTAAAAAATTAACCAAGTGATTTGGCTTCCAACTCAATAACTCAACTCAAATGCAGCTAGGGGTTTTTTGTTTTTTTTCAGGTATGTACATATGCAACAATGATTTCTGAGCTCATCACAGAACCAAGATTTACACCCCTATTGGCAAGACAAGTTTGTTTAACTATATGTTGGCAGCATTGGCCACACAGATCAGAGTGTTTTTAAAAATGCAGCAGTCTGATTTCCAATTACTTTCAAACTGGTAGCATTACTCACATTGTCACATCGTCCTTGTGTGGACTGGCTTGTGTACAACTTGTATATTACTGACTATGTAAATAAGACAAATGTTTACCTTCGCTGTAGTTATCTGCATAGATTAACATGAAAATCTTTTATTTTGTTGACTAAAGTTGGATCCCCCAAATGCCAAAAAAAATCCTCTGCCAATCTACTTTAGAGAAGGATGGCGTAAGACAACCCACTATAAGCATTGCATTCAGAATTCTGCAAATCCAGCTTTGAGGACCAACTGCCCCCTGAGCAGTCACAATCTTTTCCACATACAACTGTTCACCAGCTAATGGTAACATCCGTCATGAAGCTAGATCAGCTGGGAGTAGTAGACCTAGGTCAGGTTTGTATAAACTACAGCGCAGTAGTCTGATTTACAATCGACCTCTAAATTGGTAGCGTCACCTAAATTGTCCTCACATGGATCGGATAGTGTTTAACTCTTGGCCATTCTACACAACAGTTGCTCTGTCTGAGAGTCTAAATCAAAGTAGTTTAATTTGCTATCGGTTGTCTGTTTTCATACTGCATATATTTAAACAGTCCAAAAAATGCTAAATAAATCTTGTTTGAGGGGTACTTCAGGCTGAAACAGCACTCATAAAACCCTTCATTTGTTTAGAAATGCGGAATCTTTTTTTCCAAGTGTGTGCAGAACACAGAGCCTGTGCGAAAGGAATGAGTAGATAATTACTTAAACATCTAGTTGAAAACATTTTGTGTGTCAGATCAAGCATTTTTTTTTATTGGTCAGGTCCAATATCCAAAATACATAGCATTTCTGATTAGCAGCTCAGGTGTAGAAGAAGAAATGCTGTTCTAAACCCCAAATACACAACGTTTTGCAAAGTTGTTTCAGTCTAATCCAATTAAATAGGCTTGAAAGAACCTTCTTTTATTGAATCTGATTCAAAATGTATAGTTTTTGTTTGTTTGCTAATTTGGCTCGGCTAGTTTTGACAATGCAAAATTAAACAAAATGGTATTGTATGAAATGCTTAGAAAACCCACAAACGAGAAAGCGAAAGAAGTGTAAAAGAATTTGGGGGAAACTTGTGCAGAACGATATATTGAAAAAAAACCCCGCACAAACTGATTTTGTGTGTCGGATCTAATGATATTATCCCTATAAGCTTTAGTAGGTTTACATTTCCAGAACTCCTATATCAAAAATTCCTTTGTTTAGGCCTGGTTTATGCGTCTACCACCAGTATATCTGCCGACCAAAATACTAGGTTCGTTTACTCAGGTTGATCGAGTCATTTTCTCGGACGGACACCACCAGGCTCAGACGTTCTTGTTCTGGATAAACATCCACACGCTGTTCATCCGACAATCTGTAGGGCTCTCATCTGCTGGAAGAAAGAGAAAAAAATTCATAAATAAATTAACAGGATCTGATTTAAATCACCAAACTGACGGCCGACATGTAATCAACCGTTTAAAGTTCTCCTTTCTGGAGAAAGAATTACAACTAAAGGGGATAAAGGAGTTGAAAAAGTTATGGCGTGCGTCAGGTCATTTTTGGTGTGCGTTCCCCTTTAAGAAGCCCCCCCTCTCTCCGTGCAGCAGAGGGAGGACGAGTAAACTCCCGGAACAGCGATTGAAAAAAAAAAAAAGAAAAAAGAGAAAAAAAAAAAGCTCTCGCGGCGGACTGTTTCAAGTCCCCCCCGGTAGAAACTGTGCCTGATTTGTGGCCGATGTTGGAGATGTAAAAAAAAAAAAAAAAAAAAAAAAAAAAAAAAAAAAAAAAAAAAAACAGGAGGAGGAAGAAAACCACACACTACCCCGGGTAGCTATGGAGATGGAGCCCTTTCCTGGCCGCTTTCTTTGACAGGCGTCGAGTCGGGGGGCTTAAAAAAAATCTTATATTTTTTTCCGAAATCGGGAGTCCAACAATGTACGCCAAAGGGAAAGGAGCCGTGGTGCCGTCCGACAGCCAAGCGCGGGAGAAGTAAGTTCAAAATTCGGACATTCGTGCGTTGTCACGGAAACCAACCAAAACCCCATTTAAAAAAAAAAAAACCCGTTACCGTTTTAAACGGTCGACCTTTCTTCCCCCTTGTTTTTTTTTGTTTTTTACCTGCGCGAGCGCGACCTGCGTTTGAGCGTGCGCGCACCGCCGCAGCTCGCGACAAAACTACTTTCAACGTGAAACTTGTTTCGAAAACTTCAGCGTGCGGTCGCGGTTTTGTTTGTATTTCTGTTGTTGTTGTTTCGGTCTTTCTTGTTGTTATTACGGGACTCTTCTTGTTTTGTCTTCGCGTCGTTTCTTTTGTCTGGCGCTCACGCGCTGCACCGAAAACTCCTTTCTATTCTTCTTCTTGTTTAAACTTAGAAACTCCACCGTCTTGCAAAAAAAACACAACAAATAAAACAGTGTGCATTTTCTCCATCAGTAAGACTTTGTCCTCGTGCATGCGTATTTCACTTATTTATTTTCTTGTCTTTTTTTGTACCGGAGGGGTTGAAACGGATCCCCTGGTTGCAAACGGCGTTTAAAAGGGCGCGTGCATGGCGTGTGTGTTGTAGGTGCGTGTTGCATCCTCACCTTGAAGGTTGTACATTGTTTTTTCTTGTGCATTTGTATCACCTTGCGTTGTTTCAAAGGTGGGCAAAGTTTGCACAGAGTGGTATAAAGTGTGTTACCTGCATCTTAGAACTTCCACAGCAAGTTCATGGATCTTCCGTGGCTTTAGGGTAGTGTGCATTCGTGTATACGTGCATGCATATATATGTACGTGCAGGCATTCATTTGCGTGTGCATGCATACATATGTACGTGCATGCATGCATAAAGTGTGAATGGTTCAAGAAAAGCTATCCATACAGACTGAGACAGTCAGACCGAGGTTGTTGGGTTTCCTGGTCTTGTGATCATGTTGTTATGATATCATGGTGACATTTCCATTCAGAGAAGATCACCGGTGCGTTTAATTAAGATCATGCATAGGGGTCAGAACCCATTTCAAGTGCACACCAGAGGCATTAGGGATTTTTGAACACCTTTTTTTGGGGGGTTGGGGGTAGTGGTGCGGGTGTTGTAAGGGGTACACTCCTTTTATTTTCACCTCAAAATTAAAGTGTCGAGAGCAACTCTTAAGGTTCTGACCTTCTAAACATTGTTCTGATGTGTAGGCTGACTCGTCCGTGTGCGAACATCACATGCCTGTGCGCCTCAAAACTTTCTAAGAAGTTCCTTGTTTCGCAAAAGTCCATTAGAACCTACGCTGCTCAAGACATTGTTCACTGTGTTTGTGTGTGTGTGTGTGTGTGAGCTGGAGTCTCAGCTTCATGTGTTTACACAATCTCTTGCCTTACGATAGTGTTACCACTGCCTCCACTGCCTAAGACAGGCTGGCGAGTCGCCTTGACCGACTTAATCTGCTACAACTGTGGCAAGTGGCGATGTTTACGATACTCGCGCAAACGGTTTTGTAGGCTAAAACCGAACTCTTGCGGAATGGGAAAAGTTTCGAGGATGCTGATGTTTGGCGTAAATGCTAAGTTTTTTTGGAGCATGTTCATTTCAGGGTAGATTTACTCATAGCCCTGCCCACTAAAGCTCCATAAAAGGAAAAAACTTACAGCTAAAAACTAAAATGGCGACTAAACGCCAAAAGAGCGCCTTCGCAAACACGTCTAACGGAAAGTCAACTAGAATCTGTTATTGTAGAACGTCTGCTTCTATACACAAACCTGAACTTGTTTTGGAGGCACAATGACATCTTTTGGTTCCTCAGCGAAAGCTTAGCCTTAGCTATCTGCTATGATGTGTGTGTATATATTTGCTTTGAAAGCGTCTTGAAACAATTTAGAGAGCCGTTATTAAGAAAGGGCTGGAAGTTAGCTTTGTGTAGCATTGCGTTGCTGGTGGGGGGCATTTAAATCAACTTGCGTGGGCACAACCAGTGTCACTGATCGACCAATATTTGTTCGAAAATAATGTTTAAAATAACGCAATGATTCGGTTTGCACCAAAAAGTATTTTCTTTACTTTAACATTAGTGTATGTTAATTATATTTTTTTCTCTGTAGTGTTGTACAATATCTGTACAAAGTCTCTGTTTTGAAGGTCCACGCAGGCCAGTTTGAATTCAGATCTCTAGAACTTGAAAACGCAGGTCACGTAATGAATGCAGATCCGAAGCGCTTGTTGCCACATCGTTTTTTCCAGTAGATTTGGCAAACATCCAGAAAACTGGTTCTTTAGCTCGCAAGTTAGCTCGCTAATTACGAATGAGCATGACGCCCAGTCAGCCACGCAGCCATGTTGATTTACCTGCAGGTCTTAACGGGGCGTTGTTATTTGCATCCAACAACAGCAATGCGGCGCTTGCGCTAGAATCCTTCGCCGTAACGTTTCTCTGCCGAGAGGAAACGGAATTTGGTTGGAGTTGTTGAATTAACTTTGTTGGCTGTAGTCATTGCTAAGAGGCTTGCATTGCTAGCATGGAGTGATTTTTTTTGTGGATTAATTGGGAATTAATTTTCGAACGAGAGGCCCAAAAATTCAAATGTAAAACATTGCTGGAAGTAATAAAAAAAAACAACAGCTAATAATTGGAAGTATCTTTATGGTTGACAAGTTTTAATATCACCTCCTTCTTAAGCCACAAATGTTTGACTGCAAGCTTCACTGATAAGTTCTCATTAGCGAATTAATTGAATCAGGTACGGGAATGCGAGTACAGCTATCCCAGAGATAGGGTGGAAACCACTGATCAGGGATGCTCTCTTATCAACGCGTCCTTGCTAAATTATTGACGTGATGGTTGGAAACACGATTTTCCTAACCGTCCCTTTGAAGGGCGCTTACATGCAGCCTGGCTTCATTCATGTTTTAAGAAGGCCTTTTGTTCAAGGGCCTCGGGCGACGTGTCAGGTGTGCTCGAAGAGTTTTTAGAAGTCAGAAGTGTCTTTGTTTTTTTGTTTTTTTCAAGTTGACGTTGAGGAATCCGCATCGGGTACCTGTTTCAGCGCATGCACCACGTTGATTAGTGGCATTACACCACAGGACTCTGGCATCTCAGACGTCCTCTGATATTGTTTTAACGTGTTCCAACTTCGAAACTGTAAACGAAAGATTGTTCCTGCGTATTCGCTTTGCGCTCCCACTTGGTTATATATGTGGGTAGGAGGGGAAAAATAAGAGAACACCGGTTTGTGACTGCTGCACCTGGCATTACGTTGCAAGGCAAGCATCCTGACCTGTGTTTAATCTTCCCCTTGTGTACAAGACTCCCTGCAGAGAAACAAGGTGTCCCAGTGAAGCCGTTCTCCAACAGGGGCTAATAGGGAGTCTCGCGTCCTGTCAGTCCTTTCTGTACCATCTTGTAGCACTTTCTCTCACTTAATAGGGAGTCTAATGTCCCGTCACTCTCTCCTGTACCATCTTTCTTAGAATGAACCCTTGAGCATCAAGTCTGTTAGACCTGCAAGTCCCAATCAGCTCTACAGTCAGCCCTCTACATTCAGCCTGGCATGGCTCTCTGGGGCAAAGACACTAAGGCAGCAAAGGGGGAGGCAGGGAAGAAGGGAGGTAAAGAGGAGTTTTGATGGATTTGTCCCCCCTAGCATTCCCTCGAGCAAGCCTCTATTCAGGTTTTTCCAGAAGCAAGAAAGGCAAGTTTTGTGTCAGCAAGAATTCCTAGTCATCGTTGCTGCTTCTTCACCTCTTGAGAATTCCATGCTTTTTCAGATTTGCATACTTTACCATCAGGATGCGACCATTTGAATTGGAGGAGGAGCCGAGTGTACACAGAGAGGGCTTTTTCTGGTACAGATTTGAATAGGTTTAGTTCCGTTTGAATATGTGAATTTGAATAAAGGAGGGGTTCTGCAATTGTTTTTCAAGGTGGTACTAATCGTTGTTTTGTTGTGTGGTTGGTGTTATTTTTTTAATAACCTTTCTTTCACAAAAACATTCTTTTTGTGTTATTGGTTAAGCATGTATCTTTATTATTTGGCATTTGCAACAGGGACCTGAAGTCTCAACCAGATAACTTGTTTTTTCCCTTTTTTTCTCCTCTCATTCTCATCTCACAAACCCCCCCACCCCTATCCATCCCACATCCACACATATGGACGTCCCAACAGTTACATTTTGATCACTACCCCCTCTTGAAAATCAGTGGTTTAAGTTATACATTTTGAGTAGGCTTGGCGGTCAGGCCTGCAAATTGCCTCCAGAATGCACTGCTGAACAAAAAGTGTAGTCTTTAATAGTTCATAGGTGAATAAAATTAGCTGAAGCAGAAGCTAAGCTTAGTTTATATGTTCAATTCAGGTGAATGCTTTTAAACTGTGAGAACTTGAGAAGTGTGAGCCAGTAACATTACCCAGGTTACATCAAGCAAGTTTTCTCTTTCTTGTAGCTCTTAATTTCTTCAGACTATCTTGCATGCTTTACAGTTTTCGGGGTACCTTTTGGATTCCAGATCTAGTGCACATTTGTCGTTACATGATTATTGTAATAAAAATTAACCCTTTTTTCATATTTGTTATACATCTCGGATTCTCTCAGTCAGACTTTTGCCCAGTCAGGTCTATTGCTCAGTCTAGCATGCGATTGTCCATTAGCCGATTTTGTAAATTATGAGATCGTGCAGATACAGGTCAAGATTTTTCATTTAGTATTCACATTAAACTTAAGAATAGGGTGAAACATGATCTCCATGACTTTCACGATGATGTGATGTAGTTGTTGGTGCCAGACTGGCGGGTTGATCCTGAAAAATCCTAGAGATTACACAGATTGGTGCAAAAATAAGTGTGCCAGAGTTCTTTGGACTAATGGTTTGATAACTGATGCTTCCAACCATGGTAAGAAGGTAGGATGGGCTTCAACTGCAGATTACCAAATTGTGCATCAGTCCTATCAGCCAAGAACATGAGGCTACAGTGGGTATGGTATCTCCAAAACTGGACAGTTAATTTTCAAAAGGTGATGGTTTTCAGTTTTCAGTTCTCTAACTCTGTTGTCTTTTGCTAATAGTAGTGGACTCTGATGTGGACTTCTGCTGTTGCATTCAATATGTATTCGATATTGTAGTCTAACAAATTAGTTTGTGTCTTTGCTGGACTAGGACACATGTATACAGCTTAGATTACCTGGAGTCCTTTTACGACACATATTGTTCTTGACACTACTTTCTTTCATCAAACAATGGTCTCTAAAATGCAACTCCCCCATTGCAGAAGCCACTCACTAACAACAGAACTTTTTAGAAAGGGTTTTTGGGTTTTGTTAGAAACCATCATCCTTGTGTTTATGGCTGTCGTTGTTTTTCCCCCTTTTTCCCACATCTCTCAGCAGGAGGCGTTTGCCATTCTGCTCACTCTTTTGAGCTTTTGCTAGAATTGTGTGTATGTGTAAGTCTCCTTCTTGTCTGTTGTCTTCTAGCTTATCACACAGCCAGTGACCGACAGATCTGAGGATTCTTTCTAGTTATTTATGACATGCTATCAACAAGGGGGAGGTCTTCTGCCCCCAAACTCCCCAAACCTATATGCGCAACTCTGCATCCACACGTCCTCGGACTTCCAACTGTATTTTAAAAAGACACGGTGTACTTTTAAGCAGTAATGGTGATTGCTTGGGGTCACAGTAATTTTTCTTTCGTTAATTACACGTGAACTCGAGCCGTATGACACACTTGCTGGGCAACAAAACCGAAGTACGTCTGTGGACTTGCATGTGCTCGATGAGGCTTGCAAAAATCTACTCGGACTATTCTAAACGCAGTCTAAGGACCTCAGCCATAGAGCTTCACCCCTTCCGCAGTTTCCCTCTCGGCCGAACGTGATAAAAAGCACTGTTTTTCCAGAATTGTGAAGAAATACACACAAAAAAACACACCAGCATTTTTTTGCCAAGAGAGCCAGGGCTATTTTTGTGGGTATTTGGAAGTGGAGAGGATTGAGGAACGCTTCAGCCATGGTACTTGTCTAGCTGGTTTGGAGACAATGGGTTGGTTGGTGTCATTGCGCAGCCTTATAAGGCATTGGGGTAAAAGTTTAAACAGGATTTAAACAATTGACTGAAACAGACAAGGTCTATCACCAGAGATGCGCATTTTGTTCACGTAATTTTTCTTTAATTTGTAGCTGCAATCATCACCGATGAAAATGTCTTGCTGACTTTCACAACAAAAAACACGACCTGCATTGTTGTAGCAGTTAACAGATGAGCCATGATCCTTTCAGGAGTACAACATTTTCTGCACAAAACAAGTCGAGCGCAACGTTGTATAACATCCTCTGTTTACCGCAGTTAGTAACACTGGGTAGACTTGCATAATGTTAGCTAATACTAATCACCACTACTAACTAGACTTAAGTTTTTCATGCGATACAAAGAGTAAACATGATCCTTCGCAAATTCTCATTTTTGCACTGCATTAACTGCCACTTTTTCATTTCCAGCCATCCCGAACATGGCTCTTGGAAGCTCACTGGAATGTCCACTTACCTGGGCTTTTTAGCCAGCTTCTCAATCATGATGCCTAATGAACCTTTTATAGCCAGTTTGAACGTGGAAGCAGTGGTGGTTGTTTTTATTTTTATTAGTACAAGCAATGTCTTTTTTTCTTTTGTTTGCTCCCCAGGCTGGCTTTATACGTCTACGAATACTTGCTACATGTTGGCGCACAGAAATCTGCACAGACCTTCTTGTCTGAGGTGAGTGTGTGTGTGTGTGTTTTGTGCATTTGTATATCCCAGAGCATTGCTAAACCCTTGGGTCAGGAAAACTTACGTAGTCCGTCATACTCTCAGATAGTTACTGTCTTTAAACAGTAAACGGACTCCTGTAGATAGAGCGGGGTGTGAAAACGCTAATTAATGGGGGATGAAATCAATGAACTTGACTTTGCCTGATCACCGCACCACTGGGTCTTGGTTGAGGATTTGTTTTACATTTCTGCTATTTGAAAGACGCCCTTATTCAGAGCGATTTTCAGTTATCTAAATTCTACAAGTGAGCAATTAAGGGTTAACGGTCTTGCTCAAGGGCTTGGTGGAGCTCGGATTTGAACTAAGGACTCTCTGACCAGAAGTCCAACATCTTAACCACTGAGCTGCCACTTGGATCAGTTTTCTTTATAGTTTTACAGCAGCAGCTTTTAGATTTATCAACAGAATATGGCGGAAAATGACACGAAACTAAACAATAAGATGTTTAGAAAGAACGTTGTAACAGTTGTTAATCTGGTGAAACGTTCTGAACTGATACATTAATAGACAACAGTGGGTTTTCCTCCACACACAAAAAAAAATTTAATTCTGGAAAATCGATACTAGGTGAAAAGGAATGAAAAGCACAGCTCTGTTGCTTTACATTTAATATATCAAAAAAACGGAGCGAAATATACGCCAATCAAAGTGACTCCCTGTAAGTTGTGGAGAAATGTTCACGGGACGCAACGGCCATGGGACGTATGGGAGGCCACCCGCCGTCGTATACAGATAGACATCAGATGCTCTGTGTTCTATTAGGAGAAAGAACGAGTCGATTTGTTTTTGTCTGCGTTGCTGCCAGAAATAGGCGACTTAAATGTGGTGCAGTGGGAAGTGTGTTTGGAGCACCTAATGTTTTTTGTTTGTGTGTGTGTTTCAGATCCGGTGGGAGAAGAACATTACTCTAGGAGAGCCTCCAGGATTCTTGCATTCGTGGTGGTGGTACGTTGTCTTCTATATGTTGTTTTCTTTTTTTGGGGGGGGGTGGGGTTTGGGGGGGAGGGGAGGATTGTAATATTGATCCCAATCGATATTCATCGCTTCCCCCAAATCATGATACCTGAGAAAATGGGATACAGTGACATGACAAAAGGTGGTCTACATTTTTGCCAGTTTTGCCCTGACCCTCGGCCCTGTCCTTACTGACTCCACCCATCGAAAGAAAACAAAAGCCCCAGATGGTGTAGAGTAAGCAGGACACGCCCTCGCGCTTACCCCCACTGCCAACCTTTGTCTCCGTCTGTGTCCTTTTGTCCCCCCCCCACTCCCCCCCCCCATCTGCAACAACCCCAAGAGAGAGGATTAACTCTTTGCATACCACTCTCCTTTGTGCGCAGTGATCAAATCCCCACCTCCCTGCTGTCATTTAAAAAAAAAAAAATTATCCTCGCCCTCGCTCCTCTCGTTGGGGGGCAGGCCGGTTGCTGGGCCACAGGGTCAACAGCCTGGAGGTTTCCAGAGTTCAACAAGAGCCAAGAAAGGATGCAGGTTTTGATTAAAACACCGATCCCGCCTTCCACCCTTCACCACCTCAGATCTCGTGTCCTAATAATTTGTTCGCCTGTCTATCGATGCCATCTTCTGACCAGCTCACTTAACCTTTATTTCTCTTAGCTTAATTAAAGGATTGAGCTTAATCAATCGCCTCCTGATTCGCTTGCTAATATACTTAAAAGAAAGGTTCATTGTAAGATTGTTTAAACATAGCAGGGAATGCTGGACGATATTCTATTTGTATTGCGATTAATTATATATATATATATATTTATATATATATATATATATATATATATATATATATATATATATATATATATATATATAATGATATAAATTTCCAATTAAAGAAATTGAACAGGATATTTCGAGTCCATCTTGTGCTTCTCATGGAAACGAACCCGCATGCACATGCAAAAGACGACCGTAAAACTATAGAAAAGGGGAACTTATGGGATATTAGACCCCCATGGCCCCCCCTTCCCCCATCTTGGTTGTTTCCTGCCTGTAGGAGATAGCCTTAATACCCTTAGGTGTAGCCAAGTCCTGAAAGAATAGCGATTGACATGAAAATGCAGCTCCTCCAATTAGCATCGGAGCATTGTTGGCGTCGTTGAATCTGAAAAGAAGCGCTTTGACGTTATTCAGGATGCCAGCAGGGTGTGTTTTCAGCTTAGCATTCGAGAATATGGGATTTGCACGAATTAAATGAGGGCATACTATAGATTTTATACTACGGATATATTGGGTACATCTGAGTCATTTTTTTTTTCAAAGCCCACTAGCTTTCCCTCTGTCCATATAGAAGTTAGCTATGGAATCCTTCTCTCCTTTTCCGTCTGTTTTTCGTTACTGCTACCCATTAATGGCCCCCACCCCCACACACTAAGAGTCCGGTTTGCCTGCTCTTATTTTCCTGCCGTGTTTTAATGGAATGTTCCTTATCCCAGTAAGCCTTCAACCTGGAGGGGGGGTCACCGAGTGCTCAGACACCCCCGAAATGCAATCCTGAACGTTATTTATTTGTTTATTTACGTAACCATAAACCGAACGTTCACGACAGTTTAGAAACATCCACTGCATCTCAGGTGGTACGTCTTGCTTCGCTCGAAGTCCCGCATCTTCTGTCTCTCTTTCGTTCTTTTTTTTAACCTGTTTTCACCCCCTGTAGCTTTATTGGTTATCCATTAAATCGATGCCTAAAGACCAGGAGTGATCTAATTTGGACGTGTTAAACAGGTACTTAGTTACAGCGCAGTAATTAAAATGCCATTTGGAAGGAACCCTTGTGCTCCCCCTCGGCGGCCCTGGAGGACCTGAGTGGACTTAATTGAGGAAATCCCTGGCTTAATTGATCCGTAACCTACTGCTCGTGCCAAGTGGACAGAGAGTTTCTGGAGGATCCAAGGGGCTGCTGCATAATTTTTTTTAAATCTTACCTTTTAAACAGAAAACAGTGCAGGCTGTGGGATTGTGTCCTGACTGAGCAGGTAGGTTCTGCTCAAAAACCTTCAGAAGCACCTTGTTTTCAGTGTCTGAGTACACCTGTAGAAGTTTTCACTCCCATTGATGTACCAGTCGAGATATGATTGACCCTGGCAGAACTCGCCAATAGTAACTAGCATCTCACTGAAGCCCCACCCTGTTCCTCTCCATTATACATCAGTCACCAATCCTAATGATATTTATTAATTTTTTTTGTTAGTGAAAATCTTTGGTCCTTATAGTGAAGGTTAAAGATGTTTAAAATATAAAATCTGTTTTAGTTTGAAACACAATATAGGGGAAGCTCGTTGGTTTAGATTTTGGACTTCTCATCCGAAGGTCGTGAGTTCAAATCCCAGCACCACTAAGTTGCCACTGCTGGGTCCTCGAGCAAGGTCCTTAAACCTCAACTGCTCAGTTGTAGAAATTGGATAATTGTGCTTTTCATTGGATAATGGCATCTGCCAAATGTAAATGTAAAACTTTCAGAGCACCAGCTTGTGTTTTTCACAGTCCCTCCATCTCGTTGCAGCGTGTTCTGGGATCTGTACTGCGCCGCCCCGGACAGACGCGAGACCTGTGAGCATTCCAGTGAGGCCAAGGCCTTCCATGACTACGTAAGTGCCAATCTGTTAATGCTGCTTTCACCTCTTTGGGCAGAGCTAGACCTCTGGGTCTCAAGGATGCTTTTGTGATGTTATATGAGGTTGCGTGGATTGCACCGTGCCAATCTGAAAGGGTTCAGCGTAGCAAATGAAATGAGGCAAATCTTAAGATTTCACACTCTATCGCCACCTTCTGGGCCATCGTCCTAATTTCAGCATTTTTCAAAACATCCCCCATATGGGTAACATCCATAAGGGATTTCAGGTAATAATGGCATCCGGGCCTACCTGCAAAGGTTTGTTTATGCGCCATAAACGTCTAACTGCGCAGACTTGTCCTTGTGAAGTTCGGCACTTTTGCGACTGTAGGGACTCTGTATAGACTGAGTCCTGAGAAACAAACGCATCCGGACAAATACACAGGCCGAGCAAATGTGGACTGAGTAATAGAGCAATGTTGGTTGGTGTGCAGGTCACACACTCCCATCTGTAAATGCTTTGTGTAGTTCCCTGACTTTCAGCCTGAACTTCAGAGGGTTTGGAGTAGAAGCCAATCTGCTTAACAACATATAAAGGTGTGTGCTGTGGTTTATTTAGACCTTTCTCCTTCTCTTTGTTAATTGGCTACACTCAATTCTGGTTAAATGTTACATTAATGTTATTATGATTTCTTTTAATGTGGTTGGTTGGTTGGTTTGATGCATTTGTTTGACTTTTTATTGCCTGAACTGTTGCGTCACTGGGGCCTGGCTTGAAAATTAAGCGCGAACGGAGAGGAATTGCTCTTCTGTGATTGCGACTTGAAACGATTTTCATCCTCTAATCATGAGGACCAGACAATGGTAATGAGCTGAACATTTATTTGGTGAATGCTGGTCAAATATGATTAATATAGGCTGCAGTTTCATCACCAGAGGTTCTGATTGTCCCCCCCAAAGCGTCAACTTAAACGCTCTAATCACAGCCAAGAGGAGCTTTTTTTTTTCTTTTTTTTTTTCCCTCCTCTGTTCCCTCCTCTGTTGAAAGTCTCTGAGGATTTTTCCTTTATCTCTTTAAAGCGTCTGTTTTCCCGCGTGTATTTTGAGAGCCGCCGTGCACGTCTCAGCAAGGTCCACCAGCGCGTCCTTGAGTTGGGTGATTTATGGTGTGTTTAGCCCTCTGCTGGGTTTTTTTCCCCTCGCAGGCCAGTTGCTCCTCATAGGGGTGTGTGTGTGTGTGTGTGTGTGTGTGTGTGTGTGGTTCATCCTGGCTGTTGCCATCTCCCACTCCTTTTCCTCCCAACTTTCTGGGGAGATAATGGACTACAGTGCTTTAATCTCCTAATCCCGGGAGCGGTTGAGGGGCTAAGCCGAGGGGATTTGGTGGGATTGGAAGCCTGGCCAAACGCCAGAGGTGCCTGGTTTCTCCGCATCGCCACCATAATGAGCATTGATCGGACAGCACACCGTCCAGTGCCATTTATCACAGCTGTCCCGGAGTAGCTGCTCGATCTATGAGGGGTCGTCTCTCTCATCTCGCTGTTCCGCCACAGCCTCGTTTTTGTGGTTCCCCATTCCCAAGACGCTTGCGCATAAATCCTTCCGGGGCCTCTTTAGAAGAACAAAAGATTCAGTCGCGAGCGTTTTGGTGGGGTGTTTTGTTCCAATTTAAAGCGTTTCAATAAAAAAAAAGGGGGCTCTGCTGATTATGGCCTGGCGTTGCTCCACCGTGTACGAGTGCACTTCCATAGCTTTTCCCTCAGCTCTGAGGTCGAGAGGTCTGTCAGCAGAGTCGCTTGCCGTGTGCCCATGTATCCATCTGGCTCTGTCGACTTTCTTGCACTTTCTCATCACGAACACATGCTTACCTTTTTCTACTTTCTCATTACTTTCTTGGTTGTGACTAGGAGGTAATCAGGCAGCTGTCAAACTCCTACTCATTTAGTTCAATAATAAATGATTATTATAATTCAATTTGCTGGTATCGTGATTCTCTTTGTGCTTGTCCCGCTTTGTTGTTTTGACGGCTGCGTGTTGTCTACAGCGTTTTGTGTGTTTTACACAGGGAGCAAAAAACTTTTACTTTGGTTATAATTGAGTGATGTGAAGTTGTGATGTGAAGAGGTACTGGAAGTTACCGGAAGTCTAGTTAACGCCTAGAAGTTTTCCAACAACATCTAATGAAGTTGAAGCCTGATGTTGTGTACATTCTGGAAAACTCTTGTCAACGACAATACGTGAAGTAACCAATACTTGGGATTTTCCTGTTGTCGCATTGGCACCTTCAACTTCTGACCAATCACAACAAAGAATTCAACATTCATCTGCCCTGGTTTTCCTAGATTGCAGCAGTAATGCCATGGCCAATATTAAGTCCCTCCATGGCCCACTGCTTGTCGTTCTACCAGTGTAAATATTTTGGTTATGTGTGCAGTAGAAAGTGCGCAACAATGTTTATTTAGCCATTCGAGTAATCAGCCGGCGTGACGTCAATTACACCGTCGCTCAAAACTGATAGCCGAGATAAGGCGGGCCGTGTACGGACCAGGATCTTGACTGAACTGGATTTTCACCCTTTTGTTTCTCACTCGCTTTCTTATGCATACAACATGTCTCTCTCTCTCTCTCTCTCTTTCTCTCTCTCTCTCTCTCTCTCTCTCTCTCTCTCTCTCTCCTTCTCTCTCTCGCTCTCTCTCTGAGGAAGATTGATTGGGTAATCTCGCTCTTTCTCCATGATGCATGCTCATTCGCTTGCATGCTCTGGGGAAACAGAGAAGTGCGGCCAGCATGATAATATCCTGGGAGGAGGAGACGGAAGACGGCGGTGGTGGCGATCATCAATCAAGTTCCGCTAATTCTCCCATTCGAACTATAACGATGGCAAATTAAAACATTTCAAAGCAAGCATGTTACCTGCATTACCCCCTGATGATAATCTGTGAGAAAAAAACCTTGAATGAACAACAAACAAAAACAAAACAACACAAAGGTCAGATGTGCATGGAACTTTCTGGCAGTCGCAGGGTTAATCTGCTGTTTGCTTCTTCGAAGGTGCTTTGAGCATGCTCACTTCAGGCATACGGTTAATATTTGATCCAGTAGATGAGCCTGTGTTTATTAAAGAGAAAGCAAGAATGTTTGCATCCTATCCATTGCGCCGTACACCAGTTAGGCTTTGTTTATTTTAAACATTGTACACTTTTTCTTTTTTTTCCCCGTGCAAAAGTTTACCCTGTAAATGTCCAAATAACGAAAAGTCTCAAACGCAATTTGTGGTCAACGGCGGACATTGAACGGTTGGAAACCAGTTAGTTCCAGTTATCACTTGCATTATAGCATTATAGAGTCCTACTTGTGAAGCGTTACTTCCGAAGACCCCTTTCTTGAGTGGTGTAAATAATGTCTGCATGTTTTTAAAATAGTTTTCGGTTTTGTGTACATAATAACGAATCGAAATGTGCTTCAGCTAATTGTTCCTGCACCACTGATTAACCGTAACTCTGTACCACCCCTACAGATCATACGTATAGTATACCATTGTACCATCTTGCCCCATAACCATCCTTGATTGATTGGCATTACCAGTAGCTTTGAAAAGGTGTTGCGCTGTTGACTTGCATAGCAGGAAAGAAGGAAGTGTGGCTAGAAAGATGTAACGTGCAATCTTGGAAATAATGGTGTGAAGAGGAACTTGCGGGTGCACCCCAGGTAGCAAAACTGAAGTCAGGACTCGAAGTAGGCCTATCGAGTTTAATAGCTGATACCAAAAAGGCAGATGTAGAGGACAGAGTAGTATGGAGACAGACGATCCGCTGTGGCAACACAGAATAGGAGCAGCCGAAAGAAGACGACAACTAAGCTTCTTATAAAAGTGAGCTTGGCCTCTGTAAAAGGTAACCAGGATCACAGTGGTGACGAATGGCAAAGCCTTGTATTGGGGAAAAAGTCTAATCGGTAGGTTGGTACGTCTTTTGAAATAGTGCCTTCACTACACGAAAGTAAATTCCACAGGATCCACAGGATCCGCAGGAGGTCAGATGTTGCACAGAGAATAAAAGGAAAGGGTTGGGCAACCAAGACTCAAGATTTTCTTCGTTCCTGCCTTCCGTCTGTGGGGACTGCTTTGCAAAACACCCTATCTCTCTCTTTCTCTCGCGCTCTCTCTCTCTCCCTCGTTGTGTGTTGGCAGGCAGCATTGGCACTAGACCCTTGGCTCTGTCTGTTTTTGGTGCTGTTCTAGCATCTTGGCCAATACCAACTAAAGGGGAGGGGGTAGTTGAGGAGGAGGTACAAGTACATCAGTCTCAAGTACCAGCTGCCCATCCAAACTCCCCCCCAAAAAAAACGGGCCTCCTTTTGATAGATTGTGTGTTTGTGTGTGCGCGCGCACACTCTTGTTTGCTTGCTTGCGTGTCTACACATAAACACTCTCACATATGCGTGTGTTTGGCCACACGGCCCGTGCCAGGCTGCTCGTCTGAGACGAGAGGCAAACACTCTGCATCTGTTCATGCCCCACTCGAAGCATTCACACACTTTCCCCGTCCTGTAAAACCAACACGCCTCTTGCACCGTACATGACGTTTTCGCCAAACAGGTACTGGGTTCAAACCGAACTCTTTTCATTGGACTTCAAGGTGGTCTTGTTGGATACCATGGCGTGGAAAAAAAGTCCAGAGCGCATGTGGGATTGTGTTTGTGGTAGAGTGCTAGTCGCAGCATCCTAACTTGTAGGACTAAAAAAAAAAAAATGTCAAAACAAAGTAATTTTACAGTCAGATAAATGTTTTTTAATATTGTCCATTTTTATGCCGAAAAGTAATTACACCCCTAACAGCTTGTAAATGTGCAATAAAGGGAATAATAACAGGGAAGCAAAGGATGCTAGCAGAGAATGTACTTGTTTCTCATGGTTGAAGATGATTTCGAGATTTGAGATTGTGTGTTTTTGTGGGTTTCGCATCCTGAGATCCTTTTTTTTTCTCATCACAGTTGTAAAGAGTTGGTTTCAAAACGCTTTGGGAAAGGCTAAAGCTATAGGTAGAACATTTCTAAAGTGTATCTGTCAATTTAACGAGTAATTGAACGTACACACACAAACACCCTGATTGCAACTCCTCCCAGCTTTACTACCACCTTGTGCGTGTGCGTGTGCGCATGCGCGTGCGCGTGCGTGAGATGTGTGTGAACAAAAAAAACAAAAACAAAAAAAACCCGAACACCTGGGCCTGTTTCAGTTGAAGCCACAAACGCCGGCCTTTGTCAAAGTGCAAATCTTTGTAGTGAAGAAAGTCACGTCCTGAAAGTCGGCACGTTGAATCGGCGGAGGTTTAGCAGTTATGAGTTTCACCGGGGTGTTTTTTCCAGGTTTAAGAGTTCAAATCCCAATAGTCACTTTTAAATGCCAGGACTGTATTTGGATAAAAAAAAAAACAAAAAAAAAAACCCCGACTCAGTTGATGCAAGTAGATCGATTGATGATCTTGCTGACTCCGAAACATACTCGATGAGACTAAACCAACACACAGGCATGTGGAGACAAAGCAAGGTTTACATTAACGTACATAGTGAGGGGTTCTCTCACGGTATCTGAAAGAGTCGAAGGATGAAAACAAGCTTAATTCCTGCTAATTCAATCGTGCCATGCCAAGTAAGAAGGCTTATGTGGTGATTTGTCAACAGTTTTAACATGTAGCTAGTTTATTTGTGGTTGACCCTGAATTTGGGTGGCAGCAGAACAGTCTCTGTTTTTGCAGTTGTTCCTACATGGGCTTGCACAAAAAAAAAAAAAAGAATCAGGTGTGCCTGGTCTGAACTTCGCCACAGTCATCCGCCTGTTTGTAAAACCTTCTTAAAGTCAGGTATTGATGTACATGAGGTGAGGAGGCCTAAGGTGCAGTCAGTGTTCCAGTGCATCCCAAAGGTTTTTCGATAGGGTTTAGGTCAGAGTGTAGGCCACTCAAGATCGTCCACTACAACCTGTGTAAAGCATGTCTTCATGGTTTTGTGTACAGGGGCATTGTTATCTCGGAGCAGGTTTGGGTCTCCTAGTTCAATTGAAGGGACAATTTCATGCTACGGCATCCTAATAATTGTCATCTGCAAGTTTGTGGTAACAATTTGAGGAGGAACTACATAAATTGTTTTGTCCATATAGTGTGATAGAATGTAATATTTTAAACTGTATAAAGGCCCACAGCTGGACGGAGAGGAGCTTTCCAGTGCAGCATGTCCACTTCTAATCAATGTAGTCAGTCTGCTAGCACAGGTCCAGTCACCACTATCTTGATGTGAGTCACTATCTACCCTATATAAAGATATAGAACGGTTCTCCTCAGACCGCCAGCAGACACGGTGTCATGTTTTGCAAAAGCCCAGCAGACGATTAATCACTCGCAGCAAATCTCTATAGCAGGAACTCTCGACACTGTTAGAAAGGGAGTCAATCCATCGATTCATGAAAATGAGTCATTTTCATTTTAGCACTTTCATCCTCGATCGCTAGAAGTTTCAATGCGGTGCGTTTGGGTTTCCCAGGCAAATTCCTGGAAGGTTTGTAATTCGGCTGGATTTATAAATGAGATGCATGAATTATAGATTTTGAAAAAATATATATAATATTTATTTGTTTAATAGACAAAAAATAGAAAATTTTCTGTACCTTGTCCTTGCCCCCGCCAAGTGTAATGGTCTCTGTTGTTTCCTAAAAGAAAGAAAGGAAAAAAAAGTGTGTATATGGATGTGTGATAAATATATTTCTATATTGTTTGAAGCCCTGTGGAGACTGACACACACACACACACACATGCACGCCTGCCCCGGGATGTGTCTGATCGACTGCATTAAAGTCTCGGATTTACCGGCCGGGTCGAAGAACGCCAGAGAAAGGGCAGCATGTGTGTCTTGAAATGGCGTTTGTTAGTACCTAGAATTCAGTAGGTTCAATGTACTCGGGAGCTCAGTTTTCATCAGGCCTGTTTCTCATAATCCGTTTTGGATGTCTTGTGAAATAATTCGGCGTGCCGTATTGTTAACACGGACACCTCCCCATATTGTGCAACCCCCATGTTTCATTCAGAAAGCTGACTCCACGGGTAGGACCAAAAAAAAAAAAAAAAAGAAAAAAAAAATGTTTTTGAAAAAATGCATTTGCCCCCCTGAGAGCAGACGCATAAAAAAAAAGAAACTCTATCAAGAACACACAGTAAATACGCTAACGCGGAGATAGCGGTAGCGCTGGAGCTAATTGGTGGCTCAGGCCAATCTGATTTCCCAGAATGCGCTGCCGCGATACGAACGCAGCAACCGCCCGCTAGTTATCGTGAGAAAGCCGACCAGACTGAGAGAGAAGAACGAAGCACCGCCGCATCACTCCGTCTGCAACGAGATGGAGCGAGGAATAAACCGCATATCTGCACAGGATTGTGGGTAACATTGAAAATAATCTGAATCTGCTAACTGGTCCCACATTAGGGGTGTTCAATGCTTGCCCCATTTTTTTTCTTTCCTTTTCCAGTTTCTTTCAGTTTCACTACTTTGTCAGGCATCTTTGCAACGTTTCCTTATAGTCTTAATTTTTTATTTTTTTTAAGCGTCCAGGCTCGTGATCGATAATCTTTTAAGTAGCATTGATCAAAGCCATTTGCTTTTCTAAGATGACTATCGAGCTTGTAACACTGATCAGTGGCGCTGAATGCGAGCCACCCGGCCATGCTATTGACCGCACGCGCAAAACATTTGTCTTCATTGTGCCTTTTAATTATTCATGGCCACGTGATTATGGCCGGTCAGGCCTTCACATACAAACACAGTCAAATTTTTACACTTTCTAGGTGACAGTTTTGACATCATCAAAGATGTCTATTGAGGGAAACGTTTAGTTTTTTTTCTTGTCCTAGCTCACGTGTATCTACCACCTTTTTTTTATTTATTTACATGCTAAGTAAGTTAGAAACCGGGAAACTAGCTTTGCCTCACACTAGAGTCTTTGGCCGCTTAAGGTGTGTAGGTGCGCTACATTTACAATAGCAGCGGTAACAATAGCAACGCAAGACCGTGTGTGTTTCCCTGTACCGTGTGTATGTGACCAGCAGCCGGCGCTTATTAACGAGGTGACTAGCAAGTAACATAACATGAACCCCGAAGGCCTTTAAGATCGACATTTGACCTGAGGGGTACATTACTGACCAGAGATAAATGTACTTTAATCCGGATACATTTGAACACGACGTTCTCTGCGTCCACACTTTCATTAGCAATCGTTTCCCCAAAAGTTGCTCATCCGCGTGAATGACCAAAGAAAAAAAACGCGTCGTCAAAAGTCTTTGTTTTCACAGTCCACACTGCGAAAGCGGCGTCTCAAGAACATGCGTATTAGTGACGACATGGCCCAGGTGAATACGTGCGCCCACACGCAAACACCTTACACAATGCATATTGTATATCGTGGAAACACTCAATGTCCAACTTGCGTCTGAGTAAAAGCGTGAGACGTGATGGTGGTTCTCGGGACAGTGCCTTGCTCTGTTGTGGGAAATATTAGAGGCAGGTGTGTTCGATTAGACTCGGCGCCGAATGAATACCTCTCCTAGTAGGCGGTGCACGGAAAAGCCTTGTCTGTCCGTCCGTCTATCTGTCGGAGTGGAACTGTTGGCTCAGTCAGCACGATTAGCTTATTTAAGGCTGAATGGACGAGTTTGTTCGGCTCCTCCCCTCCTCCTGCCACCTTTTCATGAACACTGGTTTTTAGATGTGTGTGTGTGTTTTCCACCTGCCTGTTTCAATCCCGCCTTTTTTTTTTCTCCCCCCGCTTCAATCCAGCTCCCAGTCTGGAGCGGGCACTTTGTCAACTCATCACCTGCATCAATCGTGCGGGTCAGTAACCCCCCAACACAAGGGTAGCACTTGCTTTCTCTCCAAACACGCACACACACTGAGAGCCGAGGACAAGAGGGTGAAAACCAAGCGGATTACAAAGCCAGTTTAATCTGGCCCAGACGCAGAGGGAATTCTCGCTCTCTCTCTCTCTCTCGCTCTCTCTCTCTCTCTCCCTCTCTCTCTCACTGCTTCACACCCTCCTTTCTGCTTCCTGCACTGGTGCTGGGGAAGGTGACTTCGGTGCAGGGGGTCCCGATTGGTCCGTTCTCAACATGCGTGCGCAAACGTGTGCACATGTTCTCACACACACACACTCCTCTTAAGTCTAAGATATATATATATATATATATACCATTCTCTCCTAAATAACACATCTCTGTCTACCCTGAAGGGCCGTTCGTTTTAGAATTGCCGTTTAAGTAATAATGAAAGTCTAAATGATGGTCTACAGTTAGCAGACAAAAGACATCTGTTATTGTTCCCCAGGCCAAACCTTCTCCTGCCAGCCTACCTTTGCGTGCGCGCACGTGTGCGCCAGTGCCAAACGTGACGTCTCTCGTTTCTCTCTACGACACGTCGTCCCCTTAAGCTAGAGTAAAGGAAGGCCCTTCTGACTGGAGCTGGTTCTCGGATCTCGCTTGTCAAGTCTGAGGTGGAAGGATGATGGTAGTGGATGTACGCACACATACACACAAACGCGAGTACACACACGTGTGTGGTAAGAGGTGTCAGAACAAACTGTTCGATGTTTGTTTTGCCGCCGTTTGATACTAGCCGGATCAGAGAGCTCAGGAACAGGAGAAGAGAATGTCGACTTTCTTTTCCGTTCTTTCTTCTAGTGTGTGTGTGTGTGTGTGTGTGTGTGTGTGTGTGTGTGTGTGTGTGTGTGTGTGTGTGTAGGGTTGATGTTTTGCTGTCTCATATCCTAGCCATCATTTGCTGCAGCTTTTCTCTCTCTCTCTCTCTCTCTCTCTCTCTCTCTCTCTCTCTCTCTCTCTCTCTCTCTCTCTCACACTCACTCACTCACTCACTCACTCACTCACTCACTCACTCGTCTTTATCCGGGATGCCTGGGGGACAGAGTGCAGACAGGACCCGTCTCCATGGCAACAGCTTCTGCAGGCTGCTGACACCCATCTCTTTATTGGCAAGGGAGGGGGAAAGAGAGGGAAAGAAAGAACGAGAGAGCGAGACAGACAGACAGACAGGCCACACTCTTCTCCTCCCGGGACTCGGTGGCCTGTGCGTTTGCATGCAGAATTAGCATACAGCGAGAGGGGGGAGGGCTCGGGTTTATGTGTGTGTGAAGGAAAGGAGAGAGAGAGAGAGAGAGAGAGGTGAGGGACTAGGACTTCCCCAGGGTCCTAAACAATCTCCTGTTCTAGGTCAGCGACTTGCCTGAAGTACTGCACCGTCATTGTCTTGTTTTGTTTTTAGCATCACGTGACATATAAGGTTGTAGTGAAGCGGTGCTGTCCCATTGTAAGAGGGGGGTGTGTGTGGTCAAGGGAATCGAGCGGGAAATTTCATTTTTGATAATTTTTTTAATTCGGCAGATTAGCGTTGTTTGATTTGTTGTTTGTCGAGGTGTGTTGTAACCATGTTACATAACGAGTGAATTGAGTGCGCATGGCAGTGTTCTGCAAGTGTGTGTGTGTATATATAAACATCAGGAGCTCATGCAAACATGTCTACTACCCTAGACGGGCCCCACACCCCAAATCAAATCCAGAAGCTGGGCTGTAAGAAGAAAAAAAAGTGGGGGCAGGGGCGAAATGGTTTTCGGGAGTTAGAAAGTCTTGTCGAGTGGGGGAGCCGAGCAAGTAGGGGGTTGAACACACCCGGTTAATACCCACGCCTTGCTTCCATGAATCCTCTTTCTGGTAAAGAGTAAGAGAGTTAAAAAGAGGGGGTGGAGAGGAATTCCATGACATTGGGAGTGTGGCAAAAGGGGCCCAAGCACAGATATTTCAAGGAGCCTAGTTTATTTATTCATGGAAATGCCGGTGCTTTGAATACACACCACCGTCGTACCTCGGCTCTTCCGAGGCAGTAAGTTGCAGCCGCCGGCAGTGAGTTATAGTTCGACACTCGTTATTTCTATGTCTGCCAACTGAATATTGGATAATGCGATTCCTAATGAGACACCCTACATGCTTGAGCATTTGTCAAATCACCAAAAGTTCTGCCTCATCAGAACAGACCTTGTTGACGAGCACGGCTTCCAGCAGAAGCATTTAGCTAATTGATTTCGATTCGAACGTGGATTAGGCGTTATTCGAATTACAAAGGAGAAGCAAAAGAAAGTGTTCTTACTTAGCGCACAGACCGCCCCCTGTCGGCAGTGGAGCAATGGCTTCTCGGCGAGCGTCGTCCGTGCGCTCTGTTTACACGGCTTCTCGCCCAGTGTCGGACTTAACTGGGCTCGTCACCCGGTTGAGATTTACCGGCTTCAGGGATGCTGCGATTGTCGCACGTTTACCTAACCGCTCTAAACTCGTACACGATGGATGTACCAGCTGTTTTTCCGAAGTTAAATGCTGCATAGTTTGCTTTGTGCCATATGGATCCTCAAAAGAACATAAATGTGTTATGTGCATGCATATTTTTGTAATTTTTGGAAGTAATGTTTCACGCCAATTGATTCATGCTGATCTTTCACTTATGGCTCTTGTCTTATTCGGATCCGAGCGGCTTCGCAAAAAATTTGCTGCTACAAGAGGTCAAGCGCTGGCATATCGTTTTTTCCTCGAGCGTAAATGTCAGTGCATATCCAACCAGTTCTCTCTCGTTCTCTCCCTCTCTTTTCTATCTGCATATATATGTTTAAATTGAAATGTTGCGATTTTAAAACAAAGCGATCGTTGATGCTGTTTCAGCCCGAAGTTTGAGCAGAGCCTTAGGACTAAAGTGCCGCTGCATCGTTCCCTTTAAAATAAACTAGAGACCCTTATCAATTTGGTCTGGAATTTGCAAAATAAAGGTGCAAGTTTTCGTCAGAGACTCTGGAGTCATGAGTTGACGCAGGTTTATCTCGCTTGGACATTCGCTCTCTTTTTCTCTTTCTGTCTCTCCATCTCTTTCCGTTTGCGTATTGCGCCGTCAACTGAAATCTACTAAATTCTTTAACGGAGGTTTTTGAATGTGAATGGCGATCTTTTGAGGCATTGTGCGGCTTGTTATCAAAACAAAGAACATGGACAGTTGGAAAGGATCTCGGAAGAGGATTTCTTCCCCCGACACCCCCCCCCCCCCTTTCATTCTTCAAACGCTAATTTGTTGATGTTTGCACTCGTATAATCTTTCGAGTCAGACTTACCAGAAACGCTGTTCACTTTTAATTAGCTTCATGCAAGGTCTTACCCTGGCAGGAGATGTGATTAACTAGATTAGTTAGATCTGTTGGCCAAAGTAGAGGAACAGGGACTTAGCCGCATTGGAAAGCTACAATCCCCCCAGCTCTGTTCTAACACCCACTGGCTGACTCACCTGAACGTACATCTTATTAGAGCGATTAAATCGGGCTTTCTCCTTCGCTCTGTTGTGTTACACATGTTGCGCGAAGGCTTTCTTCTCACTTTGGGCGGGAATCATGCACTTATGTATTATGGGGAGCAAAAACGTATGTAACTTATGTGCCTTTGGAATTATTGTTGATGCTTTGCTCGTCCTTCTGTCCTGGTTTCAGAGATCAACTTGACTGGGTACCCAACAGACCCTAAATGGTTTTGTTCCTTGCGAGCTGGCGAAAAGGAAATGTTCATGACCTGGAATGTATCCTGGTTGGTTATTTATTAGTGGTCTGTGGAACCCTGTTAGTCTGAGGTGTTTCCTCTTCCATCAAGTCTAAAAGTTGACAGGGTCATGATTTAAATGTCTGGATTTAAAGGATGGTAGCATTGCTCTGGAGCCATCAAACATTAACCAGAAATAATTCATCTAAGTCTTTTCCTAATGGTCACTCATGACTGGCCACTGGCAGATTTCTTGTAGTGTGAAATCTACCACTTCGCTATTCGAGAAGAGCCTTCCAGGACCGAGGCCCTGAACATGGACCGGAATTGGACACTGTGGCTACGCACCAAATCTGTCCGTGTCCTCCTCGGCCTCGTCCCCATCTGTCTCCTCTTTCTCTTTAGCATACCCCCCCTTCCCCTCCTGGTGCCTAATTAATGGCATTAATTATCTCCAATTAGCAGCGTGGTCTTGGCAGCCGTTCACGTCTCGCGTTCCTTTTGTTTCACGGAGCTCTGTGACATGCTACGCTCCCTGTGGGGCTGTCGCTGGCCTAATGAAAGGCAACCAGGCCAGGCTTTCGGCCTTTTCCCTCTCCCTCTCTTGTGCTTTCTTTCTTGCTCTCTTAGCATGACTGAGTAAAAAAGTGTGTGTGTGTGTGTGTGTGTGAGCTACTGCCACGTCTCAGGTCCGCTTCAGGTGACAGCAAACGGACACCGGCTGCTCAGCAAGCGCGGCCTGCCAGGCTTATGTGTACAGACATCAGAACAGTGGCCTGTTTGGGTTGGAACGGCTTCAGGGCACTGACTAAGCAGATCTAACTAACTCTATGGGTAATGCACACTCCTTGCTTTCACCCCAGGCCACTTATCAGATTAACACACAACGTGTTGTACTAGTGCAACACTGATGTACCCAAGTTCGGTCTGGAGCTGCTCCACAGACAAACTGAATACGCTGCCTAAGAAAAGGTGTCGTATAACAAATATTCAGAGGCGGTTGATGAATGCTAATACTGACCTTTGATGGCCATAGATAAGGCAGGCTGAAAAGAATGAGGCTCGCTCACATTCTCAAGGTGAAAAATGAGTCCTGAAAGCGCCGGCTATATAAGACCGTGGAGGAATACGGTCTGCCAGAAATGTAAGCGTCATGCAGGGATCGATCCCGCACATAGATACTGACCTTGACCTTCAATGATGTTAAACTGAAATAAAGACATTTATAACAGATTTTCTTCTGAAATGTTACTCTTACAATGGTCTGGAGGGGGTGAAGGGTAAAACCTCGTCAGTCAGACATCCAAGATGTTTGGAACTTGTCTCAGAACTAAACAGTGTGCATGCTTTCTTTCTTGACAACGACTTGCCCAGAGTTATAAGATGCAGCGTCCTCGTTAACCTTGCGCGGGTTTCAGTGCCTCTTGAGAATCTTCTTCCCGCTACCCTTTGCTAAGCAGGTTAAAGGCTACAGGTTGGTTTGGGGCACATTGTTTGATTTTCCATGATCAGGATGTCAAAGGGAGCGGTCATATGAACATTTTTACCAGCCCAGACCACCGCAAACGCTCTATATACTGCCTGAACTGACAGGCAGCCTTATTATGCATGCAGGTCTTCACTGCTAATCTTTATAGACTAGAGAACTTGAGTGAAAAGAGAGACAGGGAATTGGGCTGAGGCAGAGATTTTTTGAAAAATCAATCACTTGGCTGAAGCTGGCAGAATTTACAATTTAGATGTTGGGAGGGGGAGTTTTCAAAAAGGTCTACGCAAGATTGAGGTTTGTTTTTTCCCAAAAGTACAGTATGCACTAGGGGGGATTTGGTAGATTTTGAGAGGTAACTCGGACTAAGGGGTGAAAATTGTAAAATGCACAACAGTATACAAAAAAGCCTTTTTACAACTTAGAAAGGAAGGTTCTGGAACATTTAATAGCTAAAAACCTTTCTAGTCGTAATTCTTATCATTGCCTAGCCCATGCCGGAAGCTCCCGCTTCTAATCTAGCTAAGTACCTAGCTAAACCAGCCGACAATCTTACAGTTTTCTTTCATACTCGCAAACTTCGCTTGAATCCAACGGTAAATCGATTCTGTGCGTGAACGATGAGGGGCACAGTCAAACACTTTATTTTAAACAATTGTAGAAAAACGCATCTGGCGTTTATCCCCAACTTATTTATTGATGATTTTTTTTATTGGAATTTAAGTGTTTATCTTTTATGCAAATCTATAAATCTATATTTTTTATTATTGAATTTTATACATTTGTTAAAGTTTATTTATTTTTTTTTTTTTGGTACAATGATGCTCTGCACAAAAATCCTACCCTGTCCTTTTAAACCACTTCCTTGTGGCGTCGCTCGTGGTCGGATTCAACAGTAGTGCTATTGTTTGTCTTTACGATTCAGCCTTGTGTGTATGCGCGTTATGATAGATAGAGGCTGCACACACATTGTCCTTTCCATTGGTAAAAACGCGCTAACCTTTTTTTTTTTATGTAGGTTAGGACCTGGAATGCAAAAAAAAAAAAAAAGAAATATTTTTGGTTTGTTTTCTGGAAAGCTCACCCCAGCAATGAACAGTTATTTTTTCAGTCCCAGTTGCTTCAGTACCAGTTCCACAGGTTCCACTTGCACGTCCGGGTGTTGCTAGGATAGCTGGGAAGCGGTGTACGTCTGAGCCACCACCACTTATAATAATCGTACGTGCGTTAGATCAAAAAACAAATCATTTTCATCATTAAGCGAATCGAATGTGTCTCAGGTTGTATTTTAATCGAATCGGTTGACCCGCGCTTGCAAGGGCTGACGTTGCCCTCTAATGGCTGCTTTTGTTATTTATTTGTTTATTTACTTTTGCGTGTGTTTTGAGCACCCTCGACGCGGGCGACGAATCCGTTTTTATTGCAACAGACGAGTTACGTAGCTCCTCCCCCGAGCCCAACCCCCCCTTCTTTCCCTTTTCTCATAAGAGTGTGTGTATACGTGTGTATATAAGAGCACGCTAATATTTGTTTACGTTAACACGAGCGAACGTTGAATTGCGGTGGTTGCCCGCGAGCGTGTTTGCGTTTTTTGGCAGCGCGGCGTGTTTATAATTGCGTGCGCGGCGTGTATTAAACGTTATTGAGCAGGCTTTATAGGGGAGCCGTCGTGAATAGAGGTGCTGTTTAATGGCTTGATGAGATGATGGCAGTAATCAGTGTGGTATACGACGAGCTCTGAAAAGCCACGGCCCTCTCTCTCTCTCTCTCTCTCTCTCTCTCTCTCTCTCTCTCTTTCTCTCTCTCTCTCTCTCTCTCTCTCTCTGTATCTCTGAATACACACACACACACACACACACACACACACACACAGCAGATGATTGACGGCCTGAGGGTTTTAATGGCACTAGAGAGGGAGAGCTGAGGTCGGGGTTGTCATGGCAACAAGGCGACCGAGCCCCCCCCCCCCTTTCTCTCTCTCTCTCTCTCTCTAACTCTCTCCCTTTTCCTCCCTTTCTCTCCCTTCATACATGTTTCTGCATCTGAGCAGAGTCTTGCTTCCAGAAGCATGGTTATGTGTGCCTGAAAACACACACACACTCACACTCACACTCTCACTCTCTCTCTCTCTCTCTCTCTCTCTCTCTCTCTCTCTCACACACACACTATATATATTTGTGTGACACAATAAATGTGTAGCTTTTCTCCTTGTCTTCTCTTTCTTCCCTCTCTCTTTTCTCCTCACCACTTTCGTCTTTCCACTTTTCTACATTTTCCTCCTTTGTTCTCCTCCGCTTTTGTCCTTTTCATCACCTATCCCTTCCTCATAGCTCCCCTATATTTTTGTCTCTCTTCTCCTCATCACTCCTCTTTTCTCCTCTCTTTCCATTGCTTCTTCTCCACTCTTTTCATGCCTTTCCTCCTGTCCACTCTTTTGCCCCTTCATCCATCTTCTTCCTCTTTTTGCCTTAATTGCACTCTTTTCTTCGCTGTTCCTCTTTTCACTTTTCTTTTCACTTTTTCTCACCAGCTTCCTCTCACCTCCTTTTTCTTTTTCCTTTGCATCATGTGACTAGAGTGATTCTTAAACAGCTCCACCTGGAGACATAAAAAAAATATCTGGCAACCCTGATTGTGCAGGCAGGCCACTGAGGATATAAAACACTGTACCGACAAAAGATAGTAGATATCAGACATTAAGATTTGTATGTGCCTTTTGGAAATCCCGTTCCCCATTTAGTCCCTATTTGCTGTACTAATAACCTCCACTCTTCTGGGAAGGTGATCCACTAGGTTCTGGAGTGTGTTTGTGCGAGATTTCATTCAGCCACAGGGGCGTTAGTGAAGTCGGGTACTGTTGTAGGTGAGGTCAGGAGGCCTGGGGTGCAGTCAGCGGTCCAGTGCATCCCAAAGATGTGCAATAAGTTTGAAGCTCTATGGAAGGAAACCTTCCACTCCAACCCATGTAAAGAAGATCTTGGTAGAGTTTGCTTTGTGCACAGGGGCGGCATCATTATGCTGAGACAGGTTTGGGCCTCTTAATTCAAGGGAAAATTTCATCTTCCCACACCCAAAGACGTTTTTATAGAAATTGTGTGCCTCGAACTTTGTGGAAAAAGTTTGAGTAGGAACCACATGTGGGTGGAAAAATCAGATGTTCCAATACTTTTGTTCTATCTTTGCCTGTGTGGTCAGCTGTGTTACAAGAGCACGGAGGTTACCGGAACAAGGAAGTGGATCATGAGGAAAAATGTGGACAGTAATGGACTGATATTTTTTGGCCGTGTGTGTGGTGTGTGTTTTGTTTTCTGACCCGTCTCACTTTCTGTCTTTCAGAGTGCAGCAGCGGCGCCCAGCCCTGTAATGGGGAACATGCCCCCTAATGATGGCATGCCTGGTGGACCCATGCCCCCTGGCTTCTTTCAGGTAAGAGAGCTTTCTCTCTCTCTCTCTCTCTCTCTCTCTCTCTCTCTCTCTCTCTCTCTCTCTCTCTCTCTCTCTCTCTCTCTCTCACACACACTTCTTTTCTTCTTTCGTTGTTTTCCACATCTGTCCCTCTTTCTGCAGGTCTGCGTTCATTCATGCCTCCCACTCATCCTCATACCTCTTTCTTTTGCTGTCTTCCTATCTATCTATCTTTTTTTTTTGTTTTTGTTACTCCTGCTCCCTCTTTCTCTGTCTTTTTTTATAACTGTCCGTGTTTCTCTCTGGCTGTGGGTCTGGCTGCTGTCGCTGTGTGCGCTGCTCTGATAGGGACGCGCTCAAATGAACACCTGCTAATTTCCGTTCAGCGTGCATGCTTCTTCTTTGTTGTGCATGTGTGTGTAGGGGGGGCACATTTAAGGTAAAGATGGGCCGATTGGTTCTGAAGAGCTCGTCATTAGTGTGTGTGTGTGAGATCCAATGGATGGTTTCCGCTAAGTTCCCTCTGAACAAGCAGCTTCCGTTACCTCTTTGCATTTTTCTTTCTCTCTGTGTCCCTCTCTTCGTCTAGCTCGCATGGCGCTTTGTGTCTTCACGCTCCACACTGTGCACCATCACTGTTGTCGCTTTTCCAGAGCGTCTGCTTGCGCTGCAATATGTCTCAAACACGTGTGTTTTGGCGACTTATTGGAAAGCGATGCCGGGGAGTGGGTGGGTGTGGGGGGGAAGCACGGGAAAAAGCAAAAGCGTTCTCGAGCCAGTCGCGTTGTAACTGTTAACTTACTACTTAGTGTTCGGAATTGACCGCGAGGTGTCTCTTGATTGGATTGCTGAAGCTTGAGTCTTCTTTTCGAGAGATTTCACATATTTTTCTGTTTTCTTTGAACCAAATCTGTTTCAATTCTTGCCTCGCGTACCAATCAACATGGATGCCTACGTTTGGCTAGTGTCGCTCCTGATTGATTACCCCAACACTCTGAGGAGAGATCTCCTGTACTTTTAAAAGCAGAGCATGGGTGGGTCTGTGTGAGTTATACGCTAGTAAGCTGATGCTAGCTTTATAGTTGGCGTATTTGATTAGAGGTATCACCAAGCTAATATGTCTGTATGCTGGTTGATTGAGGCAAAGCAAACGCCTGCTAGTGCTGGGAGCAGCCATGTTTGTTTGATGCGTCTTGCTGAACTCACAATTGTGGGGACCGTCCTTGATTTTTTAGTTGAGGGGACTCTAAAGGAATGATCGAGAGGTGACCGAAAGTAATACGGCTTCCAGACTTGATGCATTTGTGGTAAACGTTTAGCGCAGTCTGATTTCACGCCAGCAATTATCTTACCTTTTTACAGTTGCGGGTGGATTCTGTGTGAGCGTTTGACCGAAACATGACAATGTCTTTTACACAAAATAGCTTTGGAACCGGCTAACCAGCAATACCACGTTATGTTTCACTCGAACAGCTACTATTTATATGTTTTTGTTTAATCCTGAATCACGTTTCCAGGCAACCAAACATTAGATTTTGATTGTATTTTTGTAAAACTTGGTGGTGGATTTTTTTTTTTTTCCTGCATCAAACCTGTGACTGAGATTTCGATTTTCCTCTTCTTTTAAATTGTGTCTTATGTTCCCGGCAGCACGCACGCACACACACACATGCACACGCACAAACACAGAACATGTCCGTACACATCTGAGCAATCCCGTGACTAGTCCCTTTTGTGTTTTTAATCTGGTTTTCTGTCGTAACGGGGACCTGAATGTGTCCCCACAAGGATGGGGATGTCTGAGAGAGTTTGACTTTGCGAGGACTTTTGGGTTTAGGTTAGATTTCAGTGGAAGGCCCTTATAAGAATAGGACAGCAAATGTTTTGTGTTTTGCTTGTGTGTGCGTGTGCCATCCTGACTGCTTCCTCTGCCCAGTGACAGACAGGCCTGGCATTTGGCTTTGTTTGTGATAAGGTAGAGGTGAGATGCGAGTGAGAGGAAATAGCAGAGGCCACACACACACACATACACACACACACACACACACACACACACACATATATATATATATATACACACACACACTTCGAATGTGTCCACTTACAAACAGTGTAATGTCAAGATTTGTACTTCGCAGCTCACTTATATAATTATGATTATGAATACGGGGTACAGAGAGAAACGGGTGAAGGATGACTTGCGTGTGAAGGAGAGATAATCAGTGTTGGAAAAAGAGAGAGAGAGATGGAGAGATGTGTGGCGGCATTCTAGCACAGGAAGAGATGCTAGTGTGTTTGTGTGATGAGGTGTAATGAACGTCCGTGACCTCATCGCTGCCTAGAGTTGGAGGCCTTGAGTATCAGCGCACTCCTCCATGCCGACTTCAGTGTAACGCAGGCTGCCAACACACACACACACACACACAAAGTGTTGTAATGTCTATGCTGTTTCTGGGACAGTCAGTAGAGCAGCTCCAGCATCAGACCCCTCTGGACCACTTTCCTCTTTCACTCTCTCTCTTCGTTCTTTCTTTCTTTTTTTTTTTTCTTTTTTTTTCTTCTTCCCTCTCGGCGAGGTCATAGACAGGTCAGGGCTAAATCATAGCTCTGCTCTCTAACATACGTTCCCAGCCTATACACAACTCTTCGAAATCAAATCAACATCAAACAACGCACGCTCCTAAGTTCCCTATCTCATAGCATTACCAAAAGTATTGGGACACCTGTCTTTTCCAGCCATATTTAAAATGTTACCACAAACTTGATGGAACACAATCGCATATAAGGTCTTTGACTTGTGGTAACATGAATTTATCTCTCGAATAGGAGACCCAAACCTGCTTCAGCATGGTCATGTTCACAAAGTCAGCTCCATGAAAATGTTCTGCTTTAGAGCGCAGACCTCAACCCTATTGAACACCTTTGGGATTGGAATCTTGAAGGCACCACAGGCTGCTTCACCTCGCCTACATCCTACTGAGGTCCTTGTGGCTGAATTAAATCTCCATAAACACACTTCAAAATCTAGTGGAACATCTTACCAGAAGAGTGAAGCTTATTATAACAGCCAATGGGGATCAGATTTGGTATGGGATGTTCAAAAAGCACATTCTAATCTTCAGCTCTGGTGTCTACAAACTTTTGTCTTTATAGTGTATACTGTATTCATCTCAAGTCAAATGTAACCTGATAATCTGAGACTTCTTGTAATCTTCTCGATGTTATGGTAACACTAGCACTTTGGATCGAATTACAAGTAACAGGGTGTACACAGCCCTCAGCACCATGCACTTGAATGTTTACAAATTTTGTCTAGCTAGAGTTTTATAGCAATTTTTTTTATTTCTTTTGTGCCATTTTTGGAAATGTTTTTTTTTTTATACCCCCTACTTTTGTCGTACTTGGGTTCAGATAGCAGCTCCAAGTAAATAAAAACGTCCAGCAAATATGGAAATTTCGTAATTCTTGCCATGCTCCGGGCAATCTAGTGGGCGAGGACGTTTGATTTGCCGCTACGTTGCGTCATTCTGTGCATGTCTTTCGCTTTAATCGCTTCTGTGGCTCGTTTTTTTTTTTCTCTTTTTTTGCGCCTGCTACCTGAAGGATGGCTGCACCAAAAAAAAAAAAAAAAAAACACAGGCACTGGGACCTTGTTTTCTTTCTTGACAACAGTGCCCCCAAGTGACACAACCTGGTCATTGCAGCCTGCTTGCCTGGGCTTGTGTTTGCAGATGCGTGGCGGTGTGCAAATTAAGTGTAAAGGTAAAGTAAGTGACCGTCAGTGGGCGTCAGGTAGGACGGTGTAAGAAGGGCGTACACGAGTGGATTTGGAGGCCAGGCTGATGGTGATGGTTGTGTTGCGAGTTCCCTCTGGCTGTTGGGATTCCTGGAAGGCCATATGCTTCTCATTGAGATATATAGGAGAGGAGTGGGGGTTGGGAGGAGTTGGGGAACAGGATGTTCGCATTTGCGCTCATTGGTTTCTTAAAGTTGTAGCAGTCATTTTTGGAGTTTCTGGTGTTCTTGTATAATATGGACAAAATAATTGTGAAACCTGACACTTCCAGCCATATGTGTTTCTTCTCCAGACTGTACAAGATGTCTTGGGACACGGTAGCATTAAACTTTCCCTTAATTTCAACTAATAGACTATGTCTGCATGACAATGCCCCCGTGCACAATGCCAGCTCCATTAAGATATGCTTTACATGGGTTGAACTGGAAGATCTCCTGCCATAGAGCTCCAACCCTGTTGAACACCTTTGGGATGTGTGCGCTGACCGCACCCCAGGCCTCCTCACCTCACCTGACTTTACCAACACACTTGTGCCTCAACAAATGTCCACAAGCACACTCCAAATTCTAGTGGAGCATCATCAAATTCTAACAGTAAACGGAGACTAAAATGTTGAATGGGAATCCTTAGTGACTGCCTGGTCAGGATCAGCTACTTACTCAAGACGAATAAAGACGACAAAACGTTTGTTAGCGAAGACATGTAACATGATTACAGCCGATTCTACCTCATAGTGTGTGTATGAAAGTGTGTGTGTGTGTGTGTGTCGGCGGAGCAGCAGCAGGCCTCGGCAGCGCGCCCCCGTTTCATGTCTCACCTGCCTCTTCTCTCTTAAAGGGCCCTCCCGGGTCGCAGCCGTCTCCCCACGCACAGCCTCCCCCACACAACCCCAGCAACCCCATGATGGGACCCCACGGCCAGGTAAGACACGTACACACACTTTCTTTCTCTCTCTTTCTCACACACACACACACACACACACACACACACACACACACACACACACACACACACACACAGGTGTGCACTGTCGAACTGTCCCCAAACAAATGAAACAAAGTAGTTAACTGGATTTTTTTTTCTCCCCCCATCAAAACAATCGAACCAGGAAGTTATTTTACATTGTGGGTTTCGATTGCAGGCCCCTCCCCCTTTTCCTCCTCTTCTTCCCTCCATCTCCGTGTTTCCTTCGCTCTCTCGCAGCCCACACCCAGCGTCTCTCCATACCCAGAACCAGCGCCCCGAGAGCGGGATGAATTATTCACGGTCCTCCCCGCTGCTGGAAAGGCTTCTTCGCTCCCACCCACCATCAATAACACATTAATATTGCACAGCCTGATGCTGTAGAATGCCCTCACACACATAAGAGCACGTACACACACACACACACACACACACACACACACACGCTCTGTCTCTAAAGGAATAGTCAGACGAGAAGTCAGATCTTTTTTTAGAATTGCGCTGGAGCTGGAGAGAAATGTCTGCCAGTTAGCATGATGTCACTCCAATGCCAAAAAATAAAAAATAAATAAAAAATCGAATTTCCATAAAAACTAGTTTGAAATGGATCGGATTCAATAAGGCAGTTTTTTTTTGTACTGCTGAATTAGAATGAGGATGTATGTAATGTATGTATATAAACTGTGTATATATTTGTTTTTATTTTCTTCTCTTCTTTCTCTTCCTTTTAATTGTCTTCTCGCGCTCCGATTTTGCTGCGCTGGCATCATGCTAATTGGTGGGCGTCAGCTTTCACGGCTTGTCAAAACTTGTCTTGGATAATTGGCTGCACACGAGTGGAAAATATCGATTTGTTTTGTGTTCGGTTGAATTTTTCTTTTTCTTGTTTACTTCAAAAGTAGCATAGCCGATCGTCCGGACGCACGGCGACGGAGGAACATCTGTAAAAATGTCCAAATCAGTACATTTACACCCATACACACATCCATACAGACATGGTTACACATCCTGACTTTGCCCTGTCCAACTGTGTACTGCTACACATACACAAAAGCCCATAACCTGTGTGGCCATCCTTCTCTCTCTACACCGTCTCTCAACACATTTTGACCTCAAGCAAGCCAGGGCCTGACCGAGCTCTTAGGCAGAGTCCCGGACCACAGGACACACGGCTCCTGTTCCGTCTCTCGTCCAACCGGTTTCGGATATCGGAACGAGCCTGTTGTGGTCTTGGCGTGCGGTCTGATTAGGACCCGTCGATCCGTCTGTGTATATAAAATAATCTCGACGTAGTGCCCGATAGCAGACTCCTGTCCTGATAAGTGTGTGTATGTGTGGTGCGTGCTGTGTGTGTGTGTGAATTTGGAACGCGAGCAGCGAAGAAGGCCGGATGTCTTATATGTCACATTTCGGTGCCATCGCCATTTTGCCGCTCGGTGCATCTGCCTGCCTGCATTCCACCTGCTCCAGCTGGCCTCGCTGCTGCCATTCATTTAGCCGCATCTTTTTATTTTGCACTGTCACCGTAAACAGCCAAGCGCTGCTAATGATGTGGATGCGGAAAAGAAAAAAAAAAAAACATGCTCCTTGTTTTCTCTTCTGTCTTCGTCCCTAGCCTTTCATGTCTCCGCGGTACCCGGGTGGACCTCGGCCGTCTCTCCGCATGCCAAACCAGGTAACGTATAACGATGTGCCCAACATTTGTACTCCAGTAACACTAAGAATATGAAGTAATCAAGTTTTTGGATTGACCCGAAACATCGGCGTGACATGTTTATACGGATGTAAACCCACACGTGAACTGCGGCTTTTACAGCATGTCAACCGGTCTTTGGTTCAGATTTGGAGTTCGCCAATAATTGCCAGGTTTGACTGTAGTCTGTTTGAGGGCAAGAAAAAAGGGTTGCATTAAACATCATTGGAAATGGATATTATTATCATATCATCTTCACAATGAGAGCTAGAGAAGCACTCTGCTGCACTCCTTCAGTAAAGTAGGCATAGGGATGCGTTTACGAATATCTCGAACAGAAGATGCACTATGTGTCCCAAAAACCAGGCAGGTTTTGTTAATTCCTGGCGTCGCATAGCCAGACCTCAAACGTCACTAGAGAGTCCGAACGTTTCAGTCAGCAAACATTGGCAAGAATGACCTACTTTCACCGAAAAGGCAATTTAACGGACACGGCAGACGACCAGCTCTTGAGCAAACCTCTTTAATAACTTGTATTCAGGGAATATTTTCAGACACAATATCCTGCTTATTGTGTTCGTTTTTCCCCCCTCCCTACCCACACAGCCTCCTGTCGGGGTTCCTGGTTCACAGCCACTCTTGCCAAACAATCTGGACCCCACCAGACCACAAGGTAAGTCTAGATTAGACGCACTTGCCCAACAATCAAACGTGTGTGGTGCGTTTTGTCAGATTTTAAGCATATTTTTTCCTTCTCTTGTTCAGGACACCCCAGCATGGGCGGCCCAATGAGAATGAACCCGCCTAGAGGGATGGGCAGCATGGGTCCACAGGTATGTATAAATACCCTGCATTAAATTACTTATCGATTAAAGAGGTGCTTTATCACTTGGAAGTAATATCAGCTTTATGAAAGTTAGTGTCCACTTGCTGCATGGCAAAACGTTTGTCTTCCAACGATGGCTGCCGGTTTATGTATCTTAATAAATGCGCAACTTTCACCTCTCTCTAGAACTACGGTGCAATGAGGCCACCTCCGAACTCTCTGGGTGGGCCTGGCATGCCAGGAATGAACATGTGAGTAGCAACCGCGAAACCATCATCGTCATCGGCATCATCGCTTTAGGCAAAACACATGTCAGACCCAGCTAGTTTACGGTGTCGGACGACTTTGCCCTTTCTCCTCCCACTCATCTGTTTATTTGTTTTTTCAGGGGTCCAGGAGGACGGGGTCCATGGCCAAATCCCAACACTAACTCAGTAAGTCTTAGCATTCCCCATAATGCATTTCTATTTACGCAAATGAAAGAATCATAGTGATTTCGCTTCAAACGGACCAAAGTGATTTGATGCATCTAATGAAGCTAGACGTTATTGACTTGAAGTCTCGTAACATGAAGTTCCAAGTGACTGATTTCATTAAGGGAACTTAACCGACTCGCGTGATTTATGGCATCGGTTCATAATCGGTCAAAGTAATTCACATGATCAGGTAAACCAAGGCGGTCAAATTATCATGCGACTGGGGGGGTTCTTCGCTCAGTGCTTAAGGCTCTGGGTTACTGTTCGAAAAGGCCCCTAAGCGAGGCCCTTAATCTTCTGTGCTCCAAACATAGTTGACCCTGCGCTCTGATCCCAGCTGCCTAACACTTTTACTGTGCTGTATAGTACAATCTTTTTTTTGGAAGGAAAACAAAGTGGACTGGTTCACGTCAATTAAGTGTAAAGTCAATCGGAATATTTGTTTTTATTATTATTTTTTGCTAATCCATGCCTCCTCGTCTTTCCACTCACAGATAGCGTACTCATCCTCATCTCCGGGCAACTATGTGGTAAGTACCAGACACGCAATCTTAACACGTGGCCCTGTAGTGCCATTTCTGTCCTTCTCGACTCGAACACAAGTTAATGCTTTTCCTCTGGAAACAAAAAGTATGCCTAAGCACATATTTACTTTCTAAACATATTGATTTTTTTATTTTTATTTTTTTCTTCTCGAGCAATTACTAAATTCTTCTGTTTCGCTCCGGGCGTTGTATTTGGACAAGCAGAATATGTGGGCATTAATCATACTGCCATAATATCTCCCCTGTGTCTACTGCAACTTTGTTTAAAATTTCTCCTCCGGCATTTCTGGAACTGAGAATAGCGTTATACGGCCTTCCTAAAAATGAAATCCGTGTGCGCGTGTGCTTATCTTCCTCAGGGTCCTCCAGGGGGAGGTGGTCCTCCAGGAACTCCCATCATGCCAAGTCCAGGAGGTGTGTAATATCAACAATATATATATATATATATATATATATATATATATATATATATATATATATATATATATATATATATATATATATATATATACACACACACACACACACACACATACATATATACATACATACATATATATATATATACACACACACACACACACACACAGACAATCACACATTTCACACACAAATCCACCTGCGATCAGCCAACGCTGATAATCTCCCACTCGCCCTTGGTCTCAGCAGCTAATGTCAGTGCGAGGTTGCTGTATTGCTTTTGTGGCTGAGCGTAGAGTGGGGGGAAAAACACACACACACTCACACGCAAACACACAGTACAACATTTCCTCCCATCCCCCACTTGGAGTGATGTAATCCTAACCCGCTGCTTGGGCTTGGACATTATCGCCATCTTCACCGGCATGTGAATGTTGAAAGAAGCATCAAGCTGAGCGTTTGGCTGAGCTTCATATTGATCAGTTATTATATAAGCGATTATATTGGTTGGAACTGACCGGTGGGATAAGTTTGTAGATGCGATGGCTGCAACACACCCCATCTCCCTCCCCACCCCGGCTTTAAAACTGATCTTTTGTCTTTTTGTTTCTGCAGATTCAACGAACTCGAGCGAAAACATTTACACAATGATGAACCCCATCGGCCCCGGAGGCAACAGACCCAACGTGAGTGCAGACTTGTACTCTAGAACGCTCCAGGTCGTTACAGAAATTTTTACATCCAGATAAATTGCGGCACGAAACATTGACCAGGCCATGATAGAATCTCACCATCATGGTTCATTGGCATTTTTGATTCTGCTATTGATACGGAACAATTTTCTCTCGTAATCTGGCCGATATTACCGCCACTCTGTTACTTATAGGGTCCCCTGTAACGAACTTGGGATTAATTATCACACGTTTAGCTCGCAGCGATCAATCAGATGAGCTCGATTATTCTGTGTAATTGAATTCCATTTCCTAATCCACGCCATTGTTAATGAAGCCGTCTACTCCTCCTGTCACACGTGTTCAAAAGAGCAAAAGCATTCCAGCGTTATCCCTGTAGCAGGTGGCCGGCTTCTAAATGTACGTCTCGTGTGTCCGTAGTTCCCGATGGGCCCGGGTCCCGACGGTCCTATGGGAGGGATGGGCTCTATGGAGCCTCATCATATGAACGGATCATTAGGTGAGCGCGCTGCCATGGTGTCATCCAGCACATCCGATACTCAGCCGTTGTGTTAAAGCTCCCCCTGTTGGTTGTGTTGTCTCTTTGTCAACTTTTTTTTATTTCCACATTTGTAGGGTCTGGTGACATGGATGGGTTGCCAAAGGTGAATACTTTAAATATTTTATTTAACAGCTATAAAATAATTAAACTAGCTACTCCAGTGTGAAAGAGCACTGACCATTTTCCCATTTCTCCCCTCGTAGAACTCGCCCAGCAACATGGCAGGGATGAATAATCCGCCAGGCACACCGCGAGACGACGGCGAAATGGGCGGAAACTTCCTCAACCCGTTCCAAAGCGAAAGTGTGAGTAGCTGGAGGAGGAAAAAAAAAAATCTTAAAAATTTATATTTAGTTACGATACCAAATGACGTCGTACCATGACCATGCTGTATCCGTCTTCTCGCTCATTTTCTCTTTCTTCTCGTTTTCAGTATTCACCCAACATGACGATGAGCGTGTGATTTTAAATTTTTTCCCCCTCGTATTTTTTTAATTATGATTATTTTATTCGTTTTTGATTTTCCTTTCCTTTTTTTTTTTGTACCCCGCATTCCTTTTGACACCACCAAACAACCCTGACCCACCCCTACCCCACACGCACATGCCTCACGGGACTTTGGACAGGGGTCGTGGCGCACCGAGCAGCCTCGTGAAGGACGTCGTAGGAAAGCGCAGGACTTGCGCCCATACGGCCGCCTGGCGACAGGAAGCAGCCCCCGAGCCACAGGAAGAGCCTGCTGACCGCTTTTCTCTTCGGCTCAGGACATTAAAAGAAGGGGCGTTAAAAAGTCGCACACGTGTACACGAACAAACACAGCAAACGTGTACGCAAACACCACCCCTGCGAAAGGACAGACCGATGTGCAGAACAGGAACGTGTGTGGGTTTCGGCTCAGCTCTTTTTAAACTCACTCCATGTTCGCTTTCGTCTTTTTGAAATTTTCTTCCCCTTTCCTCACTAACGCGCTAGGTTTTAGTCTGGGACGTGCGGGTTTCTTTTTTTTTTTTTTTCCTTTATTTAAAAAAAAAAAAAACTAAAAAAATGTCCCCCCCCCCCCCCCCCCCCCCCTTCGTTTGACATTAACGTGTACATTGTGAAACACTCATGAAGATGTGACGGGCTACGAACGTTTCCATTCTTTTTGTGTATGTATTGTATTATTAATAATTATTGGGTTTTTTTGTATTAATGTTGTAATGAATAATTGATAAGGGTATTTTTTTTTATTCTCCTCAGAAGGGCACATTGTATCTCAATAACCATGAAATCGTCAGAGTAAGCACATTCATGCTACCCAGTGGAAACTCTTATGAGTTATTATTGTTATTATTCTTTTGTGAATGTGTTTTTGTTTTTTGTTTTGGGGGGGGGGGGGGGGGGTCAGATTTGAGCTTGGGCTTATTTCTATGATTTTATTTTTTTTTTCTCTCCTCATGCGTGACTTTTTGGAATTCCCCGTTTACGTAATGTAGCTTTTTTTTCTTTTCTTTTTTTTCCCCCCTTTTTTTCCCTCGTTTTTATGTCCCCCTCTCAACAAAAAGCTCTGCAAGCCCCAGGTGTGAGATCAGTTCAGATAGTAGTAAACTTCACTCCATGATTTGATCTCACTTTGCTGTTGCTGTGTTATTGCACCCTCTCTGGCCAACAAATTAAAAAAAAAAAAAAAAAAAAAAACCCACTTTTCTTCTAAAGTTAAAATCCCTTTTTTTATTTTTCTTAATTTTGAAAAAAGCAATTTTGTGGTACAAAAATTTTTCAGCTTCACGGTTTTATTTAATTAAACCCCCAACCCCCCCAAAAACCACCCCCACCCCTTTGCGTCCACCTTCCAAAAGTTTTTTTATTTCCTTTTTTTTTTTTTTTTTTTTTTTTTTTTGTTTGCAACACTTCAGGACATTGTAAACATGTAAATAATGCCAGTCTAAAGATACCTCCTGCTGAATCACATCCCTGTCCCCCCCAAAACCCACCCAGCCTGCATGTCCCTGAAACACGGCGTCTCTGGGAAACGAGGGAAAACGGAAAAAACGTACGTTGAGGTGCTCAGATATGTGCGTTCTTTTTTTTATTATTATTATTTTTTTTGCCAGGACTGAAGGGAGGAAGGAGGTCAGAAAAAAGGAGTCACAGAGCCCAGGCTTCTACTTCTTCAAGACTGTGGGGCTATACTTTGTCTAAATTCAACACCCCCCCCCCCCCCACCCCCAAAAAAACTTTATCTTAGAGATCCAATCAGGACTACCTAGTTACCGTCGCCGATCCGACAATGCAAGTACCAATCAGGATTTGTCAACGTTTTCTTCTTCTGAATGTTTCGCATCTTTTAAAAACAACATTTTTTATATATAAATTAACCTTTTCTGAACTCTACCCTGCCTCCCAAACTCCACCTACATTTTTTTTCCCTTTTTTTTGGATCATTTGCTTCTTGTAAATACTGTAAAATGCATTTTGATATCATCGACATGTTTTTTGATAGTCCACTCCCGACCAACGAACGAATCACTGGAGGGTAAAACAGACAAAACAAAAGTGTAAAACAAAGCAACGTTTCTAGCTCTGAAAAACAAAAAACAAAAACAATCTTCAGTGAAATGGAAAAACAGAAAAGAAAAAGAACTTGTCTTATTGCAATGACGATGAATCCACAGGTTAAAGCTGAACTAGAAGAGAGGTGGTTTTGTAGCAGTCCCAACACCACTCCTGTTTGAGCCTCGAGTACTCGTGATCCTTCATAGAGAGAAAGAGAGCGAGGGCTTGTGCACTTTCCCAGAAAAACAAGTGAAGGCTCAAATTCGAAACTTCAAGGGACCAGAGATACAGACTTCGATGAAGGATTTTTATCTATTACAAAAAAAAAAAAGTGATTTGAAATAAAACGGAGACGTTTTTTTCTGTGTTCTAAGATCTTTTTTTATGGTCAAATCCCAAATTTTCAAATTGGACACTCTTCGGGGAGTGACCTCCATTTTCTACCCCCTTTTACCCAGGGAGTAGGGAGTATGGAGCAATTTGGGATCAAGCCGGTGTCTTTACCCTGTTTGCCATACGAAGCCTTTCCCATCGGCCATCTCTGTACTACTGTTGTGACGCTGTATAATAATGTAACATTAAGGAGAAACTAAAATGGTTGGTCCTCGGAAAGCCTCGGTTCTATTTTTCTTTTTTTTTTTTTTTTTTTTTTTTTTATCTCCAAGAAACAGAACAAGCAGTATTGAGTACTAAGCAGTGGACCTCCTTCAATTTTTTCCCCCTTTCCACCTCTAGATTTAGACTGGCTCCTTGTCTTCTAGGGACTTTTTTTGTCTCGTGTAGTTTTAATGTTTCTTTCTATTGTAAAGATTTCTTTAGACTGAAAAAAAGAAAAAAAAAAAAGGAAAAAAAAAACCCAAACAAAAAAAAGTCGTCTAAAAATGTAAAAAAAAAAAAAAAAAAAAAAAAAAATGCATCAATAATAAATGTAATTTTTTTTTTTCTCCTATGGAGTCGTCACTTCTTTTTGCTCGTGTCCCTTCGTTGTAGATACAAATTTAAGACTAATAAAAAAATAACATAATCCCTTTTACCAATGACTCCTGAATTTTCATCTCCCTCTCATTCCCAAAGTCTTTATTATTAACAAGTAACATTCTTTATTTTGTCTTGGTGACTTAATTAAAAGCATTCATTAATCAACACCAAACAACAGATGAAAGCAGAATATTCTTTTGTTTTTTTTCTTCCATTTTTTACTTGACACTTTATATATATATATATATATATATATATATATATATATATATATATATATATATATATATATATATATTAGTGTCCTGAATCTCTCATTGTATCTAATGTGTGGAGATATATATTGCAGTTGATTTTCGTTATTTCTCCAAAATCATGAATATAAAATTCATATTATAAATGAGGAACACAACTCTATTGGATGTCCTTGGATGTGGTGAAATGAAGTTTTCTCTTCACTTGAACTAAGAGCCCCGAACCTGTTCCAGCATGAAGATGCCCCTGTGCACAAACCCAGCTCCATGAAGATCTGCTTTACATTGGTTGGGGTGGAAGATCTGCTATAGAGCTCTGAACTCTATTGAACAAAATCAAATAAACACTGGCTGCATTCAAGGCTTCCTTCCCATGCCCTTGTGACTGAATAAAATCTCTCGAATCTCCACAAACACACACTAAAATCTGGTGGAACATCTTCCCAGAAGAATGAAGGTTATTATATCACAGCAAACGGACTAAATGTGGAATGTTTAAAAAGCACTTATCTCAAAGTCGGGTGTCCACAATCGTTTGTCCACATAGTGTTTTGATGAAAGGTAGATTGAAGTTATGTTTATACCTGAAATATCCATAGCATGCCTTTTTGTATTTTGGAAGAGCTCAACATGTGCATGGGAATAAATCCAGGTGAGTCTCAAGGGATGTGAACTTACAAGGACATACAGTATGTAATGTGAAAATGGTTCGAAATCAACAGCTGCAACGTTTTCTACGAGGTAAATTGTTACTGAAACGCTTCTACAAATTTCCTCATGGTCCCATCGGGTGACTTGTCCATCTGGAGTTTTGCATGAACTCCAGTTTCTTGTGGGTTCTACAGTTTCCTCTCACTATCCAGATCACATCTTGTGTGAACGAGGATATGGATTTGGGTGTATGTTTCAAATAATTAATTCGAATTGAAGTGAATCCTAGATTTTTTATTTGTTGTTTTTAATTGTAAAAAACGCCTCTCTATTAGTTCGCTTATATGTTGAAGCCACTTTGAATCAAGAAATTGTTCGAGGTAATTGAAAATTGAAGTCGACTTTTATATATCAAGTTAATTTCGACCGATTCCTTCACAACACTTTCAACCGATATTTTGTTTTACCACAAGATGGCGACATAATCCAAAAAAATCCCCCCCAAAAAAGAGCGTCGTCGTCCCGCATGGAGTTCAGTTCCGGTTTAAAGATTACGGTTTTCCTCTTGTCATGTAGGAACGTGGGTTCAACTCGAGCAAACAAATATATATTTTTATTGACAAAAAAGTGGACAAATAGAAAACAGGTAAGACCGGGTTTAATCTAAAGCGTATATACCTGCATACATACATATACAGGTTTGTATTTTTATACGTATATTTATCATCTGCGCCATGTTTGTTGTGTTTAGCTATGAGTTCGTTTGCTAGTACTAGTAGTGTTGTATTACTAGTGCTCTTGGTACCCCCCTGACCTGTTAACTAGTAAAATAAATGTGACCAAAATTGTTTAAATCGACAAAAAGTAAGATTTAGGAACAAAACTCGTGGTCAGTTTATGAAGAAACGTGGCCATCGTGGAGTTGATTGTCAAACCTTATCCTGGGGTACCAAGAGTGTGGACCCTGTGTAGACCTGCTACATTTACATTTAGTGCCTTTTGGCTAATGCTCTTATCTAAAGCAAATTACAGTTAGTTATTGGGCTAAGCAATTGAGGGCCTTGCTCAACGGCCCAGCAGAGGTAGTTTGGTGGGGCTGGGATTTGAGCCGATGATCTTCCGATCAGAAATCCAAGAGACGTCTTATCCACTGAGCTTCCACTTCACACATGAACAGGTATTAAATACAGGGAATTTATTCGGCCCTCATGACTTAAATGTTCATGAAGTGCCAGGGGATTCCTATGACCATATTTGGAGTGTAGGTCCTGCCCATTTATTCCTCAAACTCTTTTGTTTCTGATATGGATGCGTAATTAACCGGTTGCTTTTGTGTCTCCGGGCAGTCCCGATGTCTTCGTACACCTGCATCAGCTGCCGCGTTCAGTTCGTCGACGCCGACGTGCAGCGCGCACACTACAAAACCGACTGGCACCGGTACAACCTGAAGCGCAAGGTAGCCAGCATGCCACCGGTTACGGCTGAGAATTTCCAGGAGCGCGTGCTGGCCCAGCGAGCGGCTGCCGAACAGCAGCTGGCAGACGCGCACAGCCTCTCCACCTGCACCACCTGCAACAAAAAGTTCTCCAGCACCAACGCCTACAACAACCACTTGCAGTCGCACAAGCACCAGCAAGCCGAGAAGAAAGCAGTGGCCGTCGCCCAGGAGGCGGTGCAGCGCATGAACGAGAAGAACTTGGAGAAAGGAGCCGAGTTGGACAAGGACGCTCAGAACGAGGCGATTCAGAAAGCCATGAGGGAAGGCCTGAGGCCGAAACCTAGACACGCCAACTCCGAAACTGCACCTCCAGACAGACAGGAGAGAAGGAGGCTCGGTAAAGCGCCACGCCTGGAATGGTTTGAGCGGCAAGCCAAGAAGATCGCGAGTGAGGAAGGGGAGGATGAGGAGGAAGAGGATGAAGCAGATGAAGGTGTGATTACACTTTTTATTCATATATTTTGCAGCTTCGACAAAGCTCCAGTTTTGAAATCTGCAATTTTTTTCAGAAGAATGGGAGGATTGTGACGACGCCAATGATGATGAGGTGGAGATGGAGGCTGAAGACGAGGATCCGACGGAAGAGGGCGGCATAGCCCAGCCCACTCCTGCTTCGGGCTCCATCCATGTGACCGACTGTCTGTTCTGTTTGCACCACTCGCACTCTTTGAGCAAAAACATGGCCCACATGACCAAAGAGCACAGCTTCTTCATCCCCGACATCGAGTACCTGGTGGATCTCCGAGGATTAATGGCGTATCTGGGTGAGTCTGATAGGTCAAGCGTCCAGTGTCTCTGCTTTAACGCCTTAGGAAAGTCCTAATTTTTAGTAACTTTTCTCAACCCCACAGGAGAAAAGGTGGGTTTCGGCAAAGTGTGCTTATGGTGCAACGAGAAAGGCAAGTCGTTCTACTCTATCGAAGCGGTGCAGGCGCACATGAGCGACAAGAGCCACTGCAAACTCTATACCGACGGAGACGCGGCGCTCGAGTTCGCCGATTTCTACGACTTCAGGTACAACAGGTTGCCTGATGTAGTCGCCGTAGCTGCACTGCGGGGCTGCCACGCTTCTCATTCCGATTGTTCTGAAATTATGCCTCAGATGCCTTTTAATTATGTTTAATAAGTGCGTGTGTGTGTGGTGGTGCTCAGGAGTAGCTACCCTGACGCTCGTGACGGAACCGATATAGAAATGAAGGACGGAGGGCTTCCCGACGAGAAGACGGTGGAGTTCGATGACGATACTCTCGAGCTCACTCTGCCGTCCGGTACGTACCACCCCTTCAGTAAACACTCGGGTACGGCTCTGTGAGGTTTGTCTGCCCCTGTTCGTGTTTGATGCCCATGTTTTTTCGTGTGCTACAGGGGCGAAGATCGGTCACCGCTCTCTCATGCGTTACTATAAGCAGCGTTTCGGGACGCAGAGGGAGCTGGTACCTGCACATAACCAGCGTGCAGTAGGACGGGTCCTGAGGCAGTACCAGGCTCTGGGCTGGGCTGGAGAATCTGGTAAGGAACCTTTATTATTAATACGAGAAATAATAGGGGTCCAAGCACCAAATTCATGTATCCTGAATAAAAAAGACACAAAGCTTGATCTATCGAGCCCGTCGTCCAGATGATGGCACTATAATGCAGCGGTTCCCATAAAACGTCAAGACCACGTTGGTCTTTTCAGCTCAAACCATTCAAATACAGCTTCTTGGAAACCCACTCCGCTCAACATACATCCATTTGCGATTTATGTCACCTCGCCCCGAGTGTTCGGATCGATTACGACGTGGTCCATGTTGGTCTATAACGTGCCGCATCTGCGTTTCAGGTAAAGGCTCAGGGGTCAAGCAGCAGAAGGACATGCGTTACGTCCAAAGGATGAAGTCGATGTGGATGTTGAGGACGGGAATGAGCAACAACGCAACCAAGCAGCCCCACTTCAGGGCCCAGGTCATGTTTTAAACCTGGTTCGAATGTCGGAGACACCGTGGCCCTTGGCCTCCTTAAGGACCTTATGAATTTTCTTTATGAATGACCACCGTTCAGGACATTTGTAACCATAAAAAAAAAAAAAAAATTGTTTCCAAATCAAATTATACACATTATTGAAACTGTCTAAAACCACAAAACAAATCAGAACATCTGTGTCTGGAAAAAATCGCGAGCTTGGTGTTGTACTATAGAAATCACGAAAATTACAACTCACTGTACAAATCGTTCCTGTACACTAGTTTATAAAATAAATTTTTTTTTTTTGCGTATGACTTCACTAACTGTGTCACGTTTATATTATACACCAGTCACCAAAAGTATTGTAATTTATATTTTAAGATGAAAATGTCAACAGGAAAAGGACAGCATTTAAAAAGAAAAAATCCTAAATGAAATAATTTTTTTACTAAAAAAAATAAAAAAATTGTAAGGATTAAATTACATTTTTGTTTAAAAAAAAAAATCAATAGTATTTATAGGATAGAGAGTCTCAAAATATGAGTAATGTTTATAGTGTGATGCGTGAAATAAAGGTAGGTAAACGAACTAATTCTTTTGGAGGTAATAAGGATGATTTAGTTTAATCCTTTAATCGACGTTTAATTTGTAATATTTGTGTTTTATTTGTGATCATGGAAAGTCCTATTATTTCGAAGCGGCACGTTTACTCCAACCCACAAGGCGGCGCTGCTGCTCATGTGACAACCAAACTTCAGGCCAAGAAGAAGAAGAAACACTTCGTGTTGCTGTTGTTTATGAGGCGTTTTTATGGTTTTACTTTTAATTAATTTAATGGATAATTACAGCTAAAAATCACAGTAAGTGACATTTTAATTCTCCTTCTGTTACATTCTTCGTAACTGCTTTATGATGTTTGCGGTAACGGTTAACTGCTTTTAACAACTGATATCGCAATAAACCAGAAGTTATATTTGTGTTATTTATACGTTTCGTATAAATGCACGAGATAAACGAGTGCTTTATAGATGCAAAAGAGGAAAATGCGCTTATTAACCTCGGATTTAATAAGTCCGCCATCTTGGAAAGGGCAAAATTGTCCCGTAGGCATGAAATGCGGCTTAATGTCCGCCATATTGGAAAGGGCCTAGCTGTAAAGTAACGCATGCCTGCAGCGAGTTTTTCTTTTGTTCGTTTTGTTCTACTTTGTCCTATATTTACAGCACAGTCCCTCTAAAGATGTTTTGTGTCAAAACGGGTGAACTTTAAGCTACTGCACGTCGTCACTGAGGCACCTCTGTGGCCGCCATATTAGAAAGGGCGGAAGTCGCTTCCAAGCGCGTTTAAGTGACGTGAAGCGGGTTTATATCCGCCGTCTTGGAAAGGAACATTTCAAGGGCCCCCTGTGTTGGAAAGGCGCTTTAAATACATTTATGGCATTTTGGAAGATGCCCTGATCACGATTTATTTCATTCATACAAGCGAGCTGCGTAAAGTTTAAGGCTTTTGGTCAGGGGCCAAGTATTAAACTTACTGGCAATGGATTTGAACTCGACCTTTGGATCCAAAGTCCAATGCCTTTGGACCTAATGCCTAACACCTCCTCCACACACTTATATAGTTTATTACCCGGTTACTGGCTGTAGGAGAGGAGTGTGGTTCTATGTTCGCATTATTGGAAGGGCTAATGTTTAATTCTGGTTTTGCTTTAAACTTTAAATAAGTAATTAGCTTGTGCATTTCTTCTCCTTTACCCAAAGAGTTATGGCGGTGTTTCAGAGATTCCAGCGACTCCAGACGGTGCAGTTGGCTGCCAGGTGGCTGAAACCGCAAACTTGCAACAAGGCTGTTCACAAAACCGTCACTGGTAAGTCATCAATGTTGACACAAACACCACAATTCTGGACTGAACACCACAACTGAGTGATTGAACAAAATTAAACTCTTAAAGGTAGGTTTGTATTACTAGGAATCAGTTGAGCCTCATAAGCACTTGTAGAAAAAATCTCTCAAATGATAAATATGAATGTGGACTCAATTATAAACGGCAGATCGACGTGGACACGATGCCGCCCCGACTCGCCGAACTTTCTCTCGAATCACAACCGAAGACATCGGCTTCTTCAGCGAACTTCTCCAGGGAAGGACTGTCACAGACCCGGATGTGTTGGAGGCCTGCAACGTCGACTGGCTCAAGTCAGTCAAAGGTGAATAACGAGCTCTTCAATTGGGTCATAGTCATTCAGAACTACTGAGAAACTCCCATGGATCTGGTCCACACTGTGTCTTTACTGAATACTCAATGCTTTTCTGCAACTAGAAGTGAAGAAATGGTCACCTTTTTCCGTGCAGGTAGTAGCGAGGTTCTGTTACGGCCCCAGACGACAGAAGAGGTCTCTCGGATCCTCAGGTAATTACATGCTCCTTGTATCAACATTTTTATTAAGCCTGCCTACTCAGTAGAATAGAAATAGTTTGATGACTACAGAGTGCATTGTAAATTCAAGGTATAAAGGGTGTGACCCACAGGTACTGCAACGAGAGGAACCTGGCTATAAGTCCTCAGGGTGGGAACACGGGGCTGGTGGGAGGCAGTGTTCCCGTGTTTGACGAGATCATCCTGTCTACTGCGCTTATGAACAAAATCCTCGCCTTCGACGGCCTCTCGGGTACTTCGTTTTTCAGCGCTAAAACAGAAATTGCAAAATGCAGTCAATTATCATGACTGACGTACAAAATTTCCAGGGATTTTGACGTGTCAGGCGGGTTGCGTGTTGGAGAACCTGTCTCAGTACGTGGAAGAGCGTGACTTCGTTATGCCTCTGGATTTGGGGGCAAAGGGCAGCTGCCACATCGGGGGCAATGTGTCTACCAATGCGGGTGGCCTTCGCCTGCTGCGTTATGGCTCCCTCCGAGGGACAGTCCTGGGCCTAAAAGTGGTGCGTGACAGGAACTAAAAACACGAGTTTGCTCAAAGAGTCTCGTTGCTTCTTACAACACTTTCTTTCGTGGCATTGTGTCCCTAGGTGCTGGCTGACGGCAGGATTTTGGACTGTCTGGCTAAATTGCGCAAGGACAATACGGGGTACGACATGAAGCAGCTGTTTATCGGGTCTGAGGGAACGCTCGGGGTGATCACCGCAGTGTCCATCCTCTGTTCTCGCAAACCCAAGTCTGTAAACGTGGCCTTATTAGGTACTTTGTTTAAAAAGGCGGTCATGCCAGACACAGTTAAATTAAAAGTTGAAAGGGTTGCCCCCGGCGTCAAGAAAATTAATACCTTTGGTGTATTTATCCTAGCTGAAATAAACTGACTCAACCCCCCCCCCCCCCCCCCCCAAACCTACCAGACATAATTTTCCACATATTGTTTGGTGACTTGAATAGCGTCCTGGTATGTGTTCAGCATAGTGTGTATTCTGCAGGCTGCTCAAGTTTCCAGAACCTTCTGGAGACATTTCAGATCTGCCGTGGAATGCTGGGAGAAATTCTGTCGGCTTTCGAGTTCCTAGACGCCTCGTGCATGAGCCTCGTGGAGAAACATCTCAAGCTCATCAACCCCATCACGGGTAACATCAACATGCTTGCTTCACATAACCCTATCCAAAATAGCTGCCTAATGATACAACTACTACTACAGTTTATCATCAGCCAGCTGATGTTCCTGAACAGATGACTAGCATTTCTGAGGGTAGCTGAGGACGTCTAAAACAGATTAACTTTTTCTCCCTCCACCAGAGAGCCCGTTTTACATCGTCATCGAGACGGCTGGATCCAACTCTGCCCATGACGAGGAGAAACTGCACAGCTTCCTAGAAAAGGTCATGGCGTCTTCGCTGGTTGCAGACGGTACAGTGGCAACCGAGGATGCTAAAATAAAGGTAGCCGACCCCCTTCTGACCAATCATATTAGCGATTTTGGAAGGCGGTGTGGTATTAAACAGCGAGCGGTTGTGTACACGTCTCTGCAGGCTCTTTGGTCTATTCGAGAGAGGATCACCGAGGCGCTACGGCACGACGGATACACGTACAAATACGACATCTCTCTTCCCCTGGAGAAAATCTACGATCTGGTCACCGACATGAGAGCGCACCTGGGAAACCGGGCGAGGAACATAGTGGGCTATGGCCATGTCGGTACGATCGCGCGTCTCCCTTTTTACTTAAACTTTGTATGTCCTCGTGAACAAACTCTTTATCGTTACGTCTTCAGGTGACGGCAACCTTCATTTGAACGTCACGTCTCCCGCCAAAGACGCAGCACTTCTGGCAGCCATCGAGCCCTACGTGTACGAGTGGACGCAGAAGTGGCGGGGAAGCGTCAGCGCCGAACACGGCCTCGGGCTCAAGAAGAGGAACTACATCTACTACAGTAAATCCCCCGAAGCTGTACGCCTCATGAAGGACTTTAAGAACATGCTGGACCCTAAAGGCATTCTCAACCCGTATAAAACACTTCCTGATAATGGCTGCTAAATCGGTGTCGAGTAAATACAAGTTTCAAGCATTTCACCCCAGGGTCCAATTTTGCTTACGTAAATTACCATCATACACGTCGTTATTAGAGCTTGTTAGAAAGAAACACGATCAGCGAATACGCTCATGGCTCTAATAGATCATCATGAGCCACGTGCTGGGGAGGATTCTCACAACGTCTTGATTAATGCTAACCCTAGCTGAACGGCTGATAAGCGGAGAGAATCGAATCCCTAGATATGCGCATGCAAAGAGCTTTGACGATTCCAGTCACGTTTTTTTTTCTCCATTGTGCAGGTGATCTGGCACTACTACAGTAGATCTACACTTCCGTCATAACCCTGGTGCAAAATACAATAAGCGGACTTATTTTTTTTATTATAGATTTTTCATGGTTGTGGACAAAATACAAGATTAAGTCCCCACAAAGCATTTACGCACCTTTAAATCCAGCATGAGATTTTTATTGTGACTTATGTAAATACACCGGGATTGTGTTCGACGATGAGCCCGAATCCGTTTAATTATCAATAAGAATTATTTTGTGCATAACATCCTTTTATAAAATCAATAAATAAACATTGCATTGTTTTCGGGGGAGGGGTTACTTCCATTTAAAAAAAATTAATAAATTAAAAATGCTATAATGAAATCTTGTGGAAAGCAGACGACTTCCTCTAGTGCAGGAGTGCGTGTTTGTGCCGTGTGACGTCTGAGGATTGATTTCATTTGATGTGCGCTTGCTGTGTGAGTCACTTCGGACACAACCAAGGTTGATTTCCCTCACGTCCTTGTCTTAGTGTTCCTATAATTAAATACGTTATATTATATTCGGTTAAAGTCACAGTTTATACGAAGTGTAGTGGTAGTCCTACGTCTTTGCCCCGATCTAAAGAGCTTTATGGGGCATTGACGATTATGCGGCACTGTACAAATCGCAAGCGCGGTGTTAGGTATGAATACGCGAGTGCGTGTTTAGGGAAATAAATTAGGCTGCCTGATAGCGCAGGAGCGGTCCAGCGTTGAGCGATTGTCGGTTTGAAAGGGAGAAAAGAGGCTGCTGCAGCGTGCGCAAGCGTTCCGATGGCTTTTAACATGCAGGCACGGGGACGAGAGGGCGTGTGAAGGAGATCCTCAATGGTGTGGATGCCAAAGACCTGGTTCACTTCTCTCTCAAAAAAAAAAAAAGTAGGTAGGTTTCACGCTCCTGGAAAAACGGATCTAGGATCAGCGCCCTGAAACCCGCGTTTCCTCTGGAATCTTCGACAGGATCTAAAAATGGCTTGGGTTTTATTCCTGGGAGCGTGAAAAAAAACGCCCAGCTTTCCACAGAACGATCGAGTTTTTGAGGGAGCTGATACCAAGTCGCGTTCCAAAATCCCGGCTCAGCAGTCCGGTTTTCCTTTCTCTAACAAACTGAGGATTTTATCCAGAGTCTTTTTAATGCGCAGCGCCGTCAGTCGGGCCGACGGGTTCTGGTACCAACACTCCTTCATCAGCTTCACCAGGGCCGAGAGCATCTGGTAGGGGTGGAAAAACGTGCATTATTTAGGAGGCACGATGCGAAAAATCCGAGGGGTGGAGTCGGACCCGACATTGGATCAATGTGTTCATGTTGTTTTAATGTGGTACGAGCAACAATTTAAAATGATCCAAGATCAGAATCCGACTCCTGGACCTTTGGTTTCATAGCAAAGACTATCATGCAAATTAGGTATGAGTAAATCCAAACGATTGGTTAGAATTTTTGTCCGCTCCTAAGCTATATGCGAGGTGAAGTATGTACCAAGAGAACATTTGTGTCCCCGTTGAGTGTGTGTGAAAATTTGGGTGCATGATGGCGCAAGATAGTAAGTACCGGATCAGAGAACCAGCGATTGGGGATGAAGGGTCTTTGCTGCTCCACACACACCACTTTGCGCATGTCCTCGAAGCTGGGGTCATTTGGTACCAGGTCGTAGAACGGAGGCTTGTAGTCCTCAACGATTCCTGCAGCCAATCAGGGGGAGAAAAAATAAATAAATAAATAAATACGTTAGAACCCAGAGGTGGAATGGGATCAGGTCTGATCCTATAAGCCACACAATGTGGTACAACCCACAGGGTTCCTACACATTTTTAGAACCGTGACTCTTTTTTCAGACTTAAACACTCAGACTCGTCTATAGACCTTTTAGAATTTTTAATTTAAACAAAAACATCTGCTTTTAATCTCTGTTTTCCATGTGTTTAGTCGGTTTAGTAGGTAGGGGGCGCAAAAAACAAAAAAAATTTTGCTTCCAAAGTGGATAAATTTGAAAAGGAAAAAGGCTTTTGACATGTTTAGACGTTGCTGTGACGTTCCAAAGAGACAAAAAGTAAATAAACGGCGGGTGGAAATGACGCGGGTCATTATTTGTATTATAAAACGTTTTTTTTGCTTATTATAACTACAACCCCAGATTTCAGGGTCTTTCTGTATAAAAGTGTAATTTTTTCATTCAGCATTGACATTTCGATCTATTAGTTGTTGCAGCCCTTGTAATAAGTGTCGTTGATGGCGCTGACCGTTACTGTAGGTGCGTCTGGAAATCTCCCACAACACCAAGCCGAACGCCCAGATGTCCACCCTCTTATAGGCGTCGAAGCAGTCCATCTGAATCGTCTCATCCAGCACCTCGGGGGCCATGTAGCGCTTGGTGCCTACTTTGGGGTTGTTCCCTACATCGAGCTGATTGTCAGCTTGCGTATGAGTGACGGCCAGACCTGAAATAAAAAAACAACAATAAATCAAACCTTTATGACGAACATACAACTAATAAGAAAAACGTATTCTTGCGTCTTGATACCGAGGTCAGCAATGCAGCAGCGCATGTCCTTCTTCACCAAAATGTTTTTGCTCTTGAGGTCTCGGTGGGCGATAGCCGGTTTGCCCTCTGTGCCCAGGATCTCGGTGTGCAGGTGCACCAGGCCGCTGGCTACCGAGGCAGCCATGTTCAGGGCGTCGGGCGGCGACACGGCGGTGCGCTGCAGGTAATCGTACAGAGAGCCGTGCTCGTGGTAGTGCGTGATCAACCACAGCTGCGTGCTCGAGTTGCGGGACGTCATGTCCGATGCCATGAACCCTGAGGAGACACGGCCTCAGATGTGAAAACTGCGTTCGAAATATGGCTATACTATACACGTGCCGGACGAGAGCGGGCTCACCTAATATGTTTTCGTGCCGCAACAAGACCGTGTTGTAGATTTCCGTTTCCCGGAACCACGACTTCTCGTCCCGGGAGGAGAATATTTTCACGGCTACGTTCTCTCCCTGCCACTGGCCTCTCCACACCTCTCCGTATCGTCCTTTTCCTGGTGGAAGAGCGGATCTGGTCGTTCTTTTTTTCTAATATTTTGGAATTAGGCCCCATTTGGGTAATAAAGATTATAATAAAGATGTGTATACTTGTGTATACACAAGTGTGTTGTACATTTTATATTGAATTTTTTAAACATATCTACTTAACTGTTCTTCCATCCATTATTCATTTACTTCCTTGAAATGTGGAATTATCAGGATTTTCTCCTTTTAAAAGAGAAATGGGACACTGCACTAACTCTATTCTCTTTTTTTTCTCCAAGTGTGAGGTGTGAGACTAAACAAACTTGTGGTCCCATGAGGAAACTCGGATGTTAACTACGTTCCATATGTAAAAAATCTGTATCTGTATATCCTGGACATCATTCATCATTATGGAAATGTCTTACCAACGCACTCGACCAGGCTGATCTGGCGCGCTACCGTCCTCTGCACCAGGAATGGCAGACCTGAGCCACTGCCTGACGTGCAGGAATGATCCAGCAGGTCCTGTGCGAGGAAAAAATATGGAATACTAAGAATCTTAGTACGATCGAATACAAATGTATCCACGTTTCATTCCGGAGCCTTCTAGCACGCCTGGGCAGAACCCCTCAAGTAGATTTAATCCGGATGCCGAAACGTCTTTTAAATATGATTGCATAAATACAGCACAGTTAGAGTGTAATACGTACCGCCAGGGTGCTGTCTCCAACGTTGGAGGTGATGAGGCCATCGATGGCTCCCTGCTCCGTGTCGAACTCGTGCAGACGCTCGAGTCGGCGTGGGTGCAGACGGCGGCACACGGGTACGGCCAGCATCGTGAGCAGCGCCAACACGGCAAAAGGAACCAGGACCAACAGTACCAGAGTCTCCACGCGGTATCGCATGGGTTCTCCCTCCGGATCTGCACCCGGAGCACAAAATAACAGTGATCCAATCATTTAGAGAACAACAACAACAAAAAAAAATCCCTTTTATACACTTACTTTTGAGCAGCAGCTGAATCAGGGCGTCTGCCGAGGTGTTGGCGTTGCACATGGGCCGAGCGCAGCATTCGATCACGTGACTGGTCGAAGGAGAAGACAAGCAGGTCAAGCTCCTGCTGTCGGGGCCAATCAGGCAGCCGCGGTGGAATGAGGGCGCGCCGTCCCTGACGGTCACGGAGGAATAGCACTGGTCGCCTTTACACTGCTGCGCCATGCAGTCCCTGCCCATGCATACACACTCCATGGAGCCATCTGGACACACACGCAGAGGAAACACGCCTAAATGTAATGGCTCACAAGACTTATGGGTGATAGCCTCAGGAGGAAGTGGAAATCTCAGTACCTTCAGCTAGTGCCTGCAAAGCCTGGAGCAGCACGAGGAAAAGAACCTGGGTGCAGCGATGACCCATTTGCTTCAGTGCACTGAAAAAAAGACAGAGACGCCGCACCTGTCTATAAGCCGCAGGTGTCTACACTGAAACTAATGAACTTTACACAGGCTTTAACGTAAGAGTGTCTGTTACACAGTGTAACTGGTGAAATATGATGTGGCTCCTTTAAGAGCAGAGCGGCATTTTGAGAATAGCCTGCCGCCGCATTTTTTCCGGTATTACTGCATGTGTGCAAGACCGAGGAATATGTCCTTATTATTTTCTGATACTCATTTCTAAGTTTCTTTGTCTAACCCATAACGCTGTTGCCAAGAAAAATAAAAAAGCACGAGTTTTGGAAACCTGTCTGTGCTTATATGATTTACTAAAACGAGGTTTCAGGAGTTTTTTCATCATCATTCCTTTTCTCTAATAAACAATCAGTATATAAACTAATATCTTGAAAACGCTAAAACGAATTCGTGTTTGAAGGATGAAAATAACCTCAGAAATGTTGGCTACTTAAATATGTTGTGAAAAAGAACAATTACTGTATAATAAAGATAATAACAACAACAATAATAATAATAATAATAATAATAATAATAATAAGTACTCACTTGCACAAATCCTGAGGTAATTCTTAACACTGTCTTCCAGCCCTCACAAAGCCAGTCATCTTTCAAGAGCAGACATGTTCCTGAGAAAGAAAAAACAAGGATAAAATAAGAATAAAACATAATAATAAAGTTTAAGCCATTATTTAGCCTGAGATGCTTGCTTGGCTAGGGCTAACTAGCTAGCTGCTAATCACTATTAGTCAAACGTTCAGCTAAGTTATGTTAAAGCAAACCGTGTGTATTGTAATAGTTTTATAGTTTATTAGATCAAATAATTACCAAACGCTTCATGTTGCGATATAAACCGTTATATCGGGGCATTTACAAGTAAATAAATAAATAAATAAATAAATAAATAAACTGCTAGCAAAGCAATATGAAGGCAACCAGCCTAAGGGTTGTATTTCAAATCACCGATTGCGCACTAGGTAGTGCGCTCCACGCTGAAGTAAACGCCGTATTTCATCGCCTATCTAGTGTCATTCCTACACTAAGAAGGAGCCATTTGGGACCCAGCCAGTCGTTGCGCCCTAGCTAACTGGATGTTGGAGGGGTTTTAAAGGACGAACGGGGCGAGTTTCGCATCACCTCAGCAGCCAGAATAAATCTTTCAACAGTTCTAAAGTAAATCCTGTGCCCTCTGTTTGTTGTTAAAGTAAAAGGCTTTTAGATCTTACATGGCTGCCGGCAAAAACACAGCAGATGGAGCGCCACCCAGTGAAGCGGAGTGTGTGCGCCTCTGTTGGTCACTCGCAGAACTGCACCATCGCCACTACTACATTTCTTTCATCCTTTTCACCTGCTGGTTCTTCTTTTTGTTTTTCATGTTCATCATAATAATCATCAGCATCTTCTCAATCATCCTCTTCCTTATCTTTGTCTTCCTGATTTTCTTCATCTTCTTCATCATCTTAATGTTCGCCTTCATCTTCTTCATGATTTCTTTCTATCTATTTACTACTTTGCTCTTTTTTCTTGCTCTCATTTCTTCTTTTTCTTGTTCTCTTTCTTCAATACGCAATCGGTGCATTAATTAATTACATTTCTTACTTTGCGCAAATACTGTACAACAATATGGATATAAAATGTGCACAGTCTCCAGAGTTGGCTTTATATGATTAATTGGGAAATATGTAATGTGATGTTGAAAGTGTTATATTAAATTATATGATATTATAATCAGCTTTCAGAATCTTCCACGACTCGTGCCTCTTTTAATAAGCCATTGATTATAGGGTTGGCAACAAGGGAATTAGGAAGTAGATCTGGTATCAAGTGGCCTACATGCCTCTTCATGCAGCCTTGTTGCATGGACAAAAGAACCCGCTATGCTTCTCCTCTCTATCGCTAATCTCCATCAAACCTGGCTCGCTCCAGAGCCAGACTTTTTTAATCCCCAGAAGGCTTTAGTGACCATCCACAAAAAGCCATTGTGCTGAGCTTAATTATAACCCCTGTGATGACCTGACCAGGGGAGGTGAAGTGTGCAAAAATGCTGCATGCCATCAGCTCTCTGAGGATCGAATAAGAAACACTAGACTACTAAGGAAAAATGACCACCCAATGCTAGCTAATGGAACAGCTCGCCTCTTGTCCAGATTTCTGGGTGCTGGGAGAACAGGGGCAACGTGAGCCTTCTGAGATCTTTCTCTCTCTCTTTCTTTCTCTCTCTCAAAAAAGCTCAATACTTCTGCAATCATTTGAGAGACCTTATTGCTCAAAGGCAAGATGGAGCAAACAGCAGGACGCTTGGTTTTGGCTTTTCTCCTGGTTGCCATGGTCAGTGGGGCAACCATCCAAAGCAGTGAGTATTCAATAAAACACCACAAATATGTCTGAACTTCGCTTTCTCTGATTGTACAGCAGAAATATTGCAAAAAAATAGCTATCGTAAAAAAGCTATCGTATTTATCGTAAAATCATTGCAGCACTAATATGGTATACTGCAAGAATTACTTCAACCTTAGTCAATATATAGGTTCATCCAAGGATTTTCTTACGTGAAAAAAATGGCAAGGTTTAAGGTACTAAGGAATGCTAGAGGAACTCATGTAAGTGGTCTTTACATCCATTATGAGCAGAAAAACATCCACGGGCAGACTACCTTGAACATACCTTGTAGCCTCAGATTCCTCAGTTTTTATTTCATTCTTTATTAGATTTACACACAACCCTTATCAAGTATTAGGGATAATCCATTCTGGGAGATTTATGTGGTGTTAAAGTATTGGATTCATATTTAGACATGGTATTGTCTTTATTTACTTTCAGAAATATAAATTTTTTATACACATTCAACTTGGAAGAAATGATTTACTATTTAATATTCATGATCTCAGTATTTATTGCATGGCTCCAAAATCGTGGCAACAATTTACCAACAAATTACCAGGAATATATACAATGCATGAACCAAATTTAACAGAAATATATAATATTTTACAGTATAAACATCAAATAATTATACAATACTAATATCGCTTTACTAGTTATTCAAATGTATTCTTTGCTATCATATTTAACATACAAATGTGAAAAAAAACTATGTTCAACATAAAAATTACTTCATTATTACCTATTAAAATTCAATAATCAGTGTATCGGGGTGCCTAATCCTATTGTTCCAAATTTTAAGGTTTCTAGACAACCATTATTAAAAATAGAAGGTGCACTAGAAATTATTTATGCAGGAAGTTCTATAGTATTTATAATACTTTAGTATTGTAATCTGAGGAAACTGTAAAAAGAATTACATTCTGAACACATTTGAAACTATTTTGTCATTTATACTGTTAACATATATTTACTCTCTAAGCATACTATACATATTTCAGAGCCAGATTAATGCTACTAATTACTAATAAAATCGAACTATACTTATAGTTTATTTTTCTTTTTTCTTTTTCATAGCTTGAAAAATTTTCAGCTATTACCATTTTACTAGATTCCCACTAACTTCTGCATTTTGTCTGCGAGTACCATCATATGATTTCGCGTTAAAATCCGACATAAAAAAGTATAAAATTACGACTATATTTTACAATATGGTTAGTTACAAGTGTTTTAATGTTGAATTGACTATACCAATGCTAATTTTTCCTGTACACTTTGGTAAATTGTACTGCTTTATTTGACTTTTTTTGTAAAAATAAGGTTTTTTAATGAGACTTCACCTGACATTTTCATGTTACTTATTGCGTACTTATAATTTCACCTCGCCACAGTCACTTGGTGCGCAGTCTCCGAGATAGAGGAGCAGAAGTGCTTGGATTTGGCCGGGAACGTCACGCTGCGGAATGTCCGCGGAAAACTGCTGTGTGTACGGGGACAGAGCGCGACAGACTGCATGCAAAGGATTAAGGTACTGCAAAAATGATGTACTGTAAAAGTATTCCTCATATATATATATATATATATATATATATATATATATATATATATATATATATATATATATATATATATTATATACAATATTCATATTACATTGTAATATTATGACAATTTTTGTTATATTAGTTCTTTTATAAGAAAAAAGTCATAATATTATAATACAATATATATATATATATATATATATATATATATATATATATATATATATATATATATATATATAAATAAAACAAATCAAAAATGTAAAAAATTTAAAATAAACCCATTTTTACCTAATAATAAGTTCTTTCTTCGAACAGAACGGCACGGCCGATGCCGCTTCCATGTTCCCTGACGAGATCTACACTGCCGGCATTTGTTATGGGTTAGACGTCGCCGTAGGAGAATCGCACAACGGAATAGGTCCCAGACTATTACCACATCGACTGCTAAAGTTTACACACCTCAGGACAAACCTAACCAAAAAAAGATTTGTGTTACATTTTGGAGATTATATTTAAGTAGAATATAATTTATAATTATTATTATTAGGATATGATTGATTTCATAATTTATTCGTTCAATCGAATATGTAGATGTGTATATATTTTGTTATTTATTAATACATTTTACAAATGAGTTTGGTAAAAAAAAAAAAAGGGGTGGGGAAAAAAAAGGGGATTTTGCCCTTCAAATCTTTTTATTTATTTATTTATTTATTTTTTATGAATTGCTATTTAAGTACTACTGATGGCTGCTTGTTCCTCTTACTATCCTTCAGATGGTGTTAATTACTACGTGGTGGCATTGGCACGCAAGTCCTCGGGTGACCTGTCCCTGCTGGAGATGCACGAGCGCAGTTCGTGCCACCCGGGTATCCGCACCACTGTGGGTTGGACGGTTCCCATCGGCTTCTTGGTCAACACATCGCAGATCAGCGTGGACGAACAGTGCAACTTCCCTCACGGTGAGTTATATTTATATATAACTATACATAATACATCAATAAATATAATATAGAAATATAGATAGATATACACACTTTGGAGTACGCTTGTGGAGGGGGTGCAGTCAGTCACAACTGTTTGTGTGTGTGTGTATATGAGAGAGAAAGTAGCAGCTTTAACACACCTTCTCCCATAGCGGTGGGAGATTTCTTCGGCTACAGCTGTGTCCCAGGAGCTAAAGACCCAGAACACGACCCCAAAGGGAACAATCCTAGAAACCTTTGCGAGGCCTGTATAGGTGATGAGAACGACCGGCATATCTGTGTCAACAACCCTCGGGAACGCCACTATGGTGAGGCAGGAGCACTCAGGTACAGTGTGTCTTTCTGTTTTACTAGTTACTAAACTAAATTACACAACAGCCTGAATGTATACACTTTGCTTTTGTGTATTGTCTGGTGACTTGCAGATGTGTGGCCGAGAACCTTGGGGATGTAGCCTTTGTGAAACACTCCACTGTCTTTGACAACCTGAATGGTATGCTAATCTGTTTAACCCTTCCTTTTTTTTCCCCCCAAATGCTAAAAAATATGGTATTTCTGAGTCTGGAACATATCCCATGATCCTTAAAGTAACAGGGATTTTCTTTAGCATGTATTCAAACAGCATTTGAAACATGGGTTGGACTCCACCAGGCAGATCCGCAATATCACAGAAAGTTTGGAACCTACTTTTCTTCATCTGTGATCTTCAAAAAATTGTTACTATTACTGACTTTTGGAATATTTCAAATATTTACTGACTGGAACGGCAGGAGTGTGAACAAGTTACAGGGCTAATTTGATTATTGTGCATTAAACTGTAATGGACAGTTTACAGTTGTGCGTGTTCTTTTTTTTATTATCCATCCACACACACTATAAAGCTTTTCATTTTCGTAGAATGAGTAGAATATTGTTTTGCTTGGGATACGTTCTGAATCCAATCCAAAATCATGGATGTGAACCAGCAGGGGGCGGCGTTTCCTAACGTTGTAGCTCTTGGTTTTTGAGAAGTAAAAAACAAGTCAAGGTGTCATGCTAAACCATGCCTGCCTGTTTCAGGCATCCTCCATGCTGTAAATTTTGATGCGACTCATGCTTCGGAGCAGGAGCATGTTCTTCTTGGTAGAATAGCATTTTAGCATTCGCAAACAAGGTAGATTTCACAAGTGGGGAGAAGCAAACGGTTCCGGGAATCTCAAGTAATAAATAAGTATTGTTTAAGCCATGGCATTGTTGATGCCTTCAATCTGATTGGTCAGAAGGTGTTGCTGCTTATATATACTAACCCTTTTACACCGAACCAAGAATAAACCATTGAATTGGTAAGGAACATTGATGGAAGGAGTCTCCAGTGTCACCCAAGTTGCTACATAGGGTCAACATTTAAAAGAAATCACCAAAATGCAATGATACGTTTGATAAAACATCTTATCTTTTATGATCCGAGGCTTGTGTCTGTGTGCAAGGTAAAAACCAGGAATCGTGGGCCCTGGACATAGAGATGGAGGACCTGAAGCTACTGTGCCCAGACGGTGGTGAAGCACCTCCCTCAGAACACGCGCGATGCCACCTGGCCGTGGTGCCCGCCAACGCTGTGGTGGTGCGCCTGGAGGATAAATGCCGCATTTACAAGTTCCTGGACCGCGTTCAGGTCAGTTCTACGTGCCAGCTGGCAAACGCTTTCAGTCAGTGAGAGGCAAAGTACTGGGATTCTTTCATGGAAAAAATTTGGAATTAAATGAGTGAGGTTACCTCTAATGCAAAAAAGAAAAAAGATACAACACAATTCATCTCCTGTTAAAGGCTGATAATGGATGCATACAGGGTTGTATTCCCATTCCGATACTTACAAGTAGTAGTTTTGCCGAAGGGAAATATCAGTCAATCTTGTTTTTTTACTGAAGAAATATTAGGCAACATGGAATCCATGAACTAGAGACCTGCACGGGACGGATTTTTCAATCCCGCTTCCCCAACGTTTTGTTATTTTCTCCCGCCCACAAAAAAAGTATAAGTAGTTTTATTTTCAATGCACTGACTGCTTCTTCCCGCTACTCTGCTTTTTAGTTTCACTTGCTTCCCTTTTAAATATGAATGAAAAATAAACGGAAATTAACAAACACGTTTCGTTTAATTTGAGATTAACTTTTTTGTGTAAATGATGAACATGGACAAGGAACTTTTCAGAACATTGCAATATGTTTATAAACCCCCCCTTATAGAATTAGTAAAGAATACATTTTTATTGGTTGGGTTGATTTGCCTATTTGTTTGTTCAACACCTGATTTGTGTCTTTTTGTCCTTCAGAATACGTTCGCCAACGCCACACATGGTTTCTCGCTCTTTAGCTCGGTGGGGTACGGACAGCCTGACGTCATGTTCAGCGACTCAACTCTTAACCTGATGAGGGTGATGGGAACTTACCAGTCCTGGTTGGGACACAGTTACACCACCATGCTTCAGGCTTTTGAGTGTGAAGGTAAACTTTGGCTAATCCCAAAATAATTGAAATTGTGCATCGCTACTAGTAGTTTGTTGTCTCCTATTGGTGACATGTCTGTTGCCTTTGGAACACCTTTGGAACAACATTGGCAACTTGTAGATCACATGCTGGTATCTACTGATATCAGTAGGGACTGTTAGGATGCCTACAGATTCCAATAAACTTTATACAATGTTTTTTTTTCACACAATGAAAACTGGTACTAGTTTTAATGTTTAGTAAGTGACGTTTCATATCAGTATTTGTAGATTTTAGAATTTACCTGAGGTTCATATTTTAATTTGTTTGTTTGTTAATAGTAAATGAATTTAAGTAATTAAACATAACTGTAAATGGATACAAATTTATGTCCAATAATACTATAATAGTAACCAATGGCATAATGGAATAAGCCCCTTCTGGACTTCAGAGGTTTTTTTTGGAAAATAATTGAATTTGTGGTAGAACAGAACAGAAACTCTGCTTTGGTTCAGGCTATTGTTGATTTTTTCTTTCCTGTATTTGTCAGCAACTTCCCACTTTTCCTATTACGGAAAAGTACGTACAAATACGAAAAAAAATTTATAACAAAATAATATATATATTTATATATTCTCACTGCATTGTCTCTCTCCTTTTTATCCACAGGCCTATGCTGATTGGATTAAGACTCTCTCTTTCTGCTTCTCTCTCTTTCTTTTCCACCTTCTACCACTGCATACTTTTGCCAAGTTCTCATTCTCAGGCTTCATGCTTTCCTTCCTTCTCTTTCCTCTGTGCCCATCCCACTTCATACGCCATTCGATCTGCGATCTCACCGAAGACGAAGGCCAATGAGGTTGCCTCATGCTGTGAAGGGATTCATTCTATTGAGCCTATGCTGTGTTCAAATCCATGCAATTTGATCCACATCCTTGGTTAATGGAGGGGGGTCTACTTAGTAGAGCTTAGTAGAGTTGTTACCCTTGGCCTCCACGGCTATATTGTAGACGCCTGATAAATTTACATTTTGGAGGACCAAATACAATGTTCTTGACTTTCACCATTAGCTCAGGTATTCTCTATACCTGCTGTATACCAACCTTCTAGAGGATCTTTGATCAAAAAAGATCGTCGCCAATTCTCAAACGTCACTCTGGAAAATGTTCTCCTGGTCAAGCATACTCATTGCATTTTTTTTGGACGGATCTCAACACAGGTGCTCATCCAACGCTGTTTTTCAGGACTTGAACATAATTTTATGTAAATAGTCTTTTTTGTTTCTTTTAATTTGTAGAACTGATTTCCATGAACAGCCTATTATCAATAAAAAAAAAAAGGAATGGAAATTGTTTAATAGTCCTGTTTACTCTTCAGTGCATCGGTTTAAACGTTGTTAATTACCTTTTTTTTGTGCGAGTATCATGCAGCAGTGGGGAAAACGGCAAAACCGCATCTCTAGGGCAGACGAGTGTAGCTTATCCGTGAGAATGACAACACAAATGTATTATAAATGATAATGACGTCTGATATGGGGTCCTAATGGATCGGTTTCAGTGTGGAAACACAGCTAATGAACATTAGCGCTTTCGATTCGGGGTTAATTAAGCATTTGTTGGGCACACACAGCCTAATGAACTTGACGTCGACAGCGCACATATCTAATTATCATTCGACCGTGTGCTTTCTTGAGCGGCCTATTTTTCACAGTTTAGCATTCATTATGCGCCACTGTGCGACATATTGGGACGTCGTAATTAACCTTTATGCCCTCGGAGATGTCACGAGTCTATAGTTTTTTTTAATAAAGCCCATGTTAAACACTACCGGATTCGGTTATCACTGAGAAAGATGAATCAAAGAAACGTTAAACTAGTTTTTACCAAAAAACTGACAGAATTTTCTATAACTTTGTGACAAGACAAAGGACTAGAAACAGGTGCAAACATTAGATAACAGAAAAGAAAAACAATGAGTGAGCATAATTGCTATAAGAACTCTAAACTTTGTGGACATTCTACAACTTTAAATGTATTTAGAGATGGATAAAAAGTATGGCGTTATTCAATAATAAATGACAAATCCCATTCGTAGACAAATTTTATTGCTATATATTTATATATACCCATGTAAAAAGCCATTTAAAGTTAGCTTGTTGCGCACTGGCTAACAAGGCAGGGTGCAATTTCAAGAAAGGTGCATGGAAGTTCGCATGACAAAGTAAAAAGTCAAGGGGTCAGTAATGTAGAATAAATTCTAGAAAAAAGGACGATGTACAAACTTTTTCACCTCATTCTTGAGGTGGCCGTGTGTTGTGTTTTTCTGCTTTGTAAGTCAAATGAGCTAAAAGTAATTACAATTTCAGACTTCCCACTTTGTTGTAGGTGCCCTTATTAGGGAACAGACCAATGAGCAATGAAAAGCCAAAAACGTACCTCAGTTCTGGGAGCTTTTTGTTGTGTCTTTTTATTTCTATTTACCGGTATCAATAGCAAAATAGGGTAACCCTTTGGCCTCCGGATAAAAGATATAATTCTAGGAAACCAACTCTCTAATTCTCACACATACCCATATACAGAAAGAGCTTGCTGTGCTACCTATAAGAGCTGTCACGGTTCACTGAGCCAACTGGCATCTGCACAAGTAAGGGGATTGAGGTCCTGGCAGAATCTGCTTTCCCTTGATGTAATCTTTCCTCGTCTGATCCTGCACAGCTTTTTTGGATGGCACAGACTTCCTGATTCAGGCCCCCTTTCAGTCCCTGCTATCACGTTGCACTGACTTATCAGGATCACGGTAGGTCGAACAAGCACAATACCTGTATACAGAGACAGGCTACGCACTCAAGTATGTCACAATGCACTCTGGGATTGAGCAGTCCCACTGGAGCCATCCAAAGCTTATATGATCTGCCTCTGAGAGGCTTGTGCTTAGGTGGTTCTGGCTGTACGGTACAGTGCTGTGTTTCGTACACTGGAGAATCAGGAAAGCCATGTTACCTTTAAGAACCTGGGTATGCTACATGTGTTCTGCGCTTACAACGAGGGTACAGCTTCATTCTGTCAGGTAACACTAATGTTCGCCATCTTCCGTTTCCGTTTCCAGACCAGTAGAGGTAATAATCTCGGATATTTAACTTAACAATTATTTAGACTTAGCATAAATTTGTCTTCGCCAATGGAAACTGGCGGCTGCAAACTTAAAACTTGCCCCTTGGGAGGATAAATTGGTGCTTACAAGCATGGCCCTCAAAGTGACTTTCAGGCTTTACCAGTGCATGCTAAATAGATTTTAATACAACTGAACAAGCTGCAATTTTGACTATGTAACACAAATTAGGGAAGGTAGGGAATTTGTCTGCCTTAAGCAGTGACAGAAATAAATGAAAACAGATGAGAGGACAATAATGAAGATGTTGGAAAAAAAATCGCATATGCCTCTAGCTTGCTAATGCATTCAAGTAAATTCTCTCATGTGATTCCCAGCACACTTACAGGTTCGGCAGTAAGAGACATTGTAATGATAGTATCTTTGACAGCCGTGTGACTGGAGCTTTCTGCCGAGATTCTATTGGACAGTTGAAGCTAGCTCACACCAGAACTCATGTATCACTAATGCTCAGGTGACAGCTGACATCATAGTTCGTTATTACAGAACAGCATCTAATGTTTACAATTTACTATATAACAACTGTAAGAGCTTTATAGAGAATCAATTCTAGATTTTCCTATAGCAGGTTCACACACAGTCAATTCTAGATATCAGTCCTAAATGAGCAAGGAAGCGTTGTTGGTATTGAGACGGAATTCCCTGACACAACATAAGGAAGACACCTGGAGAGGAACCAGACACAGAAAGGTACCAATCATCTCTTGGAGATTGCAAGATGATCGCCAAATGTGAACCTGATACTACTTGAGCATAAACTGTCTTAAATTTTGAACTGCAACTTTTCAGGATTCTCTTAGATTAAGTGATTTGAGGGAACCTGGTTTTCTGTGCTAAAACATTTGCAGCATCATTAGGGAATGACTGAACTCCAAAAATAATCAATGCAGTAAATATATGACGTGCAAATGCTTTGCGGCCTGACAGAACGAATGCCGTTACCACATCAAGGCCGAACTGGAATTCCAGATAAAGACATATATAGCAATCTGTTGCACAGGAGTAGTAATCCAGTGACAATGACAGAGAATGCAAGCATACCAGAGTGACAAGCGATCCGTCTAGACTCAGAGATCTCATTATTCTATGTCTCTCTCCGATAGCACAGAAACCTAACTCTGAGCAAGAGGCTTAATTCTGATTCATGCTCATGTAACACAGCTGAAACCCCACGAAGACAAGAGAAAGCTCTATGTGGATGAGACTTGAATCCTAATTATTAGTATTGCTATTATACTTGTCCTTTAAATGTAAGAGTCTAGTCTCTAGATGCTTTCTGTATCGATTTCTTTAGCGGTATTTCCACCCAAACCTGTCTTTGTCTTAGGCATTGCTCTTGGGCATTTTACCAGACTGTTATAGGCCTTATGTTTGTTTTCACAAGCACCAAGTTTGACATGAAACAATTCCGTTTCTTTTATTTGGGCTTGAGCTTCATTTGGTCTCAAACTACTAAAGACTCAGTCTTTTCAAGTCCTGACCTTGGACTTCGTAATGCCAGCCTTAAACACAGTCCTATAGATAGGACCATATCTTGCAAAGAGCTTTTTTATTTGGCCCTAAATCCACTGCAGTTCCACTTCCTTAGAAATGCAATTAAGACAACCTGAGCTGGCAAATATTTACAGCAAGCAAGACATCATCAAACGCCCATCACACTGGCCTTGACATTGTGCCTTTAGACAGGGGGACACTCATCTGTTGTCCATCAAAGAGGTCAAGAAAGAAAAAAGGAACAGAGGATTAAACCATGGGAAGACAATAAAAACATCATTATGCAGTGCCGTTGGGGGGAAAATTAAACAAAATAACATTTGCAGGAATTTTTTTGGAGGAAAAGTGGTAAAGATATTCGACTTCTTGTGAGTTGTGAGTTGTAAGTTCAAATACCTGTACCACCAAGCTGTCACTGCTTGGCCTCCTGAGCTTTTTATCCCCTTAATCCTCAATTGCTGAGATAAATGAGATAACTGTAATTCCCTCTGGATACCAGCACCTGAAAACATTTCATAAAATGTAAGTGGAACTGTCACAGCAACGTTGAATACCTGGTGATACCATATGGATTTGTGAATGCGCCATCTATCATCCGATCATTTGTCAATTATATGCGTTCAGACAAGTTCAGCTAATAAGTAGCGTTTTACACAGATGACATTCTCGGGGTAAATAGGGTGCTGATAAGTGTGTATGACTTCATTATCTCTGTGTTAGGAAATCTATTACAGTATAATTAAACCGAAGCCCGAGTGCAACATCCCAAACCAAACATATTGGACACAAATAAATAAAGGGTACAATCTCAGTCTGATGATGTAGATTTGTTTTGACCAAACGTGACAAACCATGTCATGAATATTCATGTTTCATATAGGATACAAAACTTTTTTCAAACCAATTATCCACTCAGAGGGATGCTAATTGGTAGATGACAGCATCTTGCAGTCCAACCATCCATCAAGCTTTGTCTAAGCATACGATGGCCTTTTTTAAAGCATCCTTTTTAGACACACACCTATGGACCCTCCTGCCAACAAGATGGACAATCAAAATTCCCAGGTTCTACCCTTTGCTTCATTGGATAATCTTAACTGTATACAGCTACTATGGCAGATGCCTATTTCAGAGAAACTTCCAACCCTCCCTGAATATAAATAGTTCACTAGAGTGCTAATGTGTGACATTGCTGAGCCCTGGCATTTTTACTTGAGCTCCTGCTGTCCCATGTGCTGTCCAGAGCTGGAAGTCCTCGAGCAAGCATCTGGCAATGCTCTTAATGAGAAAGGAGATACAGGGCTTTTTCTCATTATGAAGGGAACTTATGTTCAGTTTGGAGCATTTCAAGTCACAGTAACAAGCTTCACACTTATATATGTGCTGGGTTCATTATCACAGATTGCTGAGGTGGGTGTGGGTATGTGTGTATGTGATGAAACTGGGGACCGTTCCAAACGGCGTGACTGACATTTTTAAAGCCGGTATGTATAAATCAAGAAGTCGCTATAGAAAGATTGCTGTTCTTGTGCAAATAGATGTTGATTACTATGGTAGTGGTTCAGCAACACAAATTATGACCAAAAAATGACCCACCTTTGATACATGTGGTGATGTATTTGGATTTTAATCAAGTTTAAAGCAATGGTCCTTTTCCTGGAAAAAACAATGAGATGTTTCTCTGAGGTGAGATGATGACAGCACTTGAGTTAAACAACCTTATATTCTTATTCACAGCTAATAGACAAAAAGAGTGTGACTGTACCAGTCAGTAGTGGTGAAACAAGAGCTCAGTTTGATGATGACCCCTATCTACATTTATAGTCATAATCTTGGTGTAAGCTAGAAAAGTTACACGGAGCAAATAAAGGCTACAGGAAATGAAACTGCTTACAAGGGTTGCTAGGCTAATTGTTAGTTTTTAGCTATGGAGTTTATCAGTATAAGACAGGAACCAGGTGGTTTGGGTACTCTACATGGGATGCCCCTAGTTGGCTAGTCAACTCCCAGTAGAATATCCTACAGGATGAAGACCCCCTTGTAGAATTCACCAAACCCATTGAAACGATTCTATATAGCATTTGGCTTGAAAATATCTGGGGAGCAAAATGTCTGGGCAGATTTTCTGAACCTGTTGCCTGCTTGCTGCTAACTAGAGAACCAGATTCATGCCTGTATATTATAAAATGTAGCATGTCATCAAATTCAAGGTAATGAAAGCTTTTTCACTAGATGGCACTATCTAGCCATACTTCCTCTAGAACTCTTAAATGTCTGGCAGTCTTAAATCATTGGCTTCCAGCTTATCACACACACACACACACACACACACTAAAGATTGTCAGTGGTGTTGCTCAGGGAGTCCTTAAAGCTCTTACATGTGACATGCATTTTTGCTGATGTTTCACCATTTCTAATTTCAAAACTTCGAGGTTACTGCATGTGTGTTTATTAGTCCCAAGAAAGAAAAAGGACACCAAAGACGCATACAGTGTACACATACAGTATATATTTATGTTTGATGTCGGAGAGACAAAGAAACATCTCTGGGATTGTACAAGGCATTTGGACAGGTGGATCCATCACTGATTTTTGGCTGTGTGTATGGGTGGGGAAGTGTGTGTGTGTATTAGAATGCAAGCCAGGACATTAAGGCCCACATATGGTGTGTGTTTTAATTTAAAATAAGCTTGCAGGGTTTTTTTTTTTTTTATGTTTCTGTGTATGTGATAGTTGGCAAACAATGTGTGAGACTGTGAGTCTTTGTGTTGTGTCCTTAGAGCTGGGAGAGATCCAAACTAGCCATAGTGTTAATGAATCTCTCTCTCTCTCTCTCTCTCTCTCTCTCTCTCTCTCTCTCTCTCTCTCTCTCTCTCTCTCTCTTATCCTTTCTCTTTTAAACACTCATGGTGTTTTAACAATTCTATGCAATTTGCATGCACATGCATTCTTTTGGTCCAGTGAGAAGACAATTTCAACATGTGTGTTTGTTGGCTTGTTGGAAACAACATTCCCCCTTCTTGCTAACCCAGGTCATCATCTACTGAATTCCTGTTATTTGGTCATTTCCTGTTTCATGTCTACTTCTGGTAAACTCCACCAGGGTGTGAGTTTTTTTTTTTTTTTTCTTACGACCTGTTTGACTTCTATTTCAAATTCTCTATAATGGTCTGTTCTTTAATTGTTTTATTATTGCATTCATTTTGCCACATGGGGACTTAACTACTTGGCTGAACCTGGATTGTCAAGGAGCTCTTTATAATGGGAGCCAAAAAAACAACAAACACAAAAAAATGTTTCCACAAAAGGGGGTCAGTTATTTTGTCAAATTCAACAAGTGTACAAACGATATAACTACACGGCGGGCCAAGTCTAACATTTTTGAGGCTTCCTTACAAGAACCTGGTCCCTACCAAAAAAAAAAAAAAAAAAACTAAGAAAAAAAAAAGGCAGTCACAATTCCACTGTGGGTCAACTGACTGATACAATGTGTATTATAATTAATATATACCAAATTACATTCGAGAAGGCAAGCACAAATCAAAACCAGAAAAGAACAACCCTCCACCTCTCTGGTCCTCTTCCTATTTAAATATGGTGGCCAATCAGTGATGTCATTATGTGGGGATGGTATCAAGGCAGGCCAGGACAAGCCAGAATCTTTGGTTGGAGGCATAAAGGAAAAAAAACACAGTAGATACACTCAACATATCAGTTGTAAAACAAATTTTAGCATTTAGAAATATTCAAAGATAGCTGAAATCAAAATACAATAGAATAGAATACAACAGAATAGAGTCGACTTTTTAGGTTTCACCCAGAAAGACTGATTAGTTTTTAAAATACTGATTAGTTAATTACTATGTGGTGTTGTCTTGGCTGAGCAGACGTCTACAGCACTTTGCTAGGCCAAGAAAATCCACAGGTCTATATACTTTTCCTTGTATAGCTATTGACATATCATTGGACTACAACCAGGAGGTGTGTAACTGCTCAATCTTTCTTCCTGGCATTACAGGACAATCAGTCAGAGCATATTTTCGAATTAATGAAGCACAAACCGACTTACTGTAAGTACATTCATCATTCTCGTTCCAGCTGGTTTCCATCTATTGCACTTTATTTATTTGCTAGATTGGAATTGATTGCCATTTATCAGTAAGAGGAAACGAACAATGGCATTGAGCTGCAAAGTACTGTAAAAGCACTTATTATTGTAAATAGCAGTTTTATTTACACTTCTCACACCTGTTTGCATGTATGGGATAACATACGTAGAGACGTAGAGACGAGATGTACAACCACCCACTACCAAGTGCAACCCCTTACTGGTTCTGCTCTTGGTAGTGGGTGGTTGTTCATGCTTGGCCCCCTTAAAATATGACTGCCCTGCCATAGGACCACCCCTGATTCTGTCCTAAGATTATGCAAACTGCAATTAACTGTATTTACATAAGTTTGCACACTCTTAAAAAGGAGTCTGAGGCCGTTCTATCATGAGGTTATTGGGAACGTTGGCCCCCCGAGCTGTCTCTAAACAGTATTTAGAGAAAAATCCAAGGCTGATACTATTTTAAGTACAGAACACTTCCATGAGCTACTGAGTTTCAGTATATGACCATAAAATGACAGGATATGCACTAATTTGGACCTTAATTTACATCACTGAGCGTATTTATTCAAACTCTACATATTAAAAAGTGCTCTGAAAGCGAGTCATTTCGTATTTCTGAAAGCATTCTGAACAAACTATCATTATTTTTCGTCAATTTTAGCTCCGCTACAGTTACGATACATGTAAATCTGACCAAGACACTACTGTATTAAAAGATTGTTACATATGATCCATTGCTTGTAAAGCTGCAAATAGGGAACAGTCAAAAAAAGAGGTAGATTTCACCCAGTAGGATCCTCAACCCTAAATCTACCTTGGTACCCGTTCAGGCTATCTTACAACCTGACTCCCCTTTCGCTTGCTGGTTTCATTACAGATGACCTTGTAGTATGCTGGGAGCTGCAGCCTGCCAAAGTAAGAAGACAAACAGCCTGGAAGGGTTTCATTTACCATTTTGTTTTTCAGCAGAGCTCCAGCACTACAAGCACTACAGGCTTCCCCTCAGAGTATTTCACTCCTCTGAAAGTTATTGCGTTAATTCATCCATCATCGCAGAAGTCTCGGTCCTATATCACGTCTGCCCCTGCTCTTGTCCATCACCTATCTTTACAACTCATGTCCTGACCTTCCCTTGGCCTGGCTTCTCTTTCGAGATATCTGATTTTAGCCTGACCTGGAACCTAAAGAAAGTTCATCAGGCTTAGAAGGGGTACTATATAATTGATGACAAGAGCTTTTCAGTAACAGACTTCATCTATAGCCACTGTTGTGTTGAGTTATGCGCTTGCTTGGCTAAACTTTAATATTTTATTGGCACCCGTCGATGGCCAGGAGTCTTTTTAAGAGAGCATTTAAGGCTTCATCAAACTGTTAATTTAGCAAAATTCAACTCAGAGATAACTAAATCGGACACTGTCAAGTATCACTGCCCTCTGCAACTGGTCCCATTAGATGTTAGACTCTGGTTGGTACTGGTTTTCAAGCTGGATCTTACTAGTAGGGCTTTGGGCAAGCCTACCATTGCCAAGTCCATGTGAAATCCAAGGCCAAGACCAGCTGGGACTCAAGAGTCATCATCTATTTTCTAGATGAAGGTGTAAATTCTATAAAATCTTGTGCATAAATAAATTAAAAGATACCACAGTCATTATTTCTGACACAATCTTGGTCATATTAAACAAGACAAGCTCATGTCAATACAGAAAATTGTATTTGAATCCTATAGCTGTGCTTGGTGATCCAGGTAATCTGGCTAATGCCCCCATGCAAGATAAAGTTCTTGAGACTTATGTCCACCCATGCACCCAAATTTCGATCCTTATTTTCTGCATAGGTCAGCTACAGTATATATCTTAGCCCCTTGCTTAAGGTACACCTTAATCTGATCTTAACCTCAGGATCAACCCTAAACGCAGCCAATAAGAGAAAAACCCAACTTGCCACACCACCAAAACAACAACCCCTGCAAGACGTAAGGCCGTCAAATTTACTGGCACTGGAAACTCCTTTCAAAATCCTTAATCACCATCTCAACAATGACGATTTATTCTGTTCAGTATATATGGATCATTGTACCCAAGAGTCCATTTGTATTCGTTACTAAACCAAGATATTTATTCGGATGTAATCGCCCGTGGGATGCAAAAGGCTTTGCACCTGTGTACCAGCAAATTCATTTCCTGTCATCACATGCTCCAGTAACATGCACATAATTACATAGTTTTGTTTGCTGTCTATTTACAGTCGCAATTAATCTCATGCATTGTGTTTTTAACGACTTAGTCTGGGCTTAGCACTTTATAACAGCAGTTCAGAAAATATATTATGACTTCAACCAGCTCAGTGGCATTTGGACCTAAACAAAGTAAAGCTGTTGTCTATTTCCATGAAACTAATCGACTTTCTCTCTTCATCTGTAGTTGGAAAAAAAAAAACGCTTATTTGCTGATGAAGAGCCTGAATGCTCTGATTCAGGTGCAGATTGCTGGACCTCTGCTGAACTCTGTTAAACCATGTATAATCGCTTGCCGCTTCTTAACTATCATTTGCCTCACCATTTTCTTTTTCTTTTATTGTAGATGCACAAGGACTTTTATGTTGCATTCTTATTACAAGAACCCATTAGGCATTGGGTACACATACACATATGCAACAGCCTGATACACACTCATCACTACTCATCACTGATATCATGCATCATCAAAAGAGATGATCATTTAATTATTCAATTATTTTGAATTTCTATTCAATTGTGAAAAATATATGTTTAAATAAATAATTGAAATCAAACAAACAAATATATACAAAAAATTCCAGCATCTCTATAGTATTGCTCTCACTTTTGGTATGAGCGTGTGAACATGAGCCCTATTTACTGTATGTACACCCACCCACCCACACACACACACAAATGCAACACTTTCACCAAGCCAGGTCGTCTCTTGGGGAGGTCACACAGGGTTGTATTGAGCGTGAGCGAGAGTGTGTGTGTGTGTTTTAAGTGTGAACTGGGTAAATAATGGAACCTGACACTTGTTTTAAAGTGAGTGAGACTTGGAGATGGTGTGTATATATATGTGTGTGTGTGCGTTAGACAAAGGTATCCTTTGAATCGCAAAAATGCATGGTGTTATAGAGCTGTACAGTGACTTGTTCTATCTAAATGACAAGCTATACAGTCATTTCAGCTTCGTGTTCTAGCTTCGAGGTGACCTTTCATGACCTTTCAGCTTGGTCTTTACATATTGTATAGCAATTGTTTTTGTGGATAGGCATTCAGTAAGAAATGATGTGGAAACGTTGAGCTCTAGAGCACTATTTTATTTATAAAAATAGGGTGCAGGGGAAAAGAGTAAAACATCAGACTGTACCCCAGGCGCCCCCCCACCTAACCCTACATCAGTACCTGACTTTACTAACGCCCTTGTGGCTGAATTAAATCTCACAAATCTCTGCAGGGACAATCCTAAATCTGGTGGAACATCTTCCCAGAAGAGTGGAGGTTCTTATAAGAGGAAATCTGGACTAAATGTGGACAGAATGCTGGAAAAAGCACATATGAAACTCGCAGTCATGTGCCCACAAACTTTTTATTTATTTATCTTCCATAAACTTGCATCTGCTTTGACTTGTATGACATGGCTTTGAAAAACCTTTTCCTGTTGCAAACAATGAAATAAAGCAAAGAATGCTGTTGTCATAGTCATTTCTAAGGTTACTGTGAATTTTCTTTTCAATCGCCTCAAATGTTCTTCATGGGTGAACACCTAGTCTTACCATTAAGCACAAATTAGCAGCTAATTAACTATAAAAAAACAACAACCTTTCTGATCTTTTCAATAAGATTTTTTTTATATCACAGTTGTCCTTGACAGTTACATTGAGGCGGAAATTCCATTTTGTGTGAAACATGCTTTGTAATTTAACATCTTGTATAAATGAACTGGGCTGAAATCTAATGTGGAGTTAAATGTGTCAAATGCTGAGCCCAAGCCGATGAATGAACTTGCATGCGGAGCTGTTAGGAAACTCCAGATTATAAAAAATTGGGCGATAAAATGCCAGACTTGTGTCTTTGGTGTGTCTTTAGCAGATCGTTTAATTCGAATCCATGGTCAATTTCAGGCTAAGCAAAATTTTTTATCTGGTGTTTTAATGGTGATGTGAGAAACATGGGCCTGAGGATGTTTCCATCGATTCATCTGTTCGATCTGGATCATCGACTATAAGTGGGCTGTGGAAGCTGTAAATCCTTCTGAATAACACTGAAGAAATCGCTTCAAGAGCGCAAGAACATCACTGGAAGACAACGAGAGATCAGGAAGACCTTCAACGAGCTCGACCCCCGAAAATTTGGAAACCATTCGGCAACTTGTGCACGATCATTGTTGATAATCCTCCCTCCCTGCTCACCAGATTTGGCTCCTGCAGACTTCGCCCTCTTCCCAAAGATGAAGATCCGGCTCAAAGGTCACCGAGTTGACACCATTGCGGAGATCCAGCATAAATTGAAACACTTTGAAAAGAAGACTTCCAGGACACATTTCAGAAATAGCAGGAATGCTGGGAGAGCTGTATTGCTGTGCAAGGGAACTATTTTAAAGGGGATAGCGTAGATAAATAAAGTACTTTCTTGTAAAAAGAGCCAGTCTCTGAGGTTTTTGATACCACATCGTACAAGTTGAGCATAACCAAGGTACTGTAAGGTTTTGCTACGTTTTCAGAAACGACCCAGAACAGGTGCACACATTGGGTAATTGACTATGACAGCACTATTTGTGCTAGGACACATGGCACATTGCTGAAAAAGGCACTTTTTAACAACGAGGAATCTTAATCAAGGTCACCCACCTACTACATGAGAACTTGTGCACCATCATGAAAGCCCTACTAAACCCTATAGATTCTTTGCTAAATTGGGCTATATCTCCCATGTGTATATCTCATGTTTAAGCTAGGTCCTGGTACTTGTAAAACATTAATTACTAATCCTGGATATGTATTAAAACATATAAAGCCAGACCTATATATCTTTGTGTTCCAGACACCATTATGAATGCCAGCTCAGGGATTTTTTTTTTTATCAGATTATTAATATGCTAGTTTAATGCTAGCTTAATCTGCCTATTTATGTATACAGGATCCTTCATGTTTAAGTACTTTTCATTATTTGCAGCAATTATCCTAGATCAGTGATTAAAAAGTAAAAGACAGGAGATGGAGCTGGAGGTAGCAGAGCTGAAGATGTTAAGGTTTTCGTTGGGAGTGACGAGGATGGACAAGATTAGAAATGAGTTTATTAGAGGGACAGCACATGTAGGATGTTTTGGTGACAAGGTGAGGGAGGCGAGATTGAGATGGTTTGGACATGTGCAGAGAAGGGACACGAATTATATTGGTAGAAAAATCCTGAAGATGGAGCCACCAGGTAGGAGGAAAAGAGGAAGGCCAAGGAGGAGGTTCATGGATGTGGTGAGGGAAGACATGCAGGTAGTTGGTGTGAAAGAGGCAGATGTAGAGGACAGGGTGGTATGGAGACGGATGATCCGCTGTGGCGACCCCTAATGGGAGCAGCCGAAAGAAGAAGAAGAAGATCCTAGATCAGTGATTGTAGATTGTTTCACAAACAAGCCTTAATTATCATCAATTCATTATTTTGACCCAGTAATCTCTTGAAAAAAACAAAACAAATGATGACTGATCCTTGTTCTGATCCCGAATACTGGTAAAATGTGCGAAAAATGTCTTCCTGCATTAAGTTTCGTTAACACAACCTATAGTTATATTTTATAGGGCTGCAGATACACAAATACCAAATACAAAAATCAGGCCATGTTTTAAAATTGGCCTGGAAAATCAGTTTAGAATGATTCTGGATTGTTTATTTGTATCTGCGTAAAACCACTATAGAGCAGATTCTGATCCATCGGCAGTGCATAGGCACTTTCAAACGAATGCATTCTGATTACATTTTGATGAATGTGGACAATAAATTCTAGCCTAGGTGCAGGTCTGGGGCAGATAAACAGCTTGTCTGGATGTTTGCATACCATTAAAAGGTCATCAAGTGAAGCCAAACAAATCCCAACCTTTACTCAAGCACCATCAATCTAAGGCAGCAAAGAACCACGCTTACTTCGCTTCCAATATATGAGCTGCGGCTTTTAAAGCACAGGTGATTGTTTTTGCCTGTTTTTACCTGCCAACTTAAGGATTTTTTCTCATTGGATGTCTGAAAGGTCTTCCTTTTCAAAATGAAGCACACGCCTTCCATATCCCATCTCTTAAGCATCCATTCACATTTATATTTACGGATTTTAGTGTGGCCCAAACATCTGCCAATTCTTCGCTTTGCCTTTCACCGACCTTTGCTTTCTACTTTTTAGAATTTTACCATTCCCTTGGGTGTTTGTGGGATGTGTGCAGGCATTCTTGCATCAATTACTTGCAGTCCATGCGGTGATCAGACCTGTCTCTTGATTGACTTTTCATTTGGATGGTTTGAAATATTTTCTGAAGACGCCTTTTGCCGTTTTTGTGAATCAGACCCATTCAGAAATGTTCCGCCTTCATACAGGTACTAATCATAGGCTTTGCAATCAGTATGCCTTTTTGGGTAACCTCTCTTTCAAATATACTGGAATAGCTGCCATATAACTGAGGAGTGTTTGGAGTGCCAAGTAGAGCTCTCAAATAATCAATGTACTGAAACTGAATACATGGAAAGCTCTCCTCTCAGAACCAATAATGCTGATTTGGACAGACATATCAACATAACAAGTGCATCATATTAACCTACAGATGAAGCACAATAATGGTTGCTCAGGACATTTTTTGAGGTTTAACAATGATTAGGGAGCAATGGTCAATGATCAATTAACCCCAGGGATGCAAATTCTGCATCCGATTTGTTGTTAAAGAAAGGGATTTTTGGGGGGGACCCTTGACAAAAGCAAGCTGTATGTGGACACCAATGTGTACTCTTCCCTATGCATGCTGAAGCATTACAGATTTTTATCTTCTCTGGCCTGATTCATGACCTGACTTCAAGTCTCAAAAAGGCAGATGGCAAGAGATGAAATCAAAATCAAAATTGCTATCCATTTCAAAATGAAAAAGCAAGCATCTGGAAAGGTGCAAGTAGTTGCAAACTGACAGATGGAAAGACGAGTAAATGACATACTACTAGAGACACTGCAGTGACAGCAATATAGTGAAGTGTTGCCTTGTAGTTTGCCCTATTTTTACACGTCCATATGTGCATTTGATTTCCTACCTGGATATGTTTGTGGTTTATTTACTAGCTAGCTGCTGGATTATACCTCAGCAAAAGCATATTTGGCTTAATTACAGACCACTACGATTCACCAGAGTTTAATATTTGCACACAGACTGACCACTAACCTGGGGAAAATAATCGGCTAATACCACCTTTTTACATTTAAAAGCTTTCTTGATTTTGCTCAAAACTTGGGCTATTGCCTGTTGGGGGATTTTTGCATGTTTGACTTCAATTGAATTTCAAGAACTGGTTTAAGCTGCATTAAATTAGCGAATCTGTTCCTTTCGAAGGTAGAATAGAGTCATCCTTCAATCTGAAAAGGTCATTGGCTGTGACACAGTGAGCGTGCCTTCTTGGGGAGAAAAAAATCCATTAATCTCCAAATTTAAATTGTCATTCTTCTTTCTTATTACAAGGGGGTTGAGACTTGACCTCATTCAATTTAGAAAATTCCTTCATTTTCATAACCATCAGCTCATCAGTCTGAGAGAAGGAGAGCAAGAACAAAGTAAAAATTAAAAACTTACCATACAATTAGCGATTTCAAGGACTCAAAAACTATTTTATATTATATAGCCATGCAATTCATAACCCAGTGACGGCCATGGAAAGGAAGGTTATTAAAATTCAGCAGACTGTAATAGTACAGAATAAAACACTTGTAAATCTGCTGGGGAAAAAAAATGACAGTGGCGTCATGTGACCCAACTGTTACCACATTAATGCTAATATTTTCTATTAGCTGTTACATGATACATACATCTGAACAGTTCTTCGTTTCGTTTAATGTTGTGGAACATCTACAAAAAAAGCTAGTTCCTAATTTTTCTTGTAGCACCATCTTCACTCTATTAACAGACATGCTAGTTAAGGATGCTAGTTTTATTTTTTGCTCTTCTGATGCGATAAAAAAAGTTCAACACTGTAAACCCGAGTAAACAGAGCCAATTATTACACACTTTTTGGATTATTGTTGAGCAATTAAGCTGTAATTATTCTAATCACAGCATGATTTTAGCCCCAATATTACCTCAACAATAATGTTATACAGCACTAGTTAAACTTTACACTCTTCTTTCTTTCTTTCTTTCTTTCTTTCTTTCTTTCTTTCTTTCTTTCTTTCTTTCTTTCTTTCTTTCTTTCTTTCTTTCTTTCTTTCTTTCTTTTTTTCGTCTGACAATTGTGACAAGTTTGCAGGTCGTTTGACGAGGCTTGAAGTCCAATCAGCCCCTTGTCTGAGACTGTTTAAAGGTGAATAAACGTAACGAACGTTAATTAGGGCGGGAATTAATCAGGGGACTTTTCTAGCTGTGAGCATTAATGTCATTAATGAAGCGCAGCATGGCAGTAAGGTCGGCGAGAAACCACTTAGGCGAGCGCGGTTTGCTAATTCTGCTAATCACAGGCATTTTTTTTTGTTGGATGTGGACTGTGCAGAAATCTGAAAGTTTGAAGCAATGCAATATTAATATTGTGAGTTATTCTTGAACTACTCTTGACTTAGGTGGTGCTTTGGTTAATTCCAGTACCTTGACTAGTGACCTAAAAAAATGAATAAATCAACACCTTCTGACTAATTAGGAAACGATGAATAATAAGTGGGAAGTAAAAGCTGAACCTGGAGATTGGCTTAAAGTCTGAATGGTGTTGAGACAGTACCAGCTTGTCGAGTGGAACCCCATGAACAGGACAGGAATGCCAGAGGCTTTGGCATCTGCAAGACATCGGGATTAATGCCAAGCTACCATAGGCAGTGCTTTAGGAATCCTAACTTCTCAGGTCTCCTGGAGTTTGTTCCTGCCAAGTTCTACAGCCCTCAAACTCTGCTTTGAAATGGGGCCATCTTTTGTACATTTGCACAAGACTTTAAACTTTGTTTTATCCACTTTTATTTTAGGGAAGTGAATCCTTAGTGGAAAAATGCCACTGGACTTCTGATCAGAAGGTCATCATTTCAGCCCTTGGGCAAACTGCTTAGCTACTCAGTTGTGAATATGGGATACATTACATGGACAAAAGCATTCTGATACCTGACTTTTACAGCCATATGGGATTTTTCACATTTTCCACAGTTGGTGGAACACAATTGTAAAGGAGGTCTTTGGATGCTTTAGCAATACATCTTTCCTTCACTTAAACTAGTTGACCCAAAACTGTTTCAACATCACAATTCCCTTGTACACAAAGCCTATTAGATATGGTTTACATGGGTTGGAGTGGAAGATCTTGAGTGGCCTGCTATAAAGCTCTGACCTCAACTCTATTGAACATCTTTGCGATGAATTGAAACACCCCAGGTGCACCTTATAACCTCATCTACATCAGTACCTGACTTTACTAATGCCCTAGTAACTATATGAGCAAAAATCTCCACATGTAAACTCCAAAATCATGTGACATCTTCTCAGAAGGTTATTATAACAACAAATGGGGACTCTCTGGCATCTGCTAAATTCCGTAAATATGACATTGCACACTTAACAATCAATAATAGACTGCTTCTACCTTTGCTACTGAGAGAAAGAATAGACATAATTAGACATGCATTTGCAACCCTTGATTTTGCATTCCTTCCATGATGTCACGTAAAAAAGTAATTACACGAAGGTTGTGTGTACATTGCAGAAAAGCACAGGCATTTTTAATTAAAACAGCCATACATTATTATTGACGCGTCCTTAATTAAAATATGAATAATAATATTGTTCGGGGGAAGAGGGTCTTGGATAAAAATCAAACGATGAAATGCAAATGCTTTGATTTACAAGTGATTTTGATCGCACTTATTTAGCATTAGTGTCAAAAAGATGGTCAAACACATGTTTACGTTTGACTGAACTGGGAAGTGGGAACTACCTCATGCTTGAATTTTGAGATACATGATGAGGGGGACGAAGGCATCATTGTCTTCTGTTAGAAGTATATTTCCTTTGTCACAACAAGCAAATATGTCTGTATGTTTTTGATCTGAAGCAAATACTATATGTAGTATACAGTATATAAAGGTAAAGAAGAACATTGTTTACTCTTGATACACCAATTTGGGGTGAGGGGATATTCTCGAATTTCCAAGGAATCAATTATATTTCTTTTTTTTAAGTTAAACAGGTTTTGGCTGAATACAAAAGTATTGTAATGTTTGTACTTGGACTAAAAGCAAAGATGTTCTGTGTAGAATGTTCAAGAACCTATTTACCTTGTTTTGGAACTATTTTGGTCGTCACCCACTCATTTCACTGCTTTGTTATCTACTGTGTTCACCTGTATTGTGTTAACCCTTAAATATTGTATACCTTGTGTGTCTATATTTTGAAGAGAGTCTAGTGTTTTTTTTAGGTTTACTGTTCCTTAATTCCTACTTTCATTCCTTCGTTCCTTTTCTTTCTTTCTAAGTTCAACCTTTGCTGTGCCAAGCAGAAGGTTTCTGCAACCCAGAAAAGAACAACACACAGTTCTTCGCTCAAGTTTGTGAAAGACATAACCGGGTCTTTCCACAGGTTGCCCATGAGGGTCCCTGGTCATGAGGTGATGACTTTGCCATTTGTACTCAGCAAAAGATACGCGCACATGGGACTCTCTTCGAGTTCAGAGGGAAATAAAGCTGGGATGTAGAAAGTAGAACTATAAATCACATTGTCAGTGGTATACATCGGTGTGCTGTCTTTTGTTGCTATGAGCTGTTCATGTGACTGTTTCGACCATGTACGTAGAGGGCAGCTTTAACTTTCATAGAAGTATTAAATTGATTCATGTCTATATATGAAGTAATTGTATGCATTGTATCAGGGCAAATTATTCTTTTGGGTTTTGTTCAGCAAAATTTGCATTGCTATTTGTACAAAGATGTGTGTGTAATTATTGTTCAAAAAATGAAGAGCCTCAAACACAATCACCGCACAACAGAGTCGTTTACCGTGAAGGGATGCGTGTCATCTTTTGAGCTAACAGCCACTCTGGTGTCTTTGCGGTCATGACCAGTGACCACAAGAGTGACAGAAAAGCACTGAGGAAAGGAAGAAAGCGAGTGTAAAACGACTCCAGCGATCGGACGACTCTTTCAAAAACCCACAAAAGTCAAAGTCCTGCCAAGTTTTTTTTCATACAAAAGCTTTGCCGTTCCAAGGACCAAGGAACTATACAAAGCATTGTGCTGTTTTCTTGAACTTGGAAGAGCTATTCTGATTATGCATGCCCACGTACGAGCACAAAGAACTAAGAAGGCAACACAATGCAATTTGATTCTCTGAAACACCTGACTGATTGATGATTTATGTCCCGGTGTAGGCACCTAATCCATGCATAATCCACAAACAAATACGAGCATGACTTCCTACTGTGTTAGTGGCTGTGTGTGACAAGTAAAAAAAAAAAAAAAACCATAGTGAGGGCTTAAGACTTTCAACAAACCTCTGACTGCATAGTCTATTGCCAGAAAATGTACTTGCTTTGAATTTCTTGAGGCAAAAAATGAGGAAATATGATATCTGGTTTTCTTAGTTTACTCAAAAACTGCCAACATTATAGCGAAGCCTTTTTTGTGGTGGTTGGTCCAATTGAATTATTTCCCCGCTGATGTTATACCAACTTCTGACCAATCGGATTTGAGTGTATCATACATTTTTTGTGTGTTGTCAATACATGACACATGCTTTGCTTTGGTGCTTTATATTGTACAGTGCTAAGTAGCTGTTTAACGGCGTGATCGTTTTGTTAACGGATGTACAACACGGAAAATTGCGCATTTATTATCAAACCTCACAAAGCTCTTCTGGGGAGAGGCAGGAGATTAGCAATTAGAGAACTGGAGTTGTTGCGTCGCTTCACGATTAATGCCTCTAATCAAGCTGATAAATGTGACTTGGCAAGAAATATTATTTGAAAGCCTGTAAAATAATGAGCACCATTGTTAATGCTGAGGTTCAATGTTTTCTGTCTTGATTTCTAAATGAGGGGATTGTGAACGTAGCAAAAACTGTTTGCATGCTCTCGTGGTTTAAAACAAGCAAGATTATGAATAAGTGGGACTTGAACACTGGGTGTGAGAGCCAGGCACTCTATCAGGGTCCCACAGGAAAGGGGATAAACCGTTTGGGACTCGGTGGGGTGGAACATTACAAAACATTACAAAAATGTATATGAATAAAAAAGTCAAAAATCTTAAGAAAGTTTCCACTCATACAAGACGGTAGCCTACCTGAGACACAAAGGGCAGCTTAATTGATAAAACATTAAACACCAAGGAATAAAATGAATGAACAGGGCAATTTAGATGCACCTAGAGGAATGGGACACAGGTGGTAGCAATAATACAGTTAAGAGCCAGAGACATGGATATGTACCCAAAGCCAGTTTCAAAAAGAAATGGTTTACATGGGCTGGTGCTGAAGATCTTGATTGGCCTTCTTTAGAGCTGTGATCTCAACCCTGTTGAACAACTTTGATATGAACTGAAACACTGCACCATACATCACCTACATCAATACTTTACTAAGGCGCTTGTGGGTGAATGAGCACAAATCACCAAAATCTAGTGGATCATCTTGCCATAAGAGTTGAGGGTATTATAAAAGCAAATAGGGTCTACATGTGCAATGTTCAAAGATCATATACTAATCTTATGGACCAACCACAAACCTTTGTCCATACAGTGTAACTTTCAGTGCAGTTGAATTTTTCTTTGGTCTTCACCCTCCAATTTGTAATCATTCTCATTCCAGTTGTCTGGCTGTCGGCTCTGGATTAAACGCCTCATTTTGATTCACTTAAACCCAGCCAAGAGGAGACTGGGACCCATCGCAGTGCACGGCTGCTATCTAAATATTGAATTTTATTGATTAATGCGAGCAATCAGTTCTAGTAGCAGCACGGGCTGTGCCGCTTGTCTACACGCTCGCTTTTCATAATAAGGTCGTTAATTGAATTCTAGACAGCGAGTGGAGACAAACAAATTATGACCTTTATCCTTCTGTCTGAGGTGGTTTGAAATAACTTCATTTAATGATGACACCTATATGAGCGATTCGGTCAGGGGGAATGCAGCACTTAAAAATGACGCATACATTTAGTTATCGAATTGAAGAAATCATGGAGTTGACCGGATAAGAAAAAAGTAGTCGGTAATAGTTACTTGTTTTTTTTGTTATTCAAGTAAAGAATAAGTAGAAGCCTTTCCAAGAGCAAGTCTTTAAAAACACCACTGGGAAAATGAAGAGTGCAGTGCCACTGGCAATAGGACTTCCACCAAAAACAAGTAATTAAACCCAAATCCTTCGTGGAAATGTATCATTAAGGAGCCGTATCCAAAAGTCCAGTTTTTCATTAGTGTATTTTTATTTTTTTTTTCTGAAATAGCAACTACAACTCAAATGGGAAAAGTCTTTTTAATGAGAAAAAAAAAAAGAGTTCCTTTTTTTGACCTAGGTGCTTATTACAATTTCCCTTAACACCAATTTAGGGTTGCAAGCAGATTTCGAGCCAGCAAAAGTGAAATTGTTTAGGTTTAAAACATAGATACCTATTTAATGTAACTTTTTCTTGCTTTATGGTGTATTTGATACCAGGCTGAAATGAATACTGCTCAGATCCTTGGAGGAGTTGTAGATAAGGGAGGAAAGGGCATTGAGAAACAATCATTAAAGTAGTCTGAAAAACTGTGAAGGGATTTTTTTTAAGTTATTGCTATACAGGTTCTCCCTGGGTCCTCCTGGTTTCCTTCAGGTTCTCTAGTTCCAATTTCACCTCCCAAACATGCTGGTTGTCTATACTCCATTACATTTTAGTGGGATGGACTCGGAGGTGGGAAAATCTTGGTGGGATTCTGATGACGACCAGCATTCCATGGAAAACATCTGTATTTTAAATTACAGACTCGAGACTCCTTCCATTAAAAAGAAGGTGTATTAGGTTTATTGAAACCAGCTCTTGAGTCTAGAAAAGAAGGTAAGTTTAGGATTTTACTGTAGATAAATAACATGAATAACATGGCTGAAAATAATAGAAACAACTCATTTCAGTCGTGGTATGGCTTACCCACCCAGTTTTATCTTCATTTTCAGCTTCTGTTCGGTATTCAGGAAGTCAAGAAGAACCCGGGTGTCCTGAGGCCACGCTAATGAAAAGTAATTCGAATAATTTAGCGTGAGTCAGAGTGCTACGGGCTTCATGGGGATTCTGATTAATGAGTCGTGCCGTTAGGAGGGGAAAAAATGCGCCAGGGGATCGCGACTAAAAAAACCAAACGCCCGAGCAAAGACACAGCATCAGGCAGCGTATGATCTAAAAAAAAAGGAAAGTGTCGACCTACTTGTTATGCGCTCGGAATGATAGATACTTACTGTACATACAGTACTGTACCAGATTGAAATTATTGGCTGCTTTTTGTTAACCATGCTTCGGAAGATCTTATGTTCGGGTGCTTGTTGGGGGTAATTATGTCTTCATGATATATTCATAAACATGACATCAATCTTTTATGAAGCAATCCTGGAGTATTGATGCAGGAAAAAATTACAGGTGGTTTGCTGGTGTAGGGAAATAAACAAAGGTGGGGTGGTTACTGATTGCAATAAGAGCATGTCCTGAAGGGTTTTATTCACTCAACAGCCCCCCAACACACACACACACACACACACACACACACTTGAGCAATATGAGTTTACTATATACAGAGTCGATCCATCATGGCTCTCCCAGTAGATAGGGCTGAGGTATAACCTGCCGGTGGCAAATTTACCAGGAAACATGCACAAAAGGGCATTTAAAGGCAAAGTGTGTGAGTGTGTGTGGGCTTATATAGGTGTGTGTTAATGAGATCTTATCATGTAAAAGCTTTCCTGTCATGCAACCATTGGTTATTAAAGTAATACCATTCTGTTCTTTTGCATTAATCACATAATCCTGGTCTGTACTTTTAGCAACATCTTTTGCCGTAACTGTACATACACTATATAGACAAAAGTTTGTGGACACCTGACCATAAGAAGGTGCTTTTTGAACATTCCATTCCACAATTTCTTCTCATTTGCTGTTTTAATAACCTCCGCTCTTCTGGGAAGAAGTTCCACTAGATTTTGGAGTGTGCTTGTGGAGATTTGTGGAGATTCCTTCAGCCACAAGGGATGTGGGTGATGTGAAGAGGCCTGGGGTGCAGTCAGAGTTCCAAATCATCCTAAAAGTGTTCTATAGTTTTGAGGTTCAGAGATTTATAGCAGGCCATTTAAGATCATCCAATGCTAACCATATATTTATGGAGCTGGATTTGTTCACAGAAGCAATGACATGCAGAAACAGGTATGGAAAATGAAATGCTAGTGCACCTATAAACATCCTATCCAGTTGAATGCTTCCAACTTTGTGAGAACAGTGTGGGGAAAAAAAAACGGAAAGTCTGGGACTTTTATCTAAATAGCGCATTTTAATTGTATCGAGTACGCAATTATTTGTAACGGGGTTAAAGAGTTGGCAGTGATATCGTTTACACCCTTATACACCGTGTCTTTCTTTCTTTCGTTCTTTCTCTCAGTCGAATTGGTTTGCAATTTTTTCGCTTTGACTTTACACAGCTTCCCAAATTGATTTTCTTTTTTTTTTAAATATTGCCAGGCAATAGATAATTACAGGCAGAACGGCAGCCGAGCTCGGCAAATCAAATACATTCCAGAGCTTTAGAAAAAGGAAATGAGTGTCTGATTGATCGCATTGCTCAGGAAATTGACTCTGAAATAAATCACGGCAAGCAATAATATTTCAGGGTGAAAGTTAACCAGTGCGTTAAACTCATCATTCTCGTCATCCTCGTTATTCTCTCCCACTGTGTTTAGTCGCGTTCTCGTCCTGCTTTTACACACCCTGTCATGTTAGATGCTGTTGGCGTCAGTGTGTGCTATCATATCATGCTATCTGGTAAACATGGATTTTGAATATTATGGGTGCTAAACTGGATCCTTAATGATTTCTGAGTGGCAGGTTATGATACTGAATGTTTGAATAATGTGTACATATAGATGTGAATTCATGCGTTCAGACAATCAAATGGCAGAGGCACATTACATTAAATCATGCACAATCTGCAGTCACTGTTTCCATCAAACGTCAGAAGATCAAAATGAGGAAAAGAAACGTGACCTCGGTTACTTTGACCCTGCACTTCAGACACAACATTCACATTTCAGACACAACATTTACAAGAGTGTACACAAAACAATGCGAAAACCAAAACAACGTCCAGTGAGAGGCAGTTCTCTGGCTTTGTTCATGAGAGAGTTCAAGAGAGACGTCTGAATATCAGTTACTTTGACCCTAGAATTAGTGTTAAAAAATCTGTTTTATAGACACAACCATCACTAGCGGGAACACAAAATGGTGCATAAAACAAAAAAGATCAAAGAGGCAATTCTGTGGCCTTTTTTATAACACACATCGAATGAGATGTCTGGAAGGATTGAGTTACTCAAAAGAAGCACTCTTTAGGACCGTGGTGAGCAGAAAAGCATCTCTGAAGGCACCTCAGAATCTCATTTTACATTTAGTCCCCATTCACTGCTATAATAAGTGGAGAATTTGTGTCCATTCAGCTACAAGAGCGACAGTAAAGTCAGGTACCAATGTAGGTGAGGTGAGGTGCACCTGGGGTGCATTCAGAGCTCCAATGCATCCCAATTGGGTTGAGTCAAAGTTCTAGAGCAGGCCCCTCAAGATCTATTTTAACCAATGTAAAGCAGATCTTCATTGAGCTGACTTTGTAAACAGGGACATTTTCATGCTAAAACAGGTTTAGATCTCCTAGTTCAAGTTAAATCCAAATGTAATACTTCCACATGCATAGTCATTCCAAACAATTGTGTGCCTCCAACTTTGGTAACAGTTTGATGGAAAAAATTTGGTTGTCCCAATACTTTTGAAGTGTATCTTTAAGTCTTGTTTTGTCGTGACGTTGATCTGGGGATTGGGGTTAATAAAAATTTCTATATAGCTACTGTAAATATACACTATGGATAAATATGGGCAAAAGTATTGGGACACCTGAAGTTTGATGATCTTTTGATTTTTTTTCCAGGTAAGAAAGTGTGATGAAAAAAACTTACTGCTGACATTGGAGACTCCTTCCTGAAATGTAAAAAAACGTTATAATAAACAAATTTTTCCGTTTTTTTTTTTTAAATCCTTTTTGTTACATAATATATAGAACGACTTTTAGGTGGAGAGCATCTGCCAGACAAGCAACTGTAAATGAGTTACTATGGAAACAATGAGGCACTAGTTTGAAGGCAATGATATGCATTACAGCTGGATATGCTCTAAATCGCCACCCCTTCAGACCACTCAGAATTTAACAGTGCAGCAGTATGCATACGGTATTATTTATAGCAGTACTAACCACTAATAAACGTTTGCGTCTCCATGGTGCAGCAATACCCGTGTAATGGAGTCCTTGGAGACTTTTAGTACCTGATCTAATCTACACAACCTTGGGTTTCCTTCTAGAACCTGGAAATCTCCTTAGCTCATATGCTTTTTGGCACACATAGTCTTCTTTAAAATCCAATATACAGTTTTATGTGCATTATCCTCTTTTCCATTGAAGATGATTGGATTGTGCTTCATCATTCTGGGCCTAGAAAAAAAAACTCTGCCAGCTCTATTTGTGTACTCTTAGCCAGACTTAATTAAAAAAATTAGAGAAAGAAATCCTTGAACCAAATCTTTAGATAATTCAGTAATCAGAATCGTTGAAACAGTAATGAAACAGGTGTGATGAAGGGTGATGGAATAATTGGTTCATTTGTTTGTATATGGTTTTGTTTTATTTTAAGTGTAAAATTATAAATAATAAAGATATAATATATTATATATAATAAATAGATTTTTTTTAACTGCATTTGTTTCTCATCCCTTTTTTAATTGTATATGAAATGAAATATTAAATGAAATATTTGTTTCTTTGAAGCATGAATAGAATAAGTAAATAAATAAGTAAGTAAATACATTTTAATCCAATTTTTAAATTTTTGTTTTTAATTTTAAGAAATTGTTGTGTTTTATTTAAAACTGCATTCACTTTGTTAAGCACTACTTTTTTATTTGATTTTATTTACTTTTTTTTTTTTTTTTTTAATTCTGTAAAGCATTTAGAAAAAAAAACATTGGTGACAATATTTAAAGAATGTAAAATAATTGTTAAAAAAACAGTTCATGGATATTAATTTGTGGATTTTTTCCAAATACATTTTTGTGAAACTTTTGTATTGTAACAATGAAAATTTGTCAGAAATCAAATAACTGAGCAGTAACAATATGACTGAATGTACTGAAAATAAAATGTTCATAAAGTGTTCTAGTGAAAGCTTTTTTTCAGACATGAAAACATCTTCACCTGTGATATTTCTGACTGTCTTATAATAATAAATTTATTTATTTATTATTTTTTTTGTCATAAAGATTTGTGCATGCCTGAGGGAATTTTTTTATTCTATGCTTGTTTTCCACTTGTTATAATGTTATACCATAAATACTACATTTATACAGTTTGTAATTCTTCCCCAAACTTTTAGCAAACTTGGAGCAACGTAATTGTTTTGGATCACAGATGGGAAGTAATGAAGTACAAATACTTTGTTACTGTACTAATTTTTCTGGTATCGGTACTTTCACTATTTATTTTTCAGACTTCTACTTACCTTCACTCATGAAAATTTTTACACAAATATCTGTACTTTTTACTTACATTTTTAAACCAGACTCATTACTCGGTACTAACATGGAGTATGGGGTTAACATGGATGAGACAGAGGAGGTCAGTGATGTAAACATGACTGAGAACAGAAACATTCCTCATCACCTGATCATCATCATCATCATCATCATCATCATCATCATCATCTTTTTTCTGCTTGTGTTCTATATGGTGGTTGTTCGGCCTGGATACATTCATTATATAACAACATTTAAAATTATTTTAAATTAATATATTAATATGATGTGAGGTCCAGTTTCTAGAATGGTACTAAAACAGGTAGTAGTAAAGGCAACTTTTTACTTAAGTACATGTTCAAACTTCTTTACTTTAACTTGAGTGAAAAAAGTAAGTCTTTTAAAACATAAGTATCTGTACTTCTATTTCAGAATGAATAAAGTAATTAATGAATATACTTATTGTATATATCAATCATCATCAATCAATCATTTTCTCCCGCTTATCCGTAATCCGGGTCGCGGGGGCAGCAGTCTAAGCAGGCCCCGCCTTCGACTGCTGCCCAATCCTCACAGCACCGTCCCTTACGGTCCCTCCTGCAGGTGGTGAGCCCACGGGAAGGCGGCCCCACGTCACTCCGACGTCACGGACCTTGATATTTCCCTCGTAAGGGACCCCCGGAGCACAGAGGGTTAAGGGCCTTGCTCAAGGGCCCAATAGTGGCAGCCTGGCGATACCAGGGCTTGAACCCCAGACCTTCCGATCAGCAACCCAGCGCCTTAACCGCTGGAGCCACCACTCCCCCTGTATATATCAGGTTATACCAAATATGCCATTGTTTGATATAAATTGCAGGTAATCTACAATTGAAACATCACAAACAGTATATGTGTAACAGCATCATAAACAGTTATGTAATTAAATGATTGTGATTTGGGGTTTTTTGCCGTTTTTTGGCAATTAGGCAAGAAAAAATATAACAGGGAAAAAACAAAAAAGGTAACTGAAACTAAGTGAAAAACTTTCGCTCATCTCCATGTGGCTTCCCCATTAAAATCTCACAGCTGAACTCGTAATGGCCGCCCTGCTGTCTGTCCCAAGGGAGTGACATTTAATAATGCCAGCCATCACAACTGTTCACTAAATCTGCTAGGATATGTTTGCCCTCTCACACACTCTCCCTGTGTGTTTCCCCAGATGGGAGTGAGATTATTAAAGTGGCTAAGCTAGGCTGAGGCCACCACCATGAATCCTGTTGCTCTGTAAAAGCAAATCTACTGTGGAAATATTATTCATTCAATCACTCACTCACTCATTAAATCAATTACTCATTCAATCAATTACTTAATTACTTACTCATGCACTCAATCAATAACTCACATACTCAATCACTCACTCATTCAAACAATCACTTACTCAATTATTCACTCACACACTGGCTCTCTACTAACTCAGTCACTCACTTAATCATTTACTTATTCAAACAATTACTCAATTACTCAATCAGTCGCTTACAAACTCAATCATTCACTTGCTTAATTACTTATTTACCCAATCACTCACTGAATTACTCACTAACTCACTTACTCAATCACTCACTCAGTTACTTATTTACTCAATTACTCTAAATTATTTTGAATTACTTTCTTTCTGCATCTCTCACTCACTCACTCACTCACTCACTCACTCACTCACTCACTCAGATACTTAATCACTCACTTAATTACTCTCCGTATTTCTCTCATGCACTCAATTACTCACTTAGTCAATTACTTACTTAATTACTGACACACTCATTCACTCACTCACTCACTTACTCACTTAATTACTTAATTACTGACACACTCACTCACTCACTCAATTACTTAATTACTGACACATTCACCCACTCACTTACCTAATTACTCACTCACTCACTCGTTTAAGTACTCACATAATTATTCACCCACTCACACACTCACTCATTTAAGTACTCACATTATTACTCACTCACACACTCACTCAATTACTTAGTTAATTACTGACACATTCACTCACTCACTTAATTACTTACTTAGACAATTACTTACTAAATTACAAACACATTTACTCACTCACTTAGATCCTCATTAAATCGCTCACTTAATTACTCTCTGTATTTCACTTCTTCTTCTTCTTCTTTCGGCTGCTCCCATTAGGGGTCGCCACAGCGGATCATCCGTCTCCATACCACCCTGTCCTCTATATCTGCCTCTTTTACACCAACTACCTGCATGTCTTCCCTCACCACATCCATGAACCTCCTCCTTGGCCTTCCTCTTTTCCTCCTACCTGGTGGCTCCAACTTCAGCATTTTTCTACCAATATAATTCATGTCCCTTCTCTGCACATGTCCAAACCATCTCAATCTCGCCTCCCTCACCTTGTCACCAAAACATCCTACATGTGCTGTCCCTCTAATAAACTCATTTCTAATCTTGTCCATCCTCGTCACTCCCAACGAAAACCTCAACATCTTCAGCTCTGCTACCTCCAGCTCCACCTCCTGTTTTTTACTCAATGCCACTGTCTCTAATCCATACAACATCGCAGGTCTCACCACAGTCCTATAAACTTTCCCTTTCATTCTTGCAGATACTCTTCTATCACAAATCACTCTTGTCACTCTTCTCCACCCACTCCACCCTGCCTGCACTCTTTTCTTTACTTCCCTAACACACTCTCCATTACTTTGCACTGTTGACCCCAGGTACCTGAACTCCTCCACCTTCTCCACCTCTTCTCCCTGCAACCGCATCACTCCACTGCCCTCCCTCTCATTCACACACATGTACTCTGTCTTACTCCTACTGACTTTCATTCCCCTTCTCTCCAGCGCATATCTCCACCTCTCCAGGCTCTTCTCAACCTGCTCTCTACTCTCACCACAAATCACAATATCATCTGCAAACATCATAGTCCAGGGAGACTCCTGTCTGACCTCGTCCGTCAACCTGTCCATCACCACTGCAAACAGGAAAGGGCTCAGGGCCGATCCTTGATGCAGTCCAACCTTCACCCTGAACCAGTCTGTCGTACCTACTGCACACTTTACTGCCGTCACACTGTCCTCATACATGTCCTGCACCACCCTCACATACTTCTCTGACACACCTGACTTCCTCATACAATACCACAACTCCTCTCTCGGCACCCTGTCGTACGCTTTCTCTAAATCCACAAATACACAATGCAGCTCCTTCTGTCCTTCTCTATACTTCTCCATCAACATCCTCAAAGCAAATAAGGCATCTGTGGTGCTCTTCCTCGGCATGAAACCATACTGTTGCTCACAGATGGTCACCTCTTCTCTCAGCCTGGCTTCCACTACTCTTTCCCATAACTTCATGGTGTGACTGATCAACTTAATTCCCCTGTAGTTACTGCAGGTCTGCACATCTCCCTTATGCTTAAAGATCGGTACCAGCACACTCCTTCTCCATTCCTCAGGCATCCTCTCCCCTTCCAGAATCCTGTTAAACAATCTGGTTAAAAACTCCACTGCCATCTCTCCTAAACATCTCCACGCTTCTACCGGTATGTCATCTGGTCCAACCGACTTTCCATTCTTCATCCTCTTAATCGCTGCTCTCACTTCCTCCTTACTAATCCTATCTACATCCTGCTTCACCAACTCCACATCCTCCAACCTTCTCTCTCTCTGATTTTCCTCATTCATCAGCTGCTCAAAATACTCCCTCCATCTTCTCAACACACTCTCCTCACTAGTCAACACATTTCCCTCTCCATCCTTTATTGCTCTAACTTGCAGTACATCCTTCCCAGCTCGGTCCCTCTCAAACAATCGATATAAATCCTTTTCTCCTTCCTTAGTGTCCAACCTCTTATACAGTTCCTCATATGCCTTTTCCTTGGCTTTCGCCACATCCCTTTTAACCTGCTGCCGCATCTCCTTGTACTCCTGCCTACTCTTCTCATCACTCTGTCGATCCCACTTCTGTTTTGCCAATCTCTTTCCCCTAATGCTCTCCTGCACTTCCTCATTCCACCACCACGTCTCCTTGTCTTGCTTTCTATTTCCAGATGTCACACCAAGTACTTTTCTAGCTGCCTCCCTCATCACTCCTGCAGTAGTTGCCCAATCATCCGGCACCTCTTCACCACCACCAAGCCCCTGTCTGACCTCTTCCCTGAACCTCACACTACACTCTTCCTCCTTCAGTTTCCACCATCTTATTCTTCTTTCAAACCTTACTTTCCTCCTCTTCTTCTTCGCCTCCAAAACCATCCTACAGACCACCATCCGATGCTGTCTAGCTACACTGTCCCCCGCCAACACCTTACAGTCTCCAATCTCCTTCAGGTTGCATCTCCTACACAGAAGATAATCCACCTGTGTGCACCTTCCTCCACTCTTATACGTCACCCTATGATCCTCCTTCTTCTTAAAATACGTGTTCACCACTGCCATTTCCATCCTTTTAGCAAAATCTACCACCATCTGCCCTTCCACATTCCTCTCCTTAAAACCATACCTACCCATCACCTCCTCATCACCTCTGTTCCCTTCACCTACATGCCCATTAAAGTCTGCCCCAATCACCAATCGTTCTTTCCTAGGTACACCATCTACCACTTCATCTAATTCACTCCAGAATCTTTCTTTCTCCTCCATCTCACAGCCAACTTGTGGAGCATAGGCACTGATGACATTTATCATCATCCCTTCAACTTCCACCTTCATGATCATCACCCTATCAGAAACTCTCTTCACCTCCACTACACTCTTACTGTACGCTTCCTTCAGAATCACCCCTACACCATTTCTCTTCCCATCCACACCATGATAAAACAGTTTAAACCCACCTCCAATGTTCCTGGCCTTACTCCCTTTCCACTTGGTCTCCTGAACACACAACACATCTACCTTTCTCCTCTCCATCATATCAGCTATCTCTCTCCCTTTACCCGTCATAGTTCCAACATTTAAAGTACCAACCCGAACCTCTACTCTCCTACACTGCTCCTTTTTCTGCCATCTCTGTAGACGCCTTCCTCCTCTCCTTCTCCTCCTTCGGCCAACAGTAGCCCAATTTCCACCGGTACCCTGTCGGCTAACGATACCTGTGGCGGTCGTTGTTAACCCGGGCCTCGACCGATCCGGTATGAAATTCTCATTTGTGATCCGCATATTTGATTTGGCACATGTTTTACGCTGGATGCCCTTCCTAACGCAACCCTCCCCATTTACCCGGGCTTGGGACCGGCACTAAGAGTACACTGGCTTGTGTCCCCCTAATGGCTGGGTTACTCTCTGTATTTCACTCATTCACTTAATTACTCACTTAGTCAATTTCTGACCTAATGACTGACACACTCAGTCACTCACTCACTTACTCACTCACTCACCTAATTACTGACACATTCACCCACTCACTTACTCACTCACCTAATTACTGACACATTCACCCACTCACTTACTCACTCACTCACTTACCTAATTACCTACTCACTCACTCACTTACCTAATTACTCACTCACTCACTCACTCACTCACTCACTCACTCACTCGTTTAAGTACTCACATAATTACTCACTCAATTACTTACTCAATTACTGACACATTCACTCACTCACTTAATTACTCACTTAGACAATTACTTACTTAATTACTGACACACCCACTCACTCACTCACTTAATTACTTAATTACTGACACACTCACTCACTCACTCACTCAATTACTGACACACTTACTCACTCACTCACTCACTCACTTAATTACTTAATTACTGACACATTCACCCACCCACTCACTTACTCACTTACTTACCTAATTACTCACTCACTCACTCACTTAGTCAATTGTTTACTCACATAATTACTCACTCACTCATTCACTCACTTAATTACTTACTTAATTACTGACACACTCAGTCAATCACTCACTCACTCGTTTAAGTATTTACATAATTACTCACTCACTCACTCACTCACTCACTCACTCACTCACTCACTCAATTACTTAATTACTGACACATTCACTCACTCACTTAATTACTCACTTAGACAATTACTAACTAAATTACAAACACATTCACTCACTCACTTAGATCCTCATTAAATCGCTTACTTAATTACTCTCTTTATTTCACTCATTTACTCAATTACTCACTTAGTCAATTTCTGACCTAATGACGGACACACTCACCCACCCACTCACTTACTCACTTACTTACCTAATTACTCACTCACTCACTTAGTCAATTGTTTACTCACATAATTACTCACTCACTCATTCACTCACTTAATTACTTACTTAATTACTGACACACTCAGTCAATCACTCACTCACTCACTCGTTTAAGTATTCACATAATCACTCACTCACTCACTCACTCACTCACTCACTCACTCACTCACTCACTCACTCACTCACCTAATTACTGACACATTCACCCACTCACTTACTCACTCACTCACTCACTCACTTACCTAATTACTTACTTACTCACTCACTTACCTAATTACTCACTCACTTACTCACTCACTCACTCACTCACTCACTCACTCGTTTAAGTACTCACATAATTACTCACTCATTTACTCACTCACTCACTCACTCACTCACTCACTCACTCACTCACTCACTCACTCACTCATTTACTCACTCAATTACTTACTTAATTACTGACACATTCACTCACTCACTTAATTACTCACTTAGACAATTACTTACTAAATTACAAACACATTCACTCACTTACTTAGATCCTCATTAAATTGCCCACTTAATTACTCTGTATTTCACTCATTCACTCAATTACTCACTTAGTCAATTTCTGACCTAATGACTGACACACTCAGTCACTCAGTCACTCACTCACTTACTCACCTAATTACTGACACATTCACCCACTCACTTACTCACTCACTCACTCACTTAATTACTGACACATTCACCCACTCACTCACTCATTTACTCACTCACTCACTTAATTGTTTAATTACTCACATTATTACTTACTCACTCACTCACTTACTTAATTGTTTAATTACTTACTCACTCAATTACTCATTAAAATACTTACTCAATTACTCATTTACTCACTCACTCGTTCACTCAAGTAATCGCTCCTAGAATTCCCAAAATGTCTGTATTTCTACTGCTAAAACAACATGATGCTTCCACCACCATGCTTCACTCATTCTCAATGTAATTCTAACAACAACCTACCAAATAACATTATACAACTTCCAGCCATTATTACATACAGAAAATTCCTTAATCAATGAGTATTCCATGCGTTTTATGCCTGTTTGTTTTACTAGCTAGATTATATACGTACATACATTAGCTTCTAGACCGATTTGTGCAAGAGATTTGATTGCGTTTTAATGTGTAAGCATTAGGATATTAAAATAAGTGTTTCAAATGAATAATAAAGATCCGTGCACAAGGATCAAATTAACAGTGTTCATCACCATTCCTGAGCTTCAGATGCCTAAAATTACAAATCACTTCTGCTGCTTTACAGTGGTCACGATGTCGTTTAATTTACACTCTGCCATCCTTTTAAATATCTCTATGTTTTCCTCCATCTTGATGCCTAAAACAGCTCGAGCAAGACATTGACATAATTCTCTTTGCATCTTTCATGCTTCCAGGTTGAATCATAATCTTTTACTGTGATTTATGGCCGGATCACATCCAGCCGATGGTAATTTATGATGCATAAGCTGCAGGGCTCTGCAAACGATATATATATTAGATATATAGCCATGTTTCGTATGTGATTGATCGCTCATATCTTAATTACTTATTGAAATACAGTAAAAAGTGCAGGTCCGAGGTGATCGGCTCAACAGGGTGGGCCCTGAAGTGTTCTGATTCAGGTTGTGTAAAACCTCAATGTGGAATATTAGTTAGAAATTCCAACAAACACACAGGCACACAAAATGTACTACACTTGTTCAGATTTCACTAGGGTGTTAGATAAGTTCAGGTATGTAGATTGATGATGTAATTGAGCTGAGGAGGCCTGGGGTGCATTCAGCATTCCAATTCATCTCAAAGATGTTCAGTAGGTTTGAGATCAAAACTCTAAAAGAGATCTTCCACGCCAAACCATGTAAAGCATATCTTCATGAAGCTGGCTTTGTGGACAGGGGTATTCTCATGCTGGAACATGTTTAAGGGCCCAGTTGTGTGCCTCCAAATTTGTGGAAAACAGTTTGGGGAAGAAGCACGAATCTTATGGATTTACTGATTAAAATTAGGATTAAATAATAGTGATAATAGTTAATAAATATATAATAAATTTTTAAAGGGATGTTGACAATTCTCCTAAAATATGTAGGTTGATATATATATATTTTTCTCACTCTCTCATGTTCCTCTACCCCCGGACTTGATGAGAAAGAAGTCAGCATTCAACACCCATGGATTGAGCAGCAGGTGATTGAACAGTCCGTATTTTTCGCCTGAGAAGTCATTAAAAAACATTTAGAGTCATGTAATTAATCAGAGATGCTGGCTAAATGAGTAATTGATTTGCCATAAAGAAAAGAGGGGGAGAGGGGAGAACACTTACTTCTAGTCATTGAAGTGCTGCACATTAATTTGTATATGAATTTTGGATAAATTTTAATTATACACTATATGGGCATACACATTGGAACATCTGAGTTTTCCAGTCCAATAAAGTTCTATCTATCTATCTATCTATCTATCTATCTATCTATCTATCTATCTATCTATCTATCTATCTATCTATCTATCTGTCTGTCTGTCTGTCTGTCTGTCTGTCTGTCTGTCTGTCTGTCTGTCTGTCTGTCTGTCTTGATCAAACCCTGCATTTGCATCCAAGGCTACTAATAATTACTAATAATCACTAATTTGGTGGTAACGTCGGCTTTTCAACAAGATGTTATGCCCGACCATTTTCTCTGGGGGGAAAAATAAACCCTTGCATTTAGTACCTTTTATCCTAGACTCCTAGAATGCCACTTTGGATGCTTTATTGAAACTGAAAGCAATCCAGCCCCTGCATATACCCCTTGCGTATATTATAATTATTAGGTAGTGGCTTTATTATGTTGTGGGCACAACACCTGGTATTCAGCTCAGCTGCTCTATCTGGTCACAATTAAACATTCGACATGCTACCATTCACAGCATATGTTAAAGCTCTGCAATTCAGCTTCTAAACTAAAATTTGAGCAAGAGTTTTAATACTATTTGTTTGGCCGGATCTTTCATTACAACATAACAAATCTTGCTCTTGCTTTTGACAATCACACTGGCCTGTTTTATCTACATTTTTGTGTTTTCCTGTCACATTCTAGATAGGTTTGTCCTCACCTTGCTCACCTGTCGATTGGCTGACCGTCCTGACTCCTGATTCTGATTACTTCCTTGGCCTTTTGATCAATCCCTGCATTTGCATAGGGGGGTGGTAGCTCCAGTGGTTAAGGCGCTGGATTACTGATTGGAAGGTCAGGGGTTCAAGCCCCAGTATCGCCAAGCTGCCACTCTTGGGCCCTTGAGCAAGGCCCTTAACCCTATGTGCTCCAGGGGTGCCGTATCATGGCTGACCCTGCGCTCTGACCCCAGTTTCCGAGCAAGCTGGGATATGCGAAGAACAAAATATTTCACTGTGCTGTAATGTATATGTGACAAATAAAGGCTATTCTATTCTATTAATTTGGTGGTAACATTGGATTTTCAGCCAGATGTTGTACTCAGACAGTTTCTCTGTGTATGAAACCCTGTCTCGATTGCTTCTACTCAAGTAAAATCTGATCACCCAAGAGATATGGACAACCTGCCTAATCAGTCTCCAAACTTGAAGATTAATGTAACCTTCAGATTGAAGTTACAATGTTCGGCCCACTTTACGGGAACTCTGGAAAAAAATCTATATTGAAAACCATGATGCTGTTTGGCCTGAAAATGTTTAACAGTCTGGAAAAGTTTGCTGTTCTTGTCTTAGGCTGCTATGATTCAGTTAAAGATCACCAGACTGCACTTGAACTCTATTGAATGATGCGTAATTGCCCAATAAGTGTTTGCTTTTGTTCTGCTTGCCAACAGCACGGTCTCCCGGAGGAGTCATTACAACTCAGAAATCAATATTTCCTCTCCAGTTATTTTTTTTTGCGACTCTTCACCAATTTGAAAACATTCACATTTTCATTTGTGCCATTTTTTCCATAACGCTTCTTTTCTTTTCTTTTCTTTTCTTTTCTTTTCTTTTCTTTTCTTTTCTTTTCTTTTCTTTTCTTTTCTTTTCTTTTCTTTTCTTTTCTTTTCTTTCCTTTCCTTTGTAACCAAGTCTATGTTTTAGGGGACTTTGCTTCACCTGTAAGACACTTTTATGATTATATTTCTCACAGAATTGGACAAGAAACATTTTTTTTTTCCAAATATAAATTAGAGATGCTGCATAGATACTAAATAGGACCAGACATTGGAGTTTTTGGTGCAGGATGTAGGACACCACAAAATATCCTCAAAATGCTATAATGATATGAAGAATGCTAGGCTGGTAAATCATCAATAAACTACTTCATTTTAGCAATTCATGGTTTCAACATTGCTGGGAAATGGTGGAACTGGTTAACCAGATAGAGAGACATCAAAATGCTGAAAAGGAAAATGTAAAAAAGTTCAGTGATAAAAGATAAATAAAGAAAGAAAATTGTTGAATAATAAAACAAAAAATACATTGTAGAAAGCATCAATACAGCTTATATGGCGATTTGCTGGCAATTGTTTTTAAGATAAAGGTTACCTGATACAGAATAAACTCCACTTCCCCCCCAAAGAATGTAAGAATTGGTGCAAGAAACTGAGGAAACAAGAGCCCTGCATTATTTATTTATTTATTTTTTACCTAGGAAGTGTAGGCCACTCATCTGCTCAAAGGAGTATTTATATTAATACATTTATGACATTTGGCAGCAGCTCTTATCATTTCCATTTACTGCATTTGGCAGACATTAATAATTATACCGTTTAAATAACTGAACTGTTGAGGGTTAAGGAACTTGCTCAAGGTCCAAGCTTAGTTGTGATGGCATTTGAACTCACAATCCTCTGGTCACAAAGCCAATGTCCTAACCACTTAACCATAAGTTCAATTAAACAAGTGAGCAGTTGATTAATAAAGGCCTGAAATGGTTCAGCTTGGTAATTTCTTCCAAGACTACCATCCAATGCCTTAACTAACAAACTCCTATTTCTCTTTAAAAAAATCAGCTTGTTCTGATTTACACGAATGGACAAGAAAGCCTTCACTTTCTTTGTAATGAGGTCTTATGAGCTTTAAGCTCTGGTATTAGCAACAGCTAAACAGCTGGTATTAGCAGTTCAGAAGATGTAACTGCTTGATTCATTATGTAAAGCAAGCAGGTCAAAACAGTATTTCCATATTTTCCAGGTTCTTCGTGCAAGTAAGAAATAAAAAAATCACTATGGCCTTTTTAACCACAGTGGAATTTTGAATAAGGACACTAAATCTGAGGAGAGCGGGAAATTGGATAATCTGTGTAAAAAAAAAAAAAAAAAAATCAATAGTCAGCCACTTTAACATTAATGTGTGTAATGATGGGAAAGCAGGAACAAGTCGACAAGAAATAATTTATCCGCATTTATGTGAAATTTCTTCCATTTGATTGATTAGAACTAAATGAATTAGGCTGCACGTCTGTCACTTTAGATCATAGAATAGATCTTTTGTGCAATTCTAGCCTCAGACCAGGCAAACACTTACATTGTATATGAAAAGTTTGGTTACTTTCAAAAGACACTTGACTTTTCCAACCATATGTGGGTTTTTCCCAAACATTACTATACCATTGCATCGGATTTCATTGGATCCGGTGGCATTATAATTATATTTGTTTTAAACGAGGAGGCCCAAACCTGTTCAAGCATGACAATGCTCCTGTGCAGTGGAGTGGAAGATCTTGAGTATCCTGCTATATAGCTCTAATCCTAACCCTATTAACACCTTCGTGACATATTGGAATGCTGACTGCACCCCAGGCCTCCTCACCTCACCTACCTGACTTTGCTAACACCATTGTGGCTTAATGAGCACAAATCTCCACAAGCACACTCAAAAAATAAAACATCCACCCACAAGTGTGGAGGTTCTTAAATCAGTGAATGGAATTGAATGTTTGAAAACCAACAAGGAGTATTTTGCCTTATATCTTGTGCTCAGTCCAGCTGTAACTGATGAAAGTCATCTACACAACATAAAACTTCCAGCACCATGCTTTACCACAGGCATGGTGTTCTGAATGTGATGAAGTAGGATGTGTTTCCTCCAAAATTTCCACCTTTCTCCTGTCATTTAGTACTCATGTACTCAACAAAGCAGTCTGCACTGTCCTCCAAGTGTGTTGACCAAAGTTAGTGGGTGAAGATTGCCAGCAATCCTAAAGGGACTGCTTTAAAATGTATATAAATGGTATTTTTAATAATACACACGCAATAAAGCAGTTTCATGGGGTTTAATCTAATGCCAGACAGCTGCTGTAGTTGATATAAGACCACATCGAATGTGTCTCTGTGAAAATGACTTATTACACCGTAATCGATTAAATTATTAAAGTAAATAATAGAAAGAGTTGTGTACTTGGAGAAGGTGCCCTTGTTAGCCACTAGTGTTTTTTGTTTTTTTTACATACTGTCTTGAATGTTTTGTTTTTGTTTTTATCTGATAGTCCATACATGCATAAATATTCCATGTTTTTTTTTTTTGTAAACAGCTACATAAACCATAGGCAAGATGATATCTCTTTTTAGAGAAGGCAGCTAGAATGGATGGCATACGCACCAGTGGAATGGCATTGCTTGTAGGTGCACATTTATATGCGTTACACAGCTTTAATATTAATGCCTTGCGATGTTCTACAAATCAGAACTGTGCGTCGGTTTGTCTAGTAGTAAAAGTCAATATGACTAGATTTATGGCGTCGTCTGGGGAATATTTCACTGCAGGCCAGTCGGCGTGGCTGATTACTTCTAGAGAATTTTTCACCTTGCTCTTTCTGCTTGACTTTTTCAACTGCTTGGGGATTTTTTTTGTCCATAAATCGCAGTGAAACAGTTTTATTGCCGTTTAACCAATATTATCGGCAAAGTCCAAACAAAATTATGCCGATTATGAAATATCAGGGGAGTTCCAGTCAAACCGGGATTTTAAAGTTTAGAAAAAAACACAAACTTCAAGGAGTGGAAACTGTATTTGTATTTATACAGTGTTTGAAGCCTTCTGTAGATACCCATAGGTTTTACGCCTTTCTTCACAAGAAACTTCATTACCACATGCACATCAGTAATATTACACACTAGCCACTTACTGCTGCATGTAGTTCTGCCACACTAGCATCTATTTTTTATACCTGTATAATGAAAAATTCCAGTTAGACTTGAACTTCCCTCGTATATAAATGGAGCATGTGGTCATTTTCAATTATTTGAATTTGTTCTGTTTCATTTGTCCAAGAAAGAGAACCAAAAATGGTAAATTAGAAGCTGTGAGACCACTTGATTCTGGTCGTGGTCATGGCTGACCCAGAGCCGATCCGGTTAAGCAGCAAGAGCACAAGGTGGAACAAATTCAGGTGTTGCTCAGCCTCTGCTGCCATAGCGACTGCTTGCAACTGCTTAGCCTGACACTCTAAGCTGTTGAAAAGCAGCTGCATCCACTCACCATCCATGATGTTCTCATATCTCTTCAAATCCCAGATGCAGGAACTAAACCTGAAGGGTTTTTCACCTCAGGGACTTGTACTACTTGTGTTGAAAGGCTTTCTCACACATGCAGGAGTTAAAGAGGTGCTCAGAGCTGTGCATCCTCTCATGTTTCTTTTCTGTTCAAAGATCCAGCATTGTGGGGTTTTAAATTGCATTCGAGACAAAATAAACAATCAGAGACAAACAACAAAAATGATCCAGGCTAGACAACACATGCTATAAAACAGAAACATTTTTCAAAGCGAGTTTGAGGTAATGAGGATATTGTTTTTCTGCAAATGGACCTTCATATTGGTGCAGACGTAGCAGCAGTCATGCTGTCAGATTTGAAATGAAACAAAAAAGTTGGGCCCTACTGTTGGCTATCATTGGTATAATCTGTGACAGGTTTAAAATAATTTTTTCTCAAGGCAACTTACAGTCTGTTGGTTTTGCCCCAAGCCCTGAGACTTGCAAGGAAGGTATATCTTTACATACATATTACAAGCATGTTTGGATATACAGTAGATGCCAAATATAAGCATCTTTAGCATAACCAATTCCCCCATATTCATTACTGAAAAGCTCTTGACCCCATGGGTCAAAAAACTGGTTCAGTCCTCATCATCATAAATTAAAATCAAGAAGCATCTGCTTGCCATCAAGGCTCTGATGAAGTTTGTGAGCTTGAGGCTGTGAACAGTTGGTGGAGAAGAACAAGCCACACAAGCAGAATGAGCTACAGAAGGCGGCACCAGAATGTCGAAATGTCTTCCTAACTGACAGCTTTCTGGTGGTGACACCAGATGAGATGACAAAATTAACTCGCCTGGAGCCTCCGTAGACGAAAGTGGGAATTTCGATTTCCGTGACAACATTTTGCAAAGTGTCATGGCGCTTTGCTGCACTGTTTCAACCCCTTGATGAAAATAGAAAAGAAACACATGGTCATGTATGACACATGAAAAAAAAATTAAGTAATTTTCATCATCTCAACTGCGGAAGTATACCAGAAATAAAATAGAGATCATATGGGTTATGAAGTAACTCGGGTAATAATTAAACAGGGTCTTGGGTAATCATATTAATTATTACCATATTAATTATAATAAAACAGCAAAGAGACATTAGGAAAGGAATAAAACACAATGGGACATTCTGCTAAAGGGAAATAATCAACAGCAGGATGATGTAGTGCAAAGCAGAGGGCCATTGTAACCCCCTTTTATTACATGCTAGACAAATACAAAAAGAAGTAGTGTGCAATCCTGGACTGTTTGAAAAAGTCCACTGGGGTATATGTCCCCTCAGCCTTGCATTAAAGGCTTGAGTGAAGAGGACTCAACAACTCTTCTAAACTTGCTTCTGGTGGTAGAAAATATATTTTTTACATCTTGTTGTCAGGCTGCATGTTGCCTATAGAATTTGTATTTACAGAAAAGAGCCCCATTTGGAGTATAGTTTCACTCAAGGTGCATTTCTTGTGTTTTCTCATGGAGCTTTCATTGCTACAGTCACCTCCGGCTTAATCATTAGAGAACAACAGCTACATCCCATGTATCTTTTTATAAAGTGCTATACAAATAAAATTGAATTATTCACTTTGAGTCTACACTAGTAGCCATAGCTGATGGCATAGTCTGCAATAACCCTCCATGTTCTTTGTTCAAAATGAACAGCATCTTATACCCTAATATACATTGGAAAGGAATATGTGTGTATATCTGTGGAGGAGTAAAGCACTAATAAAATAATTTGTTTTGATTCAGGGTAAAATAAATGGCTACACATTCGTGACATTTGGCAGATGCCCTTTTCCAGAGTGACTTTCAATCATTTCATTTATACACCTAAGCAGATGAGGGCTAAGAGCCTTGACCAAGGGCACAGCAGTGGCAGAGGGATTTGGACTCACAAACCTCCAAACCTAAGCCCAAAACTTTTACCACTGAGCTACTACTTCCCACACTTTTTGTTAAATAGTTCTCGAATATATTCTCCAATACCAACTAAAGCTTGGCTGTTTTCAGAGATCTGTTTGTGGGCCATGTCAGAAATTTGCTTTAATGTACAAATAAATTATCTGATTAAGAGGGTGACCTTTACTCCTTGTATCCCAAGTTTTGACAGGAAAAGCACCATGACTGAAGACGGTTTTTAAAGCTGGCTCATCTGCTTTCAGCTGCAGAAAGTGAATGTATGTTCAGCCATAGATTTTGTTTTTTCTTTCGGCTTCTCCCCCTTAGAGGTCGCCACAGAAGATCCTCTGCACGTTTGATTTGGCACGTGTTTTTACGCTGGATGCCCTTCCTAGGGTTTCCCATTTATCCGGGCTTGGGACCGACACTGAAAGTGGCTGGGGTTGGTTCCCTGACCAGGGATCAAACCCGGGCTACAGCGGTGAGAGCGCCGCATACTAACCACTAGACCACCAGGGAACCATAGCCATAGATTTTGTTCTATGGATAAGAATCAACAGCTGTGCCCCTGCCGCATTTATTCCTAAACTGGAGTGGTCAGTTTACTGGTAAGTGACCTAGAGAAAGGTCTGTCTCATACCCACACACTCACTCAACTGTGTTCTGCGCTGCTACAAAACTGAACTCAAAAACACACTCATACTCATTTCACACATCCATGTCTTCAGTACCACCAATATTATATTATTTTATTACATAACTGTTCACATTGGTGTTTTTTGCACATTCACTTGAATGCTGCTGTTTTGCACAACCTTTTATGTAACATTTTGTGTTATTTACAAGTACACTCCTGTATCCTGTTCTCTCTTACACACTGCACTGTATAATACACAATAGGTTTACTGGCGGAGCTATTTTGTGTTTTATGTATTTGTCCTACACTGTCTTGTGTTGTCTTTGCACTGCCTTGTCTTGCACTAGGACAAGGTACAGCACTGCATACAAGAGAGCAAGGAGTCACAGTGGTCTGTAAAGGTAGCTCAGTAAAACCAGGATCAATCCCTTAGTGAATGAGATCGGTCCTTACCCTAACCCTTGTCATACCCAGTGCATTTTGGGTACTAAAACCCATCTAAAAAGCATTTCATTCATAGAGAGAATGTGAAACCTTTTGTGGAAACTTCTGCAACATATGTCTAAAAAAAAATATAATAGATGTTGACACACTGCAATATAAACCAGCATGTGGCCTAAGAATAGGAGATGGAACATGATGTATGCGGCCGGTCAGGAAATGAAGAATTTCAGTTTGAATGGGCCATTATTGATTTGCAATTAATCTTAGTGGGGTGGCGAATTTTTGTGGGAAGAGAAATACTAGGTTGCAATCAAGGTTTCTTTTTAAAGGCAAAAGTATCTGCGCTGCATTTTTTTATCTCTGGAAAGTTTTCACAAAGCCCCAGCATGCGTAAACTTGGATTCGATCGAACTGGAATGAAACTACTAGAAACAATTGGTCGAGGATGGCACAGCACTATTGCAATGGCAGTTAGTTTCGGCTTCTGTTCTATTTCTGTTTCCAGCTCTGCTCTGTTGATTTGTTACCTGATGGTGGTCACCTGTTCTGTGTTAGCTCTTGATTACTTGGTCAGTGAATACCTTGGGGTATCAATGCATCAAAGCAAAGTCTTATCATACCTTTAGTAGCTGAATTGTCCTGGCCTTGTTTTCTTGTTTCCTAATTCATTCATTACATTTTTGACTCTTATCTGTGTTTTGAATTTGGGTTATTCACCACACTTACCACAGGGTTAGTGTTCATTTGCAGGAAATCATTTGTTATATACTCTGTACATTGTGTTATTTAATCTGAATTTGTCTGTACTGTCTCGTATAGTCTAGTATAGTCTGTATTATCCTATATTGTCTGTAAGCTAGATGCATAGTGTTATTATTTATGTCTTTACTTTTGAGAGTCACTAACAGCTGGAAACAAATTCCTTGTGTGCCAACAAACTTCGGCCAATAAATCTGATTCTGATAAACAGGCATGGTGTACCAAAATAATGCCTAGCCATGGTTTCCTGAGAATAAATATCCCCATGATATACAGTATATTATTTATTTTTAAAGCACTTTCACAATGGACATTGTCTCAGAGCAGCGTTACAGAATGTAGGAATCATAGAGCAAAATGTACTTATATTTAAATGTTTTTTTTTTTTTTTTTTGATGAGCAGGGCAAGGAAAAACTACTTATATTTGAATGAGGAAGAAACCTGGAGAGGAAACAGACTAAAAAGGGGAATCTATCCTCAATTGAGTGACATCAAGAGTGTGATTATATATATCTTTAAAACATTACAAACACCAGAGAGTGTGAAATATCATGAGCACCAAATGGTGTCATTATGAGTAATTTCCTTTCTACAATTTTATACAGTCAGTTGCAGTTGTGGAGCCAGGTGCTCCTGAGCAATAAATTAGCTTAACATCTGAGATCATTATAGATTCAACAAAAGCACAACCATGCCAGAACCTTCAAATGTTCAATGATGGAGAAACAGCATATGAAGAATGTTGTTTAAAATGTTGATCAAGCTTTAACGTCTAAAATCTTCATGAAGTGGGATCCAACTGGAGCTGGTGCATCTCTAAATGGTTTGGGATCCTCATGGGGTTCGGCATCTTCTTTTTGAAGAACTAACTGTGTTAAGGTGCAAATGTATTAAACTGAAGATACAGTCCACATCCTCCAATTCGAACCCAAGGCAATATCTTTATTCTTTTATTTCAAAAGTAAATATATGCATTAAATGTTGCCACATCAATTGATAAGAACCTTGAAACTTCTCCATAACTGTAGGAGGTACTCCTATACAACACACATAAGTTGTTCGGAATATTATATCGCATTTGGTAAGGAAATGAGTCGTGTAGTCAGTAGGAGAGGTAATTTTTTTCGACGTACAACAACACTTCACACAGCCCTTTATTCTATTTTTCAGAAAATTTTGCACTTTGCAAATAAAGACTTTTGACTCTTTAATCTTTTTTTTCAATGTTAGATCGACCCCTCACTTCACTCATTAGCACTGCACTCATTAGATGTAGTAAGCAAAGTCTTGTGAACAAAAACAAAACAGCATGCAAAAGGATTATGGCAGAAAATAAGACTTTGCACTGCTCTCTCTGTCTCTCCATTGAGTGATCTGGACGTCTGCTCTGGATTAAGAATGGCGTCTTCGTCCTCATGAGAAGAAAGTGAGCAGTCAGCAATCAGATCTAGCAGTATTGTCTAACTTTGCCTAAAAAAATTACATTACAAGTTAAAATTCCAATATGACTCGAGTAAAATCTTTGAGTATCCGATTTAAACAGTACTTAAGTATTTACTCGGATTGAACATAGGCTCAAAGCTGCACTAGATGTCTTCACCCCCAAGACACATGTTAGTGAAAAGCCAAAAAAATACAGTTGATTTGTGAGGTTTTATTTCCGAAAATACAAAACAAATTGCACACCTCATAAACACTGCACAGAACATGCCAGAAAGAAACAAAGATTTAAAAAGTCAGTCAAGAAAAAAGACAAAGTAGTATAGCAATCTTTCAAAAAAGGCGTTATGTGACAAAGTAAAAGAACCATTCAATGGACAAATACAATGAATTTTACATCATTTTTACAATCATTTTACATCAAATTAAACCAAATATTGAGGGCTGACTAAATTATTGCAAAATGTAATTGGTAACGCTCATCCTCAATAAAAAAAGTTGCATAAATCTTTGATACTACTTTCTAAAACTAGAAAGTAGCCCAAAAAAATACGTTAATACAGTAATGAAGTACATTTACACAAATACTTTTCACCACTGTAAACAATATCCATTCAATCATCAATTTTTTTTTCTGAAAATGAAAATACAGATAGGGATTTATATTAATTAGGTTTTCAAAAAAATTCTTTTTAAAATCTAATAAAAATATGATATGAATATAATCGTTAAACACGATCACGATTACCCAAAATGCACAAAGATTTAACATCTGACCATAAGATTCGTATGCGATTTTTAAAAAAAGTTTGTTGTTGTTCAGTCAGGAGAAAAAAAACACAAATGGCAGGTAAAGTCAGGTTTCCCATTAATTTTGTCTGTCTTTTTTAAATAATTTAAACCAACTAACCACTATATTAAACTTAATTTCTGGTCCAAGACCTCAATTTGCACTTGTTCCTGGACCCATCTGAAGGTTTAATAACCTTCTTTTCTTGTATCAATGTTGTAATTAATTTTACCACCATTTTCTCTAAAATCCTTTTCCTTCCTCCCTCTAAATGCTACACCGAAGATATACGAACAGACCGGCGTGGAGAATGTAAGAAAAAAAATTTTCTAATGACTGGTCATAAGCCCCCAAAGCTAACTATATTAATAAATAAGCCTGCAAACATGGCATGGGAATGTCACAATGTGCTATAACCAAATGTCAACCATTTCATTAGTGGCACTGTTCGTTTGAATAATACTGATAGCGAGCGCCTTTAATGAAAAAGAAAGTTGCTTTGCGACCTGAGTGGACAGAGTACTTTTGTGCAATTAATGTCAAAATGGCGGCATAACAAAAGAAGGAGAGCTCATTAGGAGCTCTACAGGATGGCAAAAGTTTGGAGCCTGAAGACAGTCAGCTGAATGTCATTGTGCTTCCACTTACCGGGAAAAAAAAAACGCAATCCAAAATGGCTAATAAATGTCTACACGCAGGACGAACACCCCAGACTGACCATAAAGTTTGTTGGTGCTGGATATAAAAAAACCCCAATAATACATTTAAGAGTCTATTACACTATTTCATGAATTTCTACAGTAACACACAATAGGAAGTTGAGACCTGACAATCATCCAGGCAGTTTTGCTGCCTTTGAACAGCTCTGATTGTGAAATCCCATGTGAAATTCCATGTAAAAAACTTACACAAAAGAAGAAAAAAAAATATCAATTCCACTACAGCATACCCACATTTCTAATGGATGGTTCAATATCTTTCTAGTAACTCCTTCTATCTTTGCTGTGTATCATAATTCCTAGGATACAAATGGTGCTGCAAAAAGATATAGATTTATTTCCAATTCCTACTATAAAAAAAGCTGTAGGCGGCTGCAGAGAATTTTAAACGACCCCAATTTGACAAGATCTAATATACAAAATGTATATACAAATATACAAAAGAGCAAATATAGAAATTACCATCAGCAAATGAATATTTTTTTTTTTATACGTATTCTGCCTCTAATGTAGCCTCTTGGAAGTCCAGCAATGCAGCCAAAAGCAGGCTCTCAAAGCAAACTCCAAAGTTGAAATTGAAGGCAACAACAAAGTTGAAGCACCTGATCTCCCAAACACCAGATCTTATCCACCCATTGAATACCTATAGAGATTTTGGAGTGGCATGTTAGTGCTTTCAATTATCAATATCAGAACACCAACAGCAGGGATATTTTATCTTTTGGAAGAATAGACTTCTAATTTTCCATCTGCCATTTGCCCTTTAATGCATTACCTTGTCTTCAATAAAACTGTCGTGACCTTTAATGCGCAGTGACGACTAAAGTTCTTGGCCTGCACCACCCCATAATTGCTTTCTATCCCGACTCGGTCAATACTCCCAAGTCTATATTTACCTGCATGTAAGTAATGGAAAGCCGAGCCTCTGTTTACATCCTGCCACTTTCACTGCTCAACCTTCTGGTGACGGTGCTCTGATTGATTCATGCTTGAAAGAAAGACACTAGAAAGCATTTGCTATCAATCCTGTTAGGGCATTGCCATGAAGGTTTCATGGAGGTTATATGGAATGGCACAGAGTACAACAACTCTGATTGAGACACTGATGGGGGTTATGATATACTTGGAATGGTTGATATACTTGTGGAGGTTTGTGTTATAGGTAATTACTACTAAGTATTTTTTTTTATTTTTTTTTACGTATGGTTGTTCCAGTTTAAAATGTGGTTGATGTGGCACTTGCCACTTGCAGTATGCACTTGCAATATATTTGAAGTTCTGAAATTGATTTTCCAGCTCTCTTTTTTCAGCTGTGCATGAGGCTATTATGAACCAGAGGCTACCAAAGAGTACATACAAGTTCAGTGATTAGGAGATATACTCAAGATCTCAAGATCAACATGACAATGTTAATAGCTGCTGGCTGTTTCCTGGATGTTTGACAAGATTTAGTGTATTTATAAATGGATAAAAGGCATGAGGTGTCATTGTAATTATTAGCTACAACTTCCTTCTTCTCTTAGGATTCCTATAGATTTGGCATAAGGCCAGGTTGAGGGTAGGGCCCTTTTGAAAAGTCCTGCAGCAAAGGGAACACTCTTTAGCCTCGTTCTGTCATTTCCCCTGGCTTTGGAATCATAGAGCAAAGTTTGCCTTTGCTAATCAGCTCTCGGGTCTAATGAGATTAAGTCACCCTTTTGTGGCAGTCAGGAGTCAAGAATTAATATGTCTTCTTCTGTTCCCATGTGATTCATTGATATGCTGCTCCGCGGCACAGTTGCCTAAGCCGTTAATGACATAATGAATAATGGATGGCACAGCTCAGTATTACATTTGGCTTGATTGCAAGCAGATGCAGTTTTAGCATGTGGCGGTTTGATTCCATGATATATGGCAGTAACGTCTTTGTTCTGCAGATGGAAGCATTTCAATAAGTCACGTGACCATGGGTTGATAACCTTTGCTTTAGAGTTTGAGGCGTTTTTGCTGTCAGGAACTTGTTTGGAAAAAGGAAAAGAAAAGATCAGACACATTGACGGATCAAATGCGCCACAGATTTGGTCAAGCTACTGTTGCCTTTGCCTTTCTTGAGTGGTCCAAGTGCTTTCAAGGACAAGCAGCAAGTGTACTGCTTTATAAATCAGGAACATGAATGTCTTTGAAAGAAAACTGATGATTGAAGAGATGATGGTTATAGTGGTTTGGCAGTGTATCCTTGATGACTACTATAAAGAACTACGTACTACCTTCTCTGGAGAAAAAGAAATTGACCAAGAACATGACCTGAGTAAACTTATATTCAACCTCAAAGAAGCCATAAATGATGCTCTCTTTGCTATTTTGCTAACTATAGCAATAGCAAACTTTGGGTGAAAGTAGAGATTTGACTCATGTTATTAATGCTGCTGCTTTGGAAGTTGAGCAGAAGAGATAAGTATTCCAGATAGATCTTGAAAGACTAAAGCACTGCTTTATAGCCCTCTTGGTAGAGATCAAGCAAACCCTAAAGCAGCTATTATTTGGGCATTTTTTGATTTGTATGGTTTGGGACACATCCTTAAATTCTCTCTGAAGATTGGAGGTTTAGGTTATAAGGTACATACTGTAAGTGTTCATGTCACTCCCAGAACTATTTCTCAAGGACGCAATTTTTTTAGAGTGTTGTCTAAAGAGGGACTTTTTCAATTTACAAAAGGTTATAGTCTCCCAGAAGAAATACAGGAGTCACAGGTGTGCAATCTGGCCAGCTGTTTTTGCGACGTTTCCCCAAAGAAGAACATGTGCGGCACAAATCACAACATTCCCGAATGCTCATCTGCGACAAACATGAGCAATTCGGCGTCCCTGATATACATTTCATCCCAATTGAATGAAACGTACATGGTCCTACTTGTCAATTTTCCCAATGTCCAAATGATCACAAACGCCCCTTTTTAAAACCAGTTCCCAGTCAAAGCAGTTCATTGTCATTGGGGATTGTATCTCATTCAGAAGAACCTCGGCTGGAGACAGATTCAATTAAGGCGTTTCAAGTTTTTCTATTTGATCTCCAATTTGGATTTTTTTGGATTTGTATTAGATTCCAATATTTTCCCCACTCGCCAATAATGTTTGAAATTTGAAAAAGAAAAGAAAGCTATTGAGATTTTCCAGCATTTCACTTTAGACCTAAATGTCTATTCTTAAAAGGCTACTTTTTTTGTAATGTCTCAGGGTAATTTACTATTGATTCCCACTTGTGTTTCATTACTGCTAGCATTAAGAGTAAATTTTGAAATCTTGAGATAAAAAATTGGTGATGTTCTTCAAGGGCAGCCTGGTGGTGTATTTACACTGTGGTGCTGCATTGTAATGATACTTTGTCTTGTTAACATTGCAGAGGACACAAAAGTCTTGTATTGTTCCCTTGAGTGCAATTTAATAGCTCTAATCAGACCATGCGTTTCCCCCTTGGCTTTTAATGACCTTGAAATGCTCATCTGTTCAGTCTTATGCGGGTAGACACTTCCTGGATATTAGTCATGACACGCCTCTTGGTCTGAATATAGAAGAGTGACTACACCAGAGACCGGTGTCTGATATAGCAGCGTTTATTTTAATCAAAAGTAGTTAAAAACAAATGGAATTTAAAAGTAAATGGATAATCTGTTGGATTTTTCTCCAATTAACTGAAAAAAGGAAAAGAATTGTAAGGAAAGCTCGTAAACAAGGATTGGGGCATGCCTGAGAAATTCCTGGTTACACTTGCTTTAGTCAACAGCATCAATGTCTGAGTCTGTAGGGAAGATGAGAATCTCTTGTTGATATACAAGGTGGTATCAAAAGGTTTATTCTCATTGCGATACACACCAATTCTTTGAAAACCGGCCCTATAAGAACAATAGAATGTGGCCATGTGTAATCAGACTTAATATAAAATGCATAACTACTTTTGTAATTCCAGTTCAAAATCAAAGTGATCAAAAAAAGTTTTGTTGATTTTTGGTTTTATTCTTGGGACATACATGACTATAATAAAGATAAACGCTCCAAATGAAGACTAGATTTACGACACTGTTCAACCCATTGTATAGCAGATTTTTCAGATTAGCCTCGCTGATAAATGGTTTTCTTGAAGGCTGTTTAGCCCCAATCACTTAAGTTCTCATCACATGTTAAAATGCTCGTACTTTTACTATTTAACATAGGCATGAGTTCTTTTCAATTTGATTTCATCAGTGTTTAAGAGCTCTTCAATCACGATCATTCAGTTTGTTTCTTTAATGATCGTTTCTTCACTTAAGATGAAGGATCACTACCATCCTATAAGATTTTAAGAATGCGTTGGACAGTTCTTAACCCAATTTTTTGTCGTTATAAATGTCCCTAGTGGTTTTTCCTTGCTTGATGCATATTAATAATAGCAAGAATTAGCCAATGGAAGGCTCTTACCTATTTCCTCTTTTTATTCTACTTTCGGCTTCTCCCGTTAGGGGCCTCCACAGCGGATCATCCGTCTCCACATCCTACTGCTCACTTCACTGCTGTCACACTGTTCTCATACATGTCCTGCACTACCCTCACATGCTTCTCTGACACACCAGACTTCCTCATTCAATACCACAACTCCTCTCTCGACAACTCTGTCGTACGCTTTCTCTAAATCCACAAACACACAATGCAACTCCTTCTGACCTTCTCTATACTTTTCCATCAACATACTAAAAGCAAATAATGCGTCTGTGGTGCTCTTTCTCGGCATGAAACCGTACTGCTGCTCACAGATGGTCACCTCTTCTCTCAGCCTGACTTCCACTACTCTTTCCCATAACTTCATGGTGTGACTGATCAACTTAATTCCCCTTGTAGTTACTGCACATCTCCCTTATTCTTAAAAGCCGGTACCAATACACTTCTTCTCCATTCCTCAGGCATCTTCTCACCTCTCAAAATCTTGTTGAACAATCTGGTTAAAAACTCCACTGCATCTCTCCTAAACATCTCCATGCTTCTACTGGTAGGTCATTTGTTCCAAATGACTTCACACTCTTCATCCTCTTAAAGGCTGCTCTCACATCATCCTTACTAATCCTGTCCAATTTTTGCTTCACCATTAAATGTAGGAAGTGACTTTTTTACCCAGGAAGTGTACCCTTCCTGAAAGATGTTCCTGATTTTTTTTTTTGTGCCATTTTTTTCATATAGGAACAAACACACTAGCAAGTCCATTTCTGAATGGCTCAAAAAAACAAAAAAAAGAAAGTTAAGATTTTGGAGTGAAAGTCCAGACTTAAATCTGTTTGAAAGAATTTGGCTTTAGAATTAAAACAATTCTGCAGAGAAGAGTAAAAATGAATTTTTCTGCAGTAATTCGCAGTACAGTCCCAGTTATCGCAAACGCTTGATTGCAGTTGTTGCTGCCAAGAGTGACACTAACAGTTATTACGTTTGGGGGGCAATTCAGGTTTGGAGAGCTTTTTATTCTAAATAAATGAAATCATTACAAAAAAAAAATTAGCATTTTGTATTTACTTGGGTGATCTTTGTATAATATTAAACTTTGTTTCATGAGTTCAGTTATTGGGAGAAAATCAGGCAGGGGCAAATACTTTTTAACAGCACAGTTTATTCAAGATGCAATATTTTATTTGTCACAAACATAGTTATATACAGAATACAACTTAGAGTGAAATCTAAACCTGATCGTCAGCTAAGAAAATTGTGCATTAAATAAAAGCCTCAAATATAAAATAAGATTAAATGTATTAGATAAAGATAAAGTGCTTATTTAAATTTGTATAAAAATCTATTTAAATGTGCAAAAGAGAAATACAAATTGGATGGACTGTAAGTAAGTATCTCAATAACAAAACCAAAAACAGCCTATAGCATATAAAACTGTATATTCCTGTTAGACTGGCCCTATTGGCCTGCCATATCATGGGCTTTAATATTTGGATGCTGGTATATTTTTAAAGAAGTATGAATTTTTTGAAGATTTATGACTCCTGGTCATACAGTTATTTAAATCCCAGCAACACCAAGCAGCCCTTTAGCAAGACCCTCAATTGCTTAGTTATATAAAATAAGATAATTGCAAGTCGCCCTGGATAAGTGTGTCTGCCAATATGGCATAAATTTAAATATCAGTGTATTAATTCTAATGTTAACTTTCTGAACACTGAACACTTTATTGACCTGCAATACATTTAGTTAATCTATTTTAGGACAAAAGATTTGTTTTGGCAAGGCAACCAGAATTTGCTTGTGTCCTTGGCGTCTAAAAGGGGATGCTGCCAAAGCGATATTGCGTGACCATATCGATGCTACTGGGAAAAAATATACAAAAATTGAGTCTATCAAAGTGTCACCAACTGAGGCAAGGTTTAACCAGATCATGCTGAATAATATGTGTTTGGTCATTTCCTTATATACGTACCATGTTTGTTTACTTCATTTTTACATTTGAGATCATTGGTGCCAAGTGAGGATTTGCTGCAATACTTGTATGGGATTTTTCTTTTGAGTGTTTCAGCAAAATCAGACAGCCAAGGGTTTAAAATGCACCTCTAACTAAGGAAGAAATTTGGGAAGCCATCCAGCCCATGCTTTCTGGCAAAACTCCCAGTCCGGATGGGTTCCCTGTCGAATTTTATAAACAGTTCTGGCCTGAGCATTGTGTAACATTAATGCCTGTAATAAATAGACTCTTGAAAACAAGTTCAATGCCAGAAATCTTGGTCAATAGCTGTTCTTAGTCTGCTGTTGAAAGTAAAAAAGATAAAGACCCAGGAATTTGTTCTTCCAATCACCCAATGAGTTTGCTTAACGTGGATTAAAATGTGGATTTTTTTTTAGCTCGAACAGCATTTTTAAATGTTTTTTTTGCTTTGTGTTATCAATCCATATCAGACCAGGCTGGTCTAGATATGGTAGTGGTATTTAAGGTTTTACTGTAAATCACTTAAATAGTGCCATTATTGTATCTTTAACTGACTAAAATGGGTTTATGTTTGCAGTTCTGGTACCAATTTTTCATGGTCCACCCCATACTCTTATGGCTGTAGTCAATACCAATGGGTTTTTATTTTGTAATACATTCTCAGCGGGAAAAGATCGCTGCCAAGGTTGCCCACTCTCATCACATTAGTTAAAGAACTGTTTACTAAAGCTGTAAAGAACCAGCTGTAAAAACATTGTGCAGCATTGATATCCAGAGGGCCACAAAAGCATCATACATCCCTGTACATAGATGTTTGGGTTTTTTGTCTAAGAATTTTTATTGCAAAATTACACTTTTACATTTTATAACAATCCCATCCCAATAACCAAAAAAACAGAACAAAGGGACTTATGAAGAAGGTTCAACTACATAATTAAAAGAAGATGAGGAAAAAACAAAAAAAAAACCAAAGGGGAATACATAAATGAAACAAATAATAATACAAAAACTACCTCTCAAAGTAGTTTTTGTAGAAGCACAAAAAGGTTTATACCTTCCCTCAATCTACCTCCAGGATACATCATTAGATCATTAAAGTAGGTAATAAATTGTTGCACATTTTTCAAAAAAGCATTCCCTCCTGCCTCTGATACTATACTTGATTTTTTTCAAGCTTTAAAAAGATGATGAAATCTTTGTCATACTGATATAGAAGGAGGTTGTGGGGAGGTCCAAGATAACAATATAGATGATCTTCTAATAATTAAAGTACCTGTCATAATTGATAATTACAAGGTGGTATCAAAACGTTTCAAGACTAGCTCTGTCCAGATCAGGTTGCTTTCGTCAAATGTCCTTCCTCAGTCACCTCACAACCAGGAAGTAAAACTCACCCCTAGGGAGGAATTATCGATGCACAATGCCACAAATGTAAAAAAAAACCCATACAATTGGTCAAGTTTTAGACCTAACCTTCCCTTTTCGGTCATGCAGATGATCAGCTCTTCCACTGTTGCTTCGTCTCAAGTTTCATACCTTTACAACAAATTTTCGTCGAATCATGTCAAACGTCACTGTGGCAGATTTGAACAGAATTTCAATTTTGCGCTTTATTCTAACTTGCTGTTTTGATGGTCGGCGCTTCCTGTGACTGTGCATGCAGACTTCTGTTCTGTTGGCATGTTACAAAACTAGTCTTGTAACTGTTTGAAACCACCTCGTATAGTAAAAGTAAGTCTTACGTCTTTATAGGGGTATATGTGGATAAATATTTAGATATAAATACATTAGTTAAGTATTAATTACAGTAGGCTTATTTGCAGACCGTATACCCAGTGTATCTGCTTTCTTTATATATATCTATAATACATTTAAATTCATTTACATATAAAGTGCAGGGCAGACATAATTAAACACTGACCCAGAGTTTTGTTTTGGCTCTTCATTACTCTGCATTGCAATTCAAGATTAAGGCTAAGCATGGCAATGCATAATTGGAAACAATGCCATGCCCAAGGTTACCAGAGCAGGGGACTGAGCCATTTTGAGTTCCTGGTTTACTGCTAGATAGTTTTTGTTTTTCTGTTTTATTCCACACCGGGAAAAACAAAGGAAATAACCGGACTCTAACAGGAAATCTGGGTCGGTCCTTGAAGTCCATGGCTGAGGGGTTATATAAATTCTTAGTGAGCATGAGAAAGTAAGTTCAAATTTGAGTGTATATCCTTTGACTTGCCTGCAGGCTAAAACCTTATTATAGAGCGCCAAAGATGATCGAGATGGTCACTCGACAGGGATTATTTAACATTTCGGGAAGGAGTCTCCAGTGTCAAAGGGTTTTGGTTTTGTGACACTCATTTCTCTTGTAATAATTTCATAAAAATAGCTGATTGGCATGTAAAGAAAGGGGTGACAGATTCACATAAAGGTTTCTCCGCAGGAGATAGGCGGTGGTATCCAAATTTGGAAAGTTCGGCTTCTGCTCAGAAGGTTGTGAGTTCAAAGCTGCCAGTGTCGCCCTTGAGCAAGACCCTTAACACGAACCTGTTTAGTTGTATGAATGCAATAAAGTCGATAAAGTCGCAAAGGGCTTCCGGCAAATGCTGCAAATGTAACTGGACAGTTTAAAAAAGCACATTCAAAATCCAAAAACAGGGTACCAGCAAAGAGAAAAGAACATTAGAGCAAGTAAGAATTAAAAATAAGATTTGAAATAGGTTAAAAAGAGCGTGGAGCTCAGTAGTTTTTTGCAATAAACACTTTGCAATATGATGAAGGACAAAGCGTCACTTTTAGTGCGGCTTGTGGACTTCATGGTGGCCTTGTTCGAAGGTGTCTGTTAAAGTTGGAAAAAGGAGTTGGAATTGTGCTGTGACCTCACACTGGTGAGGAAATGACTGGCTATAACTTTTTATGTGTGGTTTTTATATAGAAAATATTTCAAGATGTGCTGTAAAAGAAAATGTGTGAAAAAATTGGTGTGTGTGTGTGTGTGTGTGTGTGTGTGTGTGTGTGTGTGTGTGTATATATATATATATATATATATATATATATATATATATATATATATATATATATATATATATATATATATAATTTCTTACTTATCACCTGACATCATGCTGGAGATAGAAAAATATTGAAAGACTATGTTGGGGGAGTGAGAATGTGTGTGCGGTTTCTATTTCAGGGTTTAACCACTTTCATTTTCATGCCTCATCGGTTTTCTAGCCTGACTAGCTCTGGGCAATAACATCTAATGCATACTTGTGTGTTTTAGGCGTTTAATGAGAGTTTTAAAAGCTGTACAGTGCCAAAACCTGTAAAAAACAAACAAAAAAAAAACAGACATTGCAGAAATGTTATGACCATTCCCTTGCCAATGACACCTGGATTACATCTACATGCGAAAATGCAAGGGTAATAAGATGTCCACGAACCCTCATACCTGTGTAGATCAAATTCAATTTGCACCATATCCTTAGCCTGCTATCGACAGCCTGCTCTGCTTTATCTCTAATCGGTCCTTATAAACATAGGAAACCTTGGAGCCGGCGTAGGTGGAAAGGATGTCTGACTCTCTACCTCTCGCATCTCCATCCTCTCGATAGCTGAAACATGATTCGCATCAGCAATTTTTGAAAAAAATAAATAATTTGCCAGTGCTTAGTCAACTTCAAGGCGTAGCATTCAGACTGATCCAGAAATGGCCCAGCCATGATAAAAACCCGGAGAGGGAAACCTTATCACTACCATTAAGAACACCACTCGGCTGAGTTGAGTTACAGCCGGAAAGCCACGAGGAATCAATGGTGCTGGTGGTGAGATAGAGCTTAATTACTGGATAATCCCAGAAACAATATCTGGATTGAGTTTCATGTCTGAAAGCCCTGGCAAAAAAAAAAAAAAAAAAAAATCATAATGTCTGGCAAATTGCATTTGGTAAAAAAAAAGAAAAATGCTCCAAATTACACAAAGCCATTGAGACGGCTAGTCTTTGTTTGCCTTTGTTTGAATTGCAAGTTTAAAGGACATACGATAAAAGCGACTTATAGAATAGATAAGTGTCAAAGTCAAAAACTATACTTGTCTTGACAAGTTTGTTTTTGTAAAACAGTCTGTGAGGTAATAACAATAACTGTGCTTTGTGCTGGGTCATAGTCTGCATCATTGTACAAAAAAAAAAAAGGTTTGAATGAATAAGACACGATGTCAACACATTCCACTATCTTTGCTGACTGTGAAAGTATAAAGCTGGGCGAACCTTTTATCCTGCAAAAGATGCGTGTCCATTTTCAGCCTAATCCCCAGCATTTATAGCAGCGCGAACAAGTGATTTAATAAAAATCCTGAAGTCTGTCTGTTGAGCTAACCAAAAATGGTCCTTCTTTCAAATTCTTTTTGAGTTGAACTGCTGCCTGTGTTCTGGGTTATTTCCCCCTTTTAACTTGTCAGGTAGTGATACTTTACTGGCAGCCGCCTGGTCTAATTACTTGTCGTAGAAGAGATTGGAAAGTGGGAGCTTGGCGGATAAGATGTTGGACTTCTGATTGGTAGGCCATTGGTTTAAATACCTGCACCACCAAAATGCCACTGCTGGATTCTTTAGCAAGGACATTAACCATCAATTGCAAGTGCGATGTTAGGAAGCTAGGATCAGAATGTAGAGTCAGTCATGATACAGTGCCCCTGGAGCAAATAGGTTAGGGGCCTTGCTCAAGGGCCCAAGCATGGCAGCTTGGTGATACTGATGCCTGAACCCCAACCTTCTAAAGAGTAACCCACAGCCTTAACCACTGAACTACCACCATCACCATTACAGCTAATCAAGACAACAAAAGTGACTGATTTTTATGATTCGGAATAGCTTCGATGACCAACTTGTGATCCCTGAATTAAACCACTGCAGAAGAGGCTTTACTTCAAAACAGAGGCAGAGGCGCTGAGTCAGAGTCGTTAAAAACTCCTTTTAGTCTCCATCTCTCACAATTAAAGGTCCCACGGTGGGTGAGATGAATCAATTTAAAGTAATTAGAAAACTGTACATTTCGTTTGATCTCGTTTAAGACTGTCCATTTCGTTTAAGCCTTTTCTCTTTCTTATTTTCTCTCTCTCTCTCTCTCTCTCTCTCTCTCTCTCTCTCTCTCACAGGGTCTCTTTCGCATGCCGTTTTGCCGAGCGACGTTTTTTTTTTATCGCGCGCCGCCCTTTTCCGCTTTTCCAATTACGGGACTTTGATACGATCATTAATAATGTAGGGATATTATAATTAAAAAAGCGCCTGCTATTGTACAGTGTAAACACAATTGATCTTCCATAAATTAGGCTTTGAATTTCGCTGATGGAATACAAATTCAGAACGGTACAGGATGTATCACGAATGCGTCCTAACTGCTTCCTACCGTAGCGTGATAAATACGATTTTATGCTAGTAATACTGCCTTTCTTTTTTCCGTCTCGAGATTTCCTTACCTGCAGGTTAAAGCTGCTTTGTTTCTTTCATGTGGTTTGAAGGAAACCGTTAGCGGAAGGCAAGCACACATCTTTTCCGTTTCGCTCGCAGCAGTGAATGTCCACATCATATGCAACCACTGAGGACTCGTTATGGACGTTATGGTCAACGGCCTGGGAGTACACATAACTCCTTCATTGGGATGCATGTTAGGCGGCTAAATCAGCGTCAAATCCACAAACTGTGGCTAAGGAGACATCAAGACACACTGGAGGACTGGAAGACATCGTAGAGCAAGTTCTGGGTATTTCGGAAGACGCATTGTCGATATATAAATCAATAGGAATTGGTTTGACCAATTGATAAGATATGCACTGGGACGAATTAAGCTTCATATTTGATATTCAAAGCTGTCCTTCTGCATTTAGATCACATAGATGGAAATTAATAAAAAATAATTATTTTAGGCTTTTTAAAAAACATTTAGTCTAGTCACAAACATATGCTTGGCCTGATGCTTGAAACATCAGGCATAACATTATGGCATTATAACATTATGATTGGTGAAGTGAATAACACTGATCATCTCTTCATCATGGCACTTGTTAATGAGTTAGATATACTGAGCAGCAAGTGAACATTTTGTTCTCAAAGTTGACGTGTTCAAAGCAGGAAAAATGGGCAAGAATAAGGATTTGAGCGAGTTGGTCAGTTGCCAAATTGTGATGGCTAGACGACTGGGTCAGAGCATCTCCAAAACTGCAGCTTATGGGGGATGTTCCAGTGCTGCAGTTGTTGGGATCTATCAAAAGTGGTCCAACAGATGAGCTATGTTACTTATGCTGTTAATGCTTGACAGGACATGACTGTTTTGGCAGCAAAAGGGGGACCAACACAAAATTAGGCAGGTGCCTGATCAGTGGCCACTAAGATATCCCTGGGCAGTGTGAGAATATATATTTCTCAACTGTCTGAACCGATGTATGTCACCTTCTCATTACCTCAATCCTAAAAAAGTGGAACATTCCCCATCTGATTCTTCATCCTGTTCAACAAGCCTGCTCTTGCACTTCCTGACCCACTTTCCTCCCACTGATGCATGCAATATTTGTCCTGTATCTCTAAAACTCTGAATCACTCCACACTCTCCATTTTTCACCTCCCAACACAGCAACTTGCTGCCTAATATATTTCATCCTGTCAGTAGTTTTATTGTACGAACCCTTCGATGCATTTTAAAACACACCACCACAATTGGCAGTCATGCTGAGCAAAAAAGTCAAGTTTATTTCTATAGCGCTTTTCAGACATTGTCTTAAATCAGCTTTACAGAATTTTAAGAGTTAAGGTGAATGGTGTGCATTTATCCCTGATGAGTAAGACATCTCTAAACACTTTTTAACCAAATCAAGCTCCACTCCTGTTAACCAAAAACCGGGCATGGAAGTCTTAATGTACCTGAAAGAAAAAAAAGAAAAAATTCACAAAACAACAAAGTAAACTTGTTATTGTTGTTTTGTAGCCCACTAGAGAGCTGTAATGGAAAAAAGAAAAACACTAATACTATGGAACAATGTTGCACTACCAGCAGAGTGGTGTAGGACCTTTCAATGACATAGTACTGCAGTGGCACAGTCATGAGGGGCAGTGAAAATAAATAGGCTGTAATAATAGTAGAGTATATAAAAATAAAGAAAGGGAAAAAAAGAAAACTCTTTAGAAGGTTGCTCTTGAAATCCAATCTCTTGTGTAGGATATAAGATTCACACACCATGCTGGAATTGGGACAAAACAAAATGAAACACTTTGGGCCTCTTTGATAGCTTTTCTTTTGTCATTCAAAAGTGTTTTATCCCCTGTTCCTCTGGTAAAAAATGTTCTCATCTCTGTCTTGATACAAAGAACATTGAATATTAAAAAATATTCAATTGATGGATTATTTGGCAAAAATTCCGTAATTTTTTTTTATACATGCAAAGGTTGTGAACCTGTTCAATTCAATTCATTTTTAATTGTATAGAGCTTTTAACAATGAACATTGTCTCAAAGCAGCTTTACACAGATAATGTGGTGATAAAAAATGAATATGTTCTTTATAAGTAAGTTTGTTCCTAATGAGCGAGCCGGTGGCGACTGTGGAAAAACAAGGAAAAAGGAAAAACTCCCCAAGACGGCATAATGAAGAAACCTTGAGGGGAACCAGACTCAAGAGGGAACCCGTCCTCATCTGGGTTGCACCGAATGTCCATTTATTGCATATATACGATGTTGCGGGTTACAGTGATGGTGATCAGAAGCAAACTGTAGTCCTGATTCAATGTAGCAGTCTGTTGAAGTTAACTACAGTCCAAATCCATCCTCAAAGCTCCCGTTCTTATTTTGGAATTTCATGGAACCACTCAAGGCGTTGATGAGAAACCATCCCTAACTGCACAGAGTGGCCTCCAATCGAAGAAAACACTATCCAGATGCAGGCCTGGACGAAGTGGGAAGTGGGGGAACAGTGGTCACTGGAACCTCAGGAGCATGTTTAACTCGACCAAGAGAACCTAGGCAGTGGTGGTTTAGTGGTTAAGGCCATGAGTTCTTGATCATAATATTGGTGTTTCAATGCCCATGTATCATGTGTTTTCTTGGATGCTTTTCTGTTCACATCGTTTGTAAAGAGTGGTTACTTTTGTTACCTTAGACTCCAGTTGACATCTTTAGTCTATCTCTGTAAAAAAAAAGATCCCTGACTTAGATTTAAGCGCTACGCAGCCTCAGCGACAGGTGTTACAAACGGTGCTGTGTGAATCCGTGGTAAGCTTTTAATACTCGAGAGCTTTCCGCTCATACGCCTTTTCTATCGTTGGCCAATTCCCGTAATCACCGTCAGAAATCTTTATAAGTCCCTGTCCATGGCTAATCATACACAGTCTGTGGTTTTTCTATTCTTTATCATCTCTTGCTCTTCCACTTGTGAGCCTGTGGTTATGAAAATGAGGGAGGTCGGGAAAAGGAGCCCTCAGCTGGCCGTATTAAGGATGAAGACTGACAATTTGAATTTGGAGATTAATGGATTATCCGGGAAAGCATTGCACCAATGACCTTTTCAGATTGAAGGATGACTCCATTTTTACCTCCGGAAGGCATGATGGGCCAACTCTCTCTCTCTCTCTCTGTGCATATGAACTATAATAAAATGGTGAAGAAGTGTGTGCATATCAAGGTGGAAAATGAGTCGAGAGATTAATACAGGCAGAATAAATTACGAAGCCATCGAGGGTAACTTGTAAACAATGTTATCATCTCTGAGGTTTTGTATGGCCATGTGGAGCGTTGTTCTCTTTCAGGTAATTAGGGTCTTATCAAAATATGGAAGTAATTAAACACAGTAACAGGAAAGTATACAAAGTGTAGAAACTGGCATAGCACTAAAATCTGCTTGTTAAGCTAGCATAAGCTAAAACACACCAAAGAAAAAGCTAAAAAAAAAAGCTAGCAAAGTGCTAGAATCAACTAAATACAAAAGCTAGCATAACACAGTGTTATATAAAAATTCAAATGCTAGCAAAAATATTGTTAAACAAAAAATATCTAGCAAAACTCAGCATTGTGCAAATTCGAAATGTTAGCACAGAGCTAAGAATCAGCTGAGCAAGCTAGAATGATTTTGTATTTTACAAAGTCAAAAATAAAAACTAGCATAGAAAAAAATGTAATGAGTCAAAAGCTAGTATTTAAAAAAGTCTAAATACTCTGACATATTTACACGAGGGTCTGAAATCTCTCACTCAGTTTTATTTACTTCTTCCCATATAGAGACCACAACTGCCATGGTCTATATAGAGGTTCAGGAACACAATCATGACGAGGACCTCTGGTGGTGTGGGGTGTAATTGTTCGGTACAGTACAGTATAAGGCCAATTTTAGTTTGTGAATTCGAGCATGTATTGGAATAAAATTCACTCTGAGGTATTTGCTATTTGGATCCAGCTAATGGCCCATTCTACTGCAGTATCAAATAAGCAACCAGAAGGGAAATGTCCTGACAATGTCCTGACAATGTGGACAAATTACGCTCTAAACTCCGGGTCATTCATAACATCCTGGATCCAGCAAATGATAGCAATTGATGTTTATTCTCACATAACTGAGACATGCCTTCATTTTTAGCATTAACAATTCCAAAGCAAAGGTCAGAGTAGCACTTAAGTCTGTAGATACATCAAAGGTGGGTTGTAGAAAAATTTCCAAGAGTAAAATAAATTATTCAAAGCCAAATCTGTGACCTTTGCCCCTTCTACGTCAACAAGGTCAACTTTGTTGTACTCAACCAACCAAATCATCGCCACAAAATTGAGGCACACAATTATATAGGATACAATTTTAGTAGCATCGATTTTCCCGAACCCAAAACTGTTCCAACATGTGCACAACGCTATGAAGATATACTTTGCATGGGTTGGAGTGAAAGATCTCCAACTATAGGGGTCAAATAGTTGAATAGAACAAATAGAACACCTTTGGGATTAATTGGAATGATGACTGCATGATTTACTAACACCCTTGTGGCTGAATGAAATCTCAAATATCTCCACAATCACACTCCAAAATCTAGTGGAAAATCTTCCCAGAAGAGTGGAGGTTATTATAATCAAATGCTTAAGAAACACATAGGAATCTTATGCTCATGTTTTCACAAACATTTTGTCTATATAGTCTATGACATGCAGTAGATTTTTATTATCGAAACAAAATGTATGGACGTGATCATGTTGAATGACGTATCGGTAATAGGTTTCGTTTCCATAACGCAACGTTTATATACACACGTAATTTTCCCATTTGCCTGCTTGTACGGGCACTCAATCAAGTTCTGATTTCGAACAAATGAACATGTTGTTCTTTTAATCACAAATAGCAAAGTTGTTATCTGATAGTGTGTCTCAATTCAACAAGCTTTATTTACTTTCTCTCTCTCTCTCCCCCTATATATATATATATATATATATATATATATATATATATATATATATATATATATATATATATATATATATATTTCGCTCTGTCTTAATTTCCCAGGAGTTCCGAGAATCCTAGTGGCAATTTAGTGTGTTGAAACGAAAAGACAAAAAAACAGACAAAAAAAATGACTTGTATCCACACACAATCGTTTAAACCCTTGCCTGGCTCTTTGCAATTTGTCCTATATTGTGTATGAGCTCCCTGTAATGATGGAATACTTTTCTCTGGAGTGATGGCTCATGCATTATTTTGGACGTATCATTTAGTGGAGGAAACGGGCAATAAAATAACAACGAAGCGGGAGGAAGTCTTCTACATTTATTGAATAAGACATCAAAAGAGGCCTTTGTGTCAATCTAAATAATAACGCATGATGTCATCGTGTGCAACAATAAACACATGAATTCTTGTTTAAACCTATGGGTCATGATGCAAGATTCGAGGTTATGTCCTAACATTACAATCGGTTAAGAGACAAAATCATAATGTAGACTATTTGGACAAAAGTTATTGGGACACCTGACTTTTCCAGCCATATGTGGGTTCCTCACCAAGCTGAAGGCACATAAGTGTATTGGGTGTTTTGGGATTTTCCCTTCACTTGAACTAGGAGACCCAAACCTGTAACCCTGTGCACAAAGCCAGCTCCATGAAGATATGTTTAAAGTGGAAGATCTTGAGTGGCTTACTCTGACTATTTTCCTATTGAACACTTTTGAGATGAGTTGGAACATGGACTGAACCCCAGGCCACTTCACATCACCTACATCAGTACCTGACTTTACTGACACCCTTGTCGCTGAATGGCACAAATCTCCACAAGCACACTAGAAAATCTGGTGAAACATCTTCCCAGAAGATTGGAGGTTATTATAAGAGCAAATAGGGACTAAAAACAATTGTGCTTACTGGCGCCCCCAGCTGGTTGCACCCTATGCGACCACATAGTGCCACAAACTGATTTTGATATTTTCCAACAACAGCTACCCTTTCATTGTTTTAATCCTTACCTATTATGTAATATAAAAGGACTTGAAGACAATTTTGAATTTGGCACAAGGTACATTTTCATATCATATAAAAACCTGGCCATTTAAAAAAAAACAAAAAAAACAAGCAGTTAGCGTGGAATTGATAAGCGTTATTCAAATAATTTGAGTTCAGGTTTCAGGGAATGAGCCATTGTTGTGTCCTTCTTCTTTCGTTAGGTATAAAGGACCTGGACAGCGAGGGAAATGAATAATCTCAGGCCAGGGTTCTGAAGAAAGCAAGTTATGCAATAAGAGAAACCACTGGGGAAAAAAAAAAAAGAATAAATAAATAAATAAAGATGAGGATCGTTAAAATAAAATCACGCAGAAGTGACAACAGCATCGAATTCCCTGAGACAAAAAAAAATCCTTTGACATTTACCGCTTAGTTGATTAATGACATTTAGCCGAAATTGAAAGTGTACACACACCCAATGATAGGAGAAGAAAAAAAAGAAAATGTCACAGTTCTTCCTTAATGAAACAGAGGATGGTTTTGTCTGTAAAAAATGAAACTGCTCATTGAGATTTGTAATGTTATTAATTTCTTCTTCATAGCTCATTGCTACCAGTTTCTCCTTGTGGTTGGTTTTAATGTTGGTTCTCCCAGCATCCATGATCATTTCTTCTGCATTCTCCTGTTTTGTCCCAGGTTTCTAACAAGGCCAGGGAAAGAGGCATTCACTTGTCACAAATACACTACAGCAGAGTAAAATTCTTTCTATGAATATCCCCGGTTGTTCAGAATAGCATGATACAGCGCTACACTGCAGAGTGGGTGGCAGCTTGGCGATAATGGGGCTGGAATTCACAAATCTATAAATATTAGCAAAATTAGTATCCCCAATTAGTATCCCTTGGTCTTGATCTGGTTTTCTACTTTAGCACTTCGTCATCAAGACACTGCATGCTTTGACATGCTTTTCTGCTCACCACAGTTGTATAAAGCACCCATTTGAGTGTTCGCTATGCATTCTTCTTTCAGCTTCAAGCAGTCATGGATTTCTACAAAACTGCTCAGTATGTGTATATACTGTACGTTTATTGTTACCTAGATTAATAGCAAATTTGTGTTTTACGTGGAAAGTTTAGGCTACCTTTTGAAATCAGAGCCAAAGTATGTATAGCAAATTGTTAACAAAAAGTGGGCTGACTATAAGTGTTATCTATATTAAGCTTGTGATATGGCACAGTTGAGAAAACATGGAGCTTGTAACCAAATATTGGCTAACAATTTTAATATCACCACCACACTTTTTTTTTAAATCTGAGGCCATTAGCTTTCCAGGTTCTACTGAAAATTAGCTAGCTAATAAATTTACTACAAAGAACACTTTGAAAATATTTTAATTTGTAGTCTGTGAATGGGGTGAAATGCATTGTTTCTTCTGACGAACTAAGATCTTATTCAAAGCATGTTCTATGCTCTGTAAATGTAGAGCTAATACACCAGATGGTCTGGAATTCACACACACACACAAACGCATCACTCTCGCTAGCTCTCACTGTTATTCCCTGAGAATAAAAAGAGCTGACTGCCATCAATCACTGGCAAAAAATAAAAGAACAAAAGGGCTGGAGCTGATGCTCCAAAATGTATTCTTTGTTAATTAGAGCTTCTCTTTGTCATGTTAACAGGAAAGTTTTGGTGACAAGTTAGCATGATTTGTTTCTATGGTAATTTATCTTCAAAAAAGACAGAAATTTGGTGGACTCTTAAGATCAACGGAGTTGCATCATTTCTTGCTAGGATATGTAGCCATTTTTAAACAAAGCATTGGTAGCTCTTAGTTCAGCTTGTATAGTGTTTGCTAGCTCTAATTAGCTACCTTTTAATCTCAGCTATGTTTTGTTTCAAGTCATATTTCTGTGAAAAGTTTTGGTGACTTAGTACATTATTAGCACAATCTTTTGCTAGCTTTAATTACTTTCTAACTATGATAACATTTATATAAAATGTTTTGGTGACAAGTCAGCTTTAGTTCAGTTGTCAATCCATGCTAAGTATCCTTGATGGCTCATATCTTTTTAACTACACTAGCATTTCTTAAAAATGCTTTGGCAATGCTAACTTCAGTTAATATAGAATTTCATAGCTACAGTATAATCTGTTTCTTAGGTATCTTTTAGGTAAACATTTAACATTTTTGGCAAATATTTAGCACAAGTTCATTTTCACCAGTTTATCTTAGCTATGGATTGATTGGGGTCAAATTTCTGAGGAAATGTTTTATGACTTATGAATTATTTGCACCGGTTTATGTTGGTTGTAATTTGTAATTTTTGATTAGTAACATTTAATTCAGGAAATTTTCAGTAAAATGATTGTTCTTAGCTATCCCAGGATCGTTTTGGCGCTAATTAAAGCACCAGTTTACTTAGCTTTATTTAGCTAATTTAACATTTCTTGGGAAATATTTGTTTATACATATAAAAGATATAAACATATATATATATAAATAAATATATATAATAAATAACTGTTTACCCCCTCGCCATTCCATCTTGTCTAGCTAGGGTTTGTTTAAAGTCACAATTCTGAGGAAAAGATTTTTGGCTTTTTGAATTCACCAATTCTTGCTAGAAATAATTAGTTGTAACTCAACGTTAACGTTACTTATAGGGGATTTAGCTAATTTTAGCATAGCTAAACTATGTTAACATTTCTCAGGAATTCTTTTTTATGTATGACTAATGTGCTTTCAAGTATGAGAGCGGTTTTGACAAGCCGACGGTAGTCGTTTCTTTCCCCCCACTTGTTTTTCAGCACAAGAGACAAAGGCATCTGGCAAGGCATCAAATTAGCATGCTTGTATTATAAAATTACACCTCCCGTGCTGCAAGTACAGTATCATATGTCAGGCAGATTGGGAAAGTCTGCGTGTGGCCAGTACACCGCCTGCTAGCTCATCGGAGCGTATGAGTTACAGTCATTTCTGACAGCAAGTCGGGGGTACAAAGGGAATTTTTTTATATGCCAGATGCCTGGTATCTACGTTATTCTATCTATTAGCTGGGTGCCATTTTAATTGTGTTGTGCTGATTTACTACAACCTTTACAAATATGTAATATGTACATTAAATCTAAAAGACATTTTAAATGCAGGTACATGTGTTCTTCACGACAACATCATGAAACATCCATATGGAAATATTTGGAACCTTCCAGAAAGTTGCAGTGTCGAATTTCTTGATGATCATGGGAGGAAAGTAATTCCTCTCATTTTTTTGTCTTTATTTTCAATGATTTAAAAAGAGCTCCTCTCAGTAAATAAATCCTGAAATACAATATGGCCACAAGTAACATTTTACCATAAAATTTGAAGGTGCACAATTGTATAGAATGTATTTGGATGTAGTAATGTGAGATTTTCCTTCCACTTGAATTAGGAAGAGACTGGCACAAAGCCAGCTCCATTAAGATATGGTTTACATTGGATGTATGGAAGACCTTGGCCTGGTATAGAGATCTGACCTCAACCTTAATGAACACCTTCGGGATGAATTGGATGCTGACTGCACCCCAGGACTCTTAACCTCACCTACATCAGGACCTAACCCACTTTTGGCTAAAGGAATCTTGACAAATCTCCACAAGCACACTCCAAAATCTAGTGGAACATCTTCCCAGAAGAGTGGAGGTTGTTAAAACAGCAAATGAGAACAAATTGTGGAATGGAATGTTCAAAAAGCACCTAAAAATCTTATGGTCGGGTGTACACAAGCTTTTTAATGGTAACATAACAGGGAAGCTGTTACATGATTGAATCTCATTACCAGATTTTGAGATTTTCCTTTTACTTGAATTAGGAGGAGACTGGCACAAATCCAGCTCCATTATGATATGGTTAACATTGGGTGTATGGAAGATCTTGGCCTGCTATAGAGATCTGACCTCAACCTTTGGGATGAATTGGAACGCACCCAAGGCCTCTTCACCTCACCTACGGTAAATCAGTAATTGACTTTACTAAGCTGAATGATCACAAATCTCCACAAACACAATCCACATCTAGTGGAACTTCTTTTTTTAGAAGGGTGGAGGTTTTTATAACAGCAAATGAGGACTCAATATGGAATGGGATGTTCAAAAAGCACAGTCAGGGGTTCACAAACCTTTGTGAATTGTTCTCAGACAATGGGTTGATGCATTTTATGAATGGTTACTCGATGCATGTGTTTAGATGTTCTGTCATTTCTGGTATAAACATCCATGGAGAGAAAAACCACACTCCTGGCTTTAAGAAGACAATATAGGAGACACAACAACACAACAAACCAAAACCACAACAACAAACCTAGAAAAAAGACAGCAAATGTAACAACAATGCCATCACATATCAGCGAATCAGGAGACTCAACAACCCAACAGCGAAACGAAAAAACACAATTGGAGTAACATAAAAACCATAAATGCAAAAATACAACAAAAAAACACAATGGAAAAGACTAAACAAACACAAAATAACAACAAAACCTGGCAAAAGTCCCTAAAAACTCCCAAAACCCACATACTTTTTTATTCGTTGCAGCTATAATACGTCTTGGAGGTACAGTCTCAATGAAAAAGTTGATGACGGATGGCTATTATTTTTTTTTCCTCAAAAGAACAAATGAGATTATTTTAAAGCGGTGCAATAGAAACGAAAACACAAAGGCCGCTTTAATTCAACCGCACATGCCGCACCCCATCAATCATTCTGCAGCATGGGTCGTTTATATCATGTGTGTTGTAACCGAAGCATTTCACGTGGACTGAAACCACACTTATTTATTACACAGAAATGAGACTTTGTTTTCTGTTTTTCTCAGCCGTATAACTGTTTAGAGTTTCATATTCGTCACATTTATTTGTGTATTTTTGTGTTGATCTGGGGAAATTATTCAAATTATACATTATATAGATTTAATTATTGGGACACCAGACTTTTCCAGGCATTTCTGGTTCTTCATCAAACAAAGTTGGAGGCATACAATTGTCTTCTAGTTCAATTGATGAGGAGACCCAAACCTGCTTTAGTATGACAATGCACAAAGCCAGCTCTCTGAAGATATGCTTTACATAGTTTGGAGTGGAAGATCTCCTGCTATAGAACTCTGACCTCAACCCTATTGAAGAACTGTGGGTTGAATTGAAAAGTGGGAATTTCACAAATCTCCACATGCACATTCGGAAATCTTGTGGAACATCTTTCCAGAAGAGAAGAGGATAATATAACAAATGGTGAATAAATGTGGACGGAAGGGTGATTGGCTCATATAGTGTATGAAAATTCTTAAACCACAAAATGGTTCTCTTGTAAATCTAGTTCTGCGTATTTTAAAGTTCCAGAATTGAAAAGATTCTATTCAAGTCCAAATTCCAAGCTTTCAGATTCATTGTGGACCTTTCAGAAATCAGTAATTACTTTCTAGCTGGATATAATTTAAAGATCTTTGGACATGCTGATCAATCAAGAAGTTTGGTTGAGCACTTTCAGGTTTCCCTAAACTTTAGATATCCAAGAAAATTTCTGGAGTTTAGCCACAGCAATCTCCAGCTGGAATTCCCAGGTTGTCTTCTTTTTCATCTTCTTTGGCTGATCATTCATCTTTATATCACTCCATCCTCTGAATACCAATTGGTACCGGGCCGCACAGAAAGGATACATAAATTACATTATTTCTGTTTTATTAATTATCTGATTCTAAACGATGTTTTGTTTTGGAAAATTACCGGATTTTCTCCGCCACATCTGTCTATGACTTACTCTTGATGCATGGTGCCAAAAAGGTTGGGGACCACTGCTCTAAAGTACATCTGCCTCTTTTAAACCCACCACCTGCATGCCTTCCCTCACCACATCCATAAACCTCCTCCTTGGCCTTCCCCTTTTCCTCCTTCCTAGGAGATCCATCCTCAGCATTCTTCTACTGATATACCCCATGTCCCTCCTCTGCACATGACCTTGCCAATCTCAATCACGCTTTTCTCACCATGTCTCTTAAACATCCTAACCTACATAGTCCCAATAATCAACTCATTTCTAATCCTGTCCATCGTCGTCACTCCCAACGCAAATCGCAGCATCTTTAACTCTTTCACCTCCAGCTCCGCCTCCTGTGTTTTGTCAATACGTTCACATATAATCTATCACTGTAATGCGAATGCATAATTCTGCACATTTTGAATAAACACACCGTGTATGCATGTGAGAATCAATGGGTGGGGGGATGGTGTTGTTGGTGTTGTTGGAGGATTAACACAGACTATAGATGGTGTCTTGCAGGTCATCAGAGAAATTTATTGGTGTCCTGAAGCACAGCCGTGGCCATGACACCGTGTCCAGGGGAAAAATCTTCTGATCTGGGATTGAAACATAAATAAAGTCCTTTGGCTATTACTTAGAGTGAAGGTAAGTTGGAAAGAAGCGGAGATTGCCGGAAAGGGCTGGGAATAGAGAATACGAGGAGAAGATAAATCTAGCTGAATCTATCTAGATAAATGTAGCTCAGGTGTGCTTTGAAAAGCAAGAAAGTGTTCAGTCTCCAGATTAGTTCGGTGTAATGCATCTGCTAATTCTTGACTAGGAAAAGATCAGTATATTGAAGGACAGCTTTCCATCTTTAGGATGTCTATGGATGCAGTAGCCAATGACAATGCTCCTGTGCACAAAACCAGCTTCATGAAGATGCTGTATGTTTTTTGTTGTTTGTAGTAAAATATCTTCTGCTATAGAACTCTGACTTTAACGCGGTTGAACATCTTTATGATTAATTGGAATGCTGACTGAACCCCAGCCTCCTCACCTCTACACCTACCATCAGGTACAAATGTCCTGGTGGCAGAATGAGCACAAATCTCCGGAAGAACACTCCAAAATCTTCTGAGAATTTGTTATTGTAAAAGCTAATGGGGACTAAATGTCATATACATTAAAAAAATGTATTGGATTGTATTGTAAAAAGATTGTATCTCACGCCTTCTGAACGTTTCTGGTGTATATTGTGGAATAAGTTCTCTCTAGAGAATCTCTGATCAAAGTAAAAGCAAATGCGATCGTCCATGATGCTGCCTCTAGAACATGCGCAAGTACTAATCACGAGGTGAATTAGGTTGAGATCACGAGGAAACAAGAAACAAAACATATTACAATGCTTGGCCTCTTAGGACTTCCATGTAAAAACATTATTGTGATTGCATAAGTATTTGCTATGAAACTCAGTCATCAATTAAAGGAATCCCTGCTTGTGTACGGACCACAACCATGTGGAAATTCTATATCCTCATCAGCAGCACTTCTTCTCCTGAGGTGCAAAATGCTAATAAAAAAATAAATAAAAAAACAACAGAATCCATGTAGCGACACGTGTTGTGAGAAACTAGTTTGTTTTGAAGTGTCTCCTGCCTGAGGGACTCGCTTTACTCTGATAACAGATGGCTAATACACAGTGAAGAGGGATGAGGGAGAGAGTGCACAGTTGGACGACAAGGGCATTTCAGTGGAGCAACAAAGGTGCTCGTGGAGACGCATCCTTGTTGTCTTCAGGAGGGCAACGATCTGTCACTTTTTTCAATAGATAAGACAACGGAGATGTAAGAATTACTAAAAAAAAAGCCATGGCCACAAACATTTCATACAAGGATCCTTAGTAATTATGTTCATCATTAGCTCAGGTTGATAAATCTCTTAAAACAAAACAGTAGAATATTATATTAGACTAGCAGTCATATGTGGCTAAGTTTTCAGTCATTTCTCAAGAAAAACATATTAGTGATGACATTTCCTGTGTCACCCCAAATCTAATAAGATTTCAATGAATCAAATGACAAAAAAAGAAAAAAAAACACATTTCTTGTCTGAGCCCCCACCCCCAGGATCATTACTTGGTAGAACCAAGCTTCCCCGGAACACAAGGCTACCACCACCATGCTTTATTCTGGAGACATTGCTTTTTCTGGCCAATAAAATGTATTCGATTTTTGGTCTAATCAACTGATTACATAAAATCTTTGTTTTCCTCAGTAATAATAAGCACTTATTTTTAATTAACTGCTTACTTTAGATATTTTGCTTTTTTTTTTTTTTTTAGTTTTGCTGTACAGCAGTCTGATGTCCTGCTTGTCTCACTTGTAAGTGTCTGGATGGTAAGTCTCTTCTAATCTGCATAAAATATAATGTCATATGTTTGACTCTGTGTTATATTCCAACATGTATTCAGACCAGGAATATCATACGATCCGATTCGGCATGCAGCTACATTTTGGCCTTATTTGCCAATAGCTCCGGCCAAACGCCCACCCCGCCCTCCATGTCCATCTTCCTTGCTTGTTTGTGTTGTTTCTGGGTTTTTAAATGAATATTGATCTGCATCCAACCTCACAGCTCCGTCGGGATTAAAACAGTCGATATACCCAAATTACAATCAGCATTCCGATATCTGTCGTCCTGCTAATTTGACACATCCATTAAAAGTAGATTGACTTAATGCTGCTTTTTTTTGTTGTTTGTTTGTATTGTCAATGTAGTAAAAATGATACTAGATATCAAAAATAGTCATTTTACACACATTAGAGATCAGGAATCTGGTGTAAGCAGCTGGTGCACATGATTTAAAGTGACTAATGATGTTGTTTCCATTAATAAAACGGTATGTCAAAATAGCTTTAAGCTTAGTTGTTGAATTTTCTGATACTTCCTCCAGGGTTTCCTTCTCATAATAGCGATCTGGCAGAAGATTGTAGCTGAAGAGTGACTGAATTAGAATAAGGTATTTAAGAACCAAGAAGATGTTGCGATCATATGATAACAAGGGCATGAGTTCCCAAATCCAAGCTACCACTGCTGGGCCCTTGAGAAGGCCCTCAACCCTTAATCGTTCAGTTATATAAATCAAAATTGTAAGCCATTCAGGATACCAAATGGCACAAATGTAAATAAAAAGAGTCGACTCTTACTGTCTAATGATCTGATTAACTAAAAATATTGCCAAGACTTGATACCAACAGGTCAGATGGGGAGAACATTCAAATAAAAACATTTTAGAGTTCCAGTGTACCATCAACCGACGGTTCAATATACTCGTATTTTTCAACCTTAGCCCATAGTGGCTACCCAAGTCGATGTCGAGTTGTGGTTTGTTGTAGACTTGTGCATGCTACATGTGTACCCAGCATATAATTATTGGAAATGTGAGCAGGTATTTTAATTATGTGACAGTAGTGACCAGCTTAGCACTTTGTTAGCTGCTTTCATTAGTCACCCTTTGTATTATAGTTGAGGATTTTGACAAAGGGACCAAATCAATGTCCCATGGGAAGAGTTTAGGTGAGAGATGAGACGTGAGCTAATCACAGAACAAATATAAAGATGGAAGCTTAGGAAATGGTTGACCTACCATGTGGAGTGATTGGATTTGGAGATAAGGACAGATATTGCTTGCATCAGTGGAAGGAAAGTGGGACAGAAAGTAGCCAGAGCATGCTTTTTGTACAGGATGAAGAGTCAAAGGGGAAATGTTTTATTGCAACGAAGTAATTAGAAAATGCCAACCCCCGTAAGGATCCTGAACCATCTAGAGTCATACCAGAGCCAGTTGGACCCCACCTCATGAAGTTTTCAGACATTTGAGGATAAACCACCTCTTAATCAATACTCAAAAAAACATTCTGCTTATGTTGCTTCTCCATCACTAAACAATTACAGGCTCTGGCATTGAGGAATTTATATTGAATCTATAATAATCTCAGATGTTGAGCTAATTTATGAGTTGCTCAGGAGCTCCTGGTTCCACAACTCCAACTGACTGAATAAAACTACAGAAAGGTCATTATTCATAATCACACACTTTGGTGCTCATGATATTTTGTCACCTTTCGGTGTTTGTAATGTTTTAATGGTTTACAATCACACTCTTTGTGTCACCCGAAAGAGGATTGGTTCCCATTTTGTTTGTTTCCTCTTAAGGTTTGTTAATCATACCATCTAAGGGAGTTTTTCCTTGCCCCAGTCGCCCCAGGGTGCTCATCGGGAATAAATACACATACATTTGAATATAAGTGAATTACATTCTACAAGAGCTTACATTCTGTAAAGCTGGTCTCAGGAAGAACTGTCCTTCATAAGTCACTGTGCAAAGCGACATCATCCTGTGTACACACGTGAGTTAATTGCAGGAAACACAATCTCATTTACGCACCCACCGTACTCATCAAATTTGGCTCCTGCGGACATGAACATTAAGTTCCAGCTCAAACATCACCATTTTGATACCATTGTGGAGATCCAGCACGTTTAAAAAAAATATTTAAAATACATATAGATTCTGAAAGACATGGTTTTACCTCAATGTCACAGAATACTCGGCCTGGAATGAATCCGGTGGATATTAAGCAGTTGGAGTCAGTCGTTGCCCAACAGACAAAAATGCTAACGGTTTACCTTGAGCATCTTAAAACCCCCCAGACTGCTACTGCTCATCTACTGCAAGCACGTCACACAATGCCGGCCAGCCAACCAAAATCACAGAGGATGGCTCTTCCTTAAAAATGTTATGGTTCCACCGAACACTGCCTCGGATTTCTCAGACAATGTGATGTTTGCCTATCACATCAGCCAGAAGCCTTTGACACAGGACACCCAGGGATTCAGTGCACTACGAAACTCATCCAGGATTCTTTCTGGAGGCAATTGCTGGTAAACTATATAAAACGGTCCTTAAAGGGTTGCACAATATGTATATTATTTATAAGCCCTACATCATCTTCCCTACGAGCTGCTGGAACCTCTCCCCATACCACATCCACCCTGGTAATAGATTGCTTTGGATTACATCACCTATGTAGCTCACAGAGTCACACCCACATTTTGGTCGCTGTCGAAGTTTTCAAAAGCTTGTAAATTCATGAGCAGCACCACTGGAGCGAGTTCCTCACCTGTGTAGAATGTGCCCAGAACTCCCTAATTCACTCATTCACTAATCTCACTCCAATTCAGTGTATCCTGGGATACTGGTTCCAAGGTCGGGTGAAACATCAGACATCCCAGCGGTGAATGACTGGGTCAAGTGTAGCAGAGAAGTGTGGGAGCGGGCCCATGTGCCCCTCCAGCGAGCTGTCTGGTGCCAAGAACTCTAGGCAAACCGCCGAAGACACACACATCCACACTATCAACCGTGTCAGATGGTGTGGTTATCTACTCGAAATATCAAACTCAATCTGCCAAGTAGAAAACTAAGCCCATGCTACATAGGGCCATTTAACACAATCCCGCAAATCAACTAAGTCACAAATCGTCTGCAACTTTACACTCACTACACAATTTCACCCTTTTTCCATGTCTCTATGCACAAGCCTGCTCACATGCCAGGTACCAATGAAACAGAGCAGGACCCCCCCTCCCCCCTTGGAGATTGATAGGGCACCAGCATACATACAAGAAGGGGTCAGCTCCAATATCTGGGTGCCTGTGAGGGATACAGAAAGAGGAACAATGCTTGGTCAATTATGCCGACATCTTGGGTCCCTCCCTCACTGAGGAATTCCACAGAACGCACCCCAATCAACCTGCACTCTGAACCTGGGGGAGACCCACCTTAAAAGAACACCTGGAGGTGTTTGTAGAAGGGCAAATTCTGTAACAATACTCCTGCTGCCACACCAGAGGGAGCCGACGCCCGAATTTTTAACACTTCCGGATCAAAGGACACTTCTGATATTAGCCTTTAAAAACAATGCTAACGCTAGTAGCCATGCAAACTATTGCAGTTCCCTTGCCTTCCTTTTTATTTGTTTTACCTTGTGTTATGACCACTGCCACGTTTCTACGACTTTTGTTTATTGCTTACTTTTGGCTTTGTTTGCTTACTGCTTGTCCTTTTGGTTACCTTGCCTGTTTCATGACACTGCATTTGGATTAACCCTTGTATTCTTGGAATATTTATACCTTTGTGCTTTTAATAAAACATATGGAAAATTGTTTTGGCTCAATGTCACAAATGTGGAATAACACTTTTATTATTTTATTTTATTGATAATTTTGGATTTTTTTATGTTTAACTGGAAGCTTCTGTCAACAAAACAAATTCTTTGTAAGTGCAAACATATTTGGCAATAAAGCACTTTCTGATTATGATTCTGGCTGGTGATGGGTCTTAAAATTGTTAAAAATTAAAGAGCTCTGATGCTGGAGACTCCTTTCCTAAATGCTAGAAATCTTTATTTTTAACATATATAATTGCCATGGGACATGACATGACATGGGAGGGGGCTTCTGTTATTATTATTATTATTATTATTATTATTAATATTATTATTATTATTACTCTTCCTTTCTATCGCTTGCCCTCTGGTTTCATTTTTGTCCTGAGCTCATAACATACCCCCAAAAAAACCAACAACTCATAAAGTCTCATTAAGGTTGACTTGTGCAGCTGTTGTACTGTAACTATGCCGCTGTCGAGGGCATAATGAGACGGCTGAAACGCAGCCACCCAGATGGCTAATTTCTGCAAAACTAATATGAGAGCAGGCTGTTCTTTTTTTTTTTTTTTTTTTTTTTTTTTTTTATAGGTGTGATGTAAATTTCTCTCGTTTCATTCCTGTGGCATATTTGCTCACCTCAGCTGTAGCAAACAGGTAGCATTACGGCCCGAATGCGAAACAGAAGACATTTTGTATTGAATTTTGACGTGTTATTATACCGACATCGAGGTACTTAAATAGGGCGCGTTACAACCGAGCTTCAGTCGTATAATGTACGATCAAAAGGTCACCTGCTGTGTTAGTGGAGGGAAAAGAAACTACAGGAAAACAATATACCTTGTGGACAAAAGTATTGACTTTTCCAGCCATATGTGGTTTTACAGCAAACAACACACAAGTCTAGAGGTTGACTATGGATGTGGTAGTATTAAACTTCCAATTTTCTTGAACTTGGAGACCCAAACCTATTCCAGCAATGCCAATGCTCCTGTGCACAAAGCCAGCTCCATGAAGATATGCTTTACAGTTGGAGTGGAAGATCTCCTGCTATAGAACTCTGACCTCAACCCTATCGAACGCCTTTAGGATGAATGTGAATGCTGACTGCACCCCAGGCCTCCTACATCAGTACCCGACTTTACTAACACCCATGTTGTTGATTGAACATCTCCTAAAACATCTCAGAAATGTGGAGGTTATTATAACTGCAAATTGAGGCTAATTGTTGAATGGGATGTTTGAAAAACACACAGCAATCTTCTTCTCAGGTGTCCACAAACATTTGTCTGTACATTGTATCTCTGTCAAAACAAATAAAAACAGCTATTTTGACTTTTATTCTCCATAATGCAAAAGAATATATGCATGAACCTGATTGATAGCCAGGAGGTTCAAGGTTCCCTTTATAGTTTAGATCCTGACACAATTTTTCTCCCTGTCAAAGAAAATAATCTCCTTTTCACAGCGATAAAAGCCTTATCTTAGTTTTTTCCCAAAGAAACTTCAAGCGCCTGGGACTTTTTGAAAAAAAAAACAAAGGTCTTTTTTTTGAAGAACCGCAAACGTAATGTTCAAGGGGGTCTTTTTCTCAACCTGTTATTGTACCTCAGAAGAAAGAGAAGGCCTTTTCTTTTCATCAAATTTACTGATAACTATAGAAAATGAGAACGAAAATCAAGTTGGGATGATAAATGGCTTTAAAAAAAAATCATGGTGCGATCGTAGCAATTCCGATTGGTCAGAAGATGTTCATAGGCAAGGTTTCAATTCAGCCACTTGATGACCAGTGGACAAACAACAGTTAGCTAGATAGCTAGTTTAGATTACTAGGTAGTACTTAGATTTAGCTAGTTAGATTACTAGTTAACAGATAGCTTTTCTCATATGAGAGCTAACAGACATATTCAATAGCTAGCATAAATATAAATTAAATATTTTTCAATACTTGTCTAATAAAACCATAGCCATAATCATAGATTTCTATCCCTCACAAACTCAGTTTCATTCACTAAGAATCTCAAATGTTACCTACTAAGCGAAAGACTCCATGTTTTCCTACCAATCCAAAATTAATTTAGCGGACGTCAAGCAAATACGCACCGGTAAGCAGAAACCGCTATATATTTTGCCAGCGCAAGAATGCTAATTACGCTGTATGTCAGGAGTAGCTGTCTTTTCACAATAAAGCTGTCAAGCTTTGAAATATGAGGTTCTAACCTTCTCCAGGCCATCATGCTTTGGTTAAAGAGAAAAGAAAAAAAAAACATTCAGATCCTTGAGGCGTATTCTTCTTATCTTTGATCTGGCGGTGAGAAGGTCAAGCCGAGACAGCCTCGGTCATCACGTGTTGATTAAATGAGGGCAGATCTCGACGGACCGAGTAAGATTGACACTCCAAACGAGATGAGCCTCCATGTGATCCCTGTTATTACACCTTTAACCCTGTGTTTTGCGAAAGGACGGTTTGTCAAAAGCTGATCCTCAGGCTTCATTTTTTTACTTGATGAACATTGGTGATGCTTCCAAGTGCAGCATTGTTTAAGAAATCCATTTAGGCAAGTGCTTTTATTAACCAAGTAGCTACAAAGAATTGATAATAGTAGAACAGGTTCTTCTTTTACACAGCAAAATACATAGTGGCACAGATGGTACCTCACAAATCATGGGTTCAAGGTTAAATACGAAGATTTCAATGTTTCCTGCTTGTCTGTCTGGGTTTCCTCTGGGTTCTTGGGTTTCCTTCACTTGGGTGGACTGCATTAAAAATTGCCTCACAACTGCCTAACATTCCATCCAGTGTATCCATTTGGTGTATCCAGTTCCTGTGATTTACTCCTAGACCAGAATAAAGTGATTACTAATGATGAATGTTTTCTCGATATCTGTTGGGGTTTCCTCTGGGTTCTCAGGTTTTTTCTTTACTTGGATAGACTGGCCAGCTGCATAAAAAATTGCCCATTAGGTATGTATAGAGGTGTACCTGACAATTGCCTGACATCTCATCTAATGTGTATTTCTCGAGTTCCTAAGTGTTGTTCCAGATTCACAGAAAAAATACGTGTTTTCTCCCTGTCTTTTGGGTTTTTTCTCTTTTTTTTTGTTTTCTTCACTTGAATGGACTTTTTTTTGCACCATATTTATGGATACCCAGACCATAATCAAGTGTTTACTAATGACGAATGTTTTCCAGATATCTGTTTGGGTTTCTTTTGGGTTTTCAAATTTCCTTCATTTGGAAGGACTGGCCAGATGCTCTAAATTGCCCCTAGGTATGTATATGGGTGGGCCTGACAACAGCCTGACATCCCATCACATGTGAATTCCATTGAGTTTTTTGGATTTGCCCCAGATTCATGGAGACCTAGAGCAAAATCAAGTGCTTACTAATGGTTTTTTCCATATCTTTTGGGGTTTCCTCTGGGTTCTCAGGTTTTCTTTACTTGGGTGAACTGCATAAAAAAGTTCCCCTAGGTATGTATATAGGTGTGCCTGACAATTGCCTAACATCCCATTAAGTGAATTCCCTGGATTTCCTGGAGTTCCTGGTATTTACATAGAGACGTAGACCAGAATAATTTGCTTACTAAAGCAAAAACAAACTAGTGTATTTCTTGTCAATTGCTTTTAACTACCACTGTCTCTAACCTGCCACTTTTTAAACAAACCAGGGCTAGAACACAGAGCTAATATAAAAATTAACGTTCTTCTAATAAAAGGGTTTTAGCGGCTAATTTGTTGGGGTTAAACTCATACTGTAGAACAACAGTATTTTGGTGTGAGACGCAATGTTTTGATGTGCTGTTCTGTTGCTAATTGCAGCCTTACCTATGCCTTGTACAACGATTTCCGTCAGAGGCTAAGTGCTACTTAGCTACTTTGCTTGTTTCCTTTTCAGAAAGTGAAACCCTCATTTCGCAGTAAAGCATTAAACAAAGCCCTCCAACTCTCGAACTCCTGGAAAGTGCTTGCTAAATAGGGTTGATTATAGAATCTCACACCTCAGCAAAAGCTGTTTTTTTCACTCGTGATATAAAATACAGTTTTTTAATGATGCCGTTTATGTCTTTGACTTTATTGGAAAACTTGCAAAAATGGTGGATTTTCAGAGTGGGCCCTGGATCTGCTGTCCAAATTTGTCTTTGAGCTTTGAGATAAAATGATAATCGTGTTCGACCTTAAAAATCAGGCTGAAAAAAAAAAAAAAACGCCTTTATTCCTTATTATGTTACTAAACATGAAATTGGATACTATTAAACTTTTATGTGTGCTATTGAACTAATCCTGTAATCACCTAGTCAGGAAATATCATACGAATTGAAAAGGTCAGCCATAATTCATGAGCATGTAATTCTGTAATGCAACTTAAATACCATCACTGCCTAAATAAATATTCATTTAGGTCAATCGTTGGAATATGAAATAATTTGATGGTTTTAATCTTGGTTTGGTTGTTAACCGTGATGGACGAAGGTAAACAAACCAGGCAGTATCTCTACACTGTAAAATATTACTAGTAATTTTCATATAAGTAAAAGTTTTTGCCTTCAAATGTATTTTCTTCATGTCCCTTATTACATTTGTTTGTTCTAAAATGGTGTTCTCCAAGCTATAGCAAGTTATCACCATAAAAGAAGCTATACACCCAGCACTGTTAGTAGTCCTAGTCAGTGCACGAATTGAGAAAGGACTGGGGGGATCCGGGGCCCCCTATAAGGCATTAAGGACCCCCCATGACAAGTAAAATATTGACTTAGGGGGTCCCCAAGATTATTTTAGTAAAAAATATATGAATTACACAACAACTGGGGACCCCAAACTAAGAGTTGACTCAATTCTATTCGAACACTGGTCCTAGTAATACTTTAGAGCAGGGGTCACCAACATGGTTCCCGCTGGCACCAGGTCGCTCGCAAGGATCACATGAGTGGCCCGTGGGCCTTTTCTAAAAATAGCTCACCATAGCGCCACTTACCAGTGTGCTGCATCTATCTGTTTCCTACGTTGTTGATACTTATTGTGAGAACTTGATCAAACTGGTAGCCCTTCACAATAATCGGTACCCAAGTAGTAGCTCTCAGTTTCAAAAAGGTTGGTGACCTCTGCTCTAGAGCTCTGACTTGTAATATCCTGATGGGAATCCACCTAGCCAGAATTTTCGTCTCACAGAGGATTCAACAAAGAATCCAAGAAATGGAAGAAAAATTGCATCTAGACTCATCAGTTCCCCTCACCCCTTTTTCACTCTTGTCCTGCAGTGGCTGCGGGGGGGACAAATCAGCAGAGTTCCAGGATTGGCAAAGATATACCTGTGGCTGATCAATGGAATTCATTAACAGTTTTGTACATCTCTAGCTCTTTTTATAAGCCCATCTCTGGCTAGCTTGCCTGAAAGTTTGGCTCTATACCAACCAGGAAGGAAAATCTGGATCAGGTCCAAACTTTGACCATTTTTTTCACCTATGCTTCCGCTACAAGTTTTGAGTGCTTGGTCCAATTCATTTTGCCTTAATCCATGTTGTCAACCAACTGTGATGCACAGACACACACAATTCATTCGATTCAGGATGAGAGTACAATCTGATATACGCAGAAGATGAGCATTATGAGTATTGCATTATGCCTTCTGGTTTAACTACATCCCTTTCTGTGCTCCAGGCCACTGACAGTGATGTCCTCCATGACATGCTGCACTGGTTTGAAGTAGACTTAATCAGTAATTATTGCAAAAATTAAATTCCTAGATAAAGGTTTCTCAAGGGCGCCATTTTTTCTTTTTTTTTTTTTTTTTTTTCTTTTTTTTTGCTGCTGCTTGAATGCCTTTATGACATCCTTTGTTGTAGAAGGTAGAGACAGCAATAAAAACGTCAAATGAACTTTGAAGAAGTTTGTATAATCATCTCATCATGCCAGATAACCCTGGAAAACTAAATCCCTTCATATATATGGGAATTTTTTTGAACATCCCATTCCACATTTAGTCATCATTTGTTCTTATAATAACCCTTATGGAAAGATGTTCCACTATATTCTGCAGAGAATTGTGCTTATAGTAAAGTCAGATATTGGTGTAGGTAAGGTTTGGAAATGTGGGGTGCAGAGTTCCAATTCACCCCAAAGTTGTTTAAGGTTAGTATTGAGGTTAATGCTCTATAGCAGGCCACCCAAGATCTTCCACTGCAACCCATGTAGACCATGTGTTTCTGGAGATTGCATTGTCATGCTACAAGAGGTTTATTTTACATTTATTTGTAGTTGAATTCTTAAGTAAAGTGGGAGTCTTGTCTCAAATTTATAGCCATTTTTTATTTGGACCTGTCTCAATATTAGGCATTGTTCTGGATTAATATGGTCAAAGATCGTCTTTTCTTTTAATATGAGCAATGTATGACAAGAAATATTTATTTTCTTTTAACAATAAATACTTTTCTTTTTACGTCTTTTTTTGAAGGCAATCTCAACTTGGCCTTATTCACCACATAGGACTTAGTCATTGCTTGATCTCAGCTAGTCCTATAGTTCTTAGTACTTTGCTGGCTACCTTCAAGATCAGCATCTCATGCTTACTAAGTTCTAGTACACCGTCAGGTCGGAAAAGAACTCGCCAGAAACGAGGTTTTAAAGACAACACGTAAAAAAGGGGAAACCGCAAACAATAAAGTACATACAAGTCTAGCGAATACAGGTAATCCCTTGGAAAGGTAAAGTCAATGGAATCCGAGAAATCCTTAGTAAAGGTAATGATCCCAATGACGGAAAATCCGTAGAGAGAGTAGTCCGTGAGTGTTCTCCAACCTAAACTGTAGAACGGACAGTGACTCGAGGGAAGAGCGGAGCTTAAGTAGCGTGGCGTGGTAATGAGTGCCAGGTGCGGGTATTCGGTATGATGGGGAGTTACTGGGAGCGTGTGGTGCGTCGGGGGAAGGTGTGACTGGTGGGTCCCTGACATATACTAACATGATTAGTATAGCAAGATTTGAGATAATTGATAAGATTTGAGATAATTGATAAAAGATGTCCAATTAGCCGTTGTTCACATCAAACAAGCTTGTTACTTAAAATGGACCCCTGGTCTTGGTCTTGTCTATGGTAGTCTTGACTACAGCATTATCATCAATAATTTAGAATCAGAAAAATGAAGAGCATTTCATTACGTTTCGTAACTTAACGGCGTTGAAGGCCTGAGCGAGATTGCTGTCTTGGACCATAGTTTTAGGACCACAAATTGTTATTATTAAAACTTTCTTTTGGCTTCTCCCATTAGGGGTCGCCACAGGGGATCGTCCGCATGTTTGATTTGGCACATGTTTTTACGCTGGATGCCCTTCCTAACGCAACCCTTTCCATTTATCCGGGCTTGGGACCGGCACTAAAACTTGTGCAACCCTAATGGCTTGAGTTTGGTTCCCTGACCGGGGATCGAATCCGGGCCGCAGCGGTAAAAGCGCCGCATCCTAACCACTAGACCACCAGGGACAAATTATTATTATTACTATTTAATATTATACCTTCCTGAACAGTGAAACTGCCAGACAAGTGTCCTTCTTTAAATTGGACAGCTGATTCGTGAGTCACTGGGCTGTCAGAAACATCCAGTCTTGGAGCTCTCACTACCTAGTCATAAAAAAAACCAATGTAAATCTCATAATGTGACACTTTTTTATATAATGACTAAATAAATATGACCTAGCAGGGCACGCTCCACTGGCTTATCGTTGGTGTTTTCCAATTTTCCATCCAACGTTTCTTTGCTCTCTCTTTTTCTTTTTCTCTCTCTCACTCTTTCTCGCTCTCTCGCTCCTCGCAGATGGAGAACATGAATAATTGATACGGTTTAATGAGCTTGGTAATGACTAAGCCTGAATGAGAAACCAGCAGCAAACCAGCAGCATAGGAGAAACGGCTTATGTTTCGAGTCGAGTTAATGCTTCACAGACGTGATTAAGCTGTTTTATTCCAACTAGGACAAACAGCTCATCCTAGGTAATGGGTTTTTTTAGCCTAGGGGGCGCTGTATTCAAGAAAATAATCCCTTCAGGGTAAAATCCCTATTCGGTCCCAAACGTTTACATATTTCTAAAGTGTCAGAATCAGGAATTTATTCTCTGCATTCAGGACTAGCAATGACCTAATCGAGTACACATACTTTTACTTCTTCCTCCTTGATTTTTTTGCGACGTTTCTTTTAAGAGACGTGAGAGATGGCTTTAAATACAACGTAAGGAAAACTACTAATATTGAAATTCGCATTTAACATTTTCAAGGGGCCAAGCACTAAGACTCTGACATTCCCACAAGCGCTGTTTACAGCATTTGGCAGACCCCCTTATCCAGATTGACTTACAATAGCGCAGATGAAGGTTAAGGGCCTTGCTTAAGGACCCAGCACTGGATGCTTGGTGGTGCTGGGATTTGAATTCACAACCTTCCAATCAAAATCATAATCCATTCAGGGCAAAGGAGTTTTGTATTTTCACTCATGATTTACAGGTTTCAAGCACAGATTGTCTAAAAAAAAGGTTTAGGCATTTTTTAACACGTAATTGTATCTTTTAACCAGTAGGTGTCACTACAAATAAATTTCGTGCATATTTTAAAAGCTCGAAGTGAAGTTCTAACCCTAACCCTAGTTTTTTGAGTTGGTACTCCAAGTCGATGCTGAGATACAGCCTAGCACCTTGATGGATTTGAAGGATTCGATATAATTTTTATGACAATTACTTTGTGATGATATAAATGCAAATTGAATGACTAACGCAAATTTGCAAGCGGTAATGTAGTAGCGGAAAAACTATTTTTTGTCAAATTCGAAATGTCGTTCGGCTGATAATCGACGTCACGGGGCGCGCCTCGACCCAGGAAATTTAAGATTGTTCATGGAAAAAACATGCTGTTAGATCTTTTATTAAACTTTCGCACCATTTCCTGAGGTTCATTCTGTAGATATATACGACTGTATATACGGATCCTGGTTGTGGTGTTAATAATTGGCAAATGTTTTTCTCCTTCCGTTTTCTCATCAGCAAATCATGAGCTCCTTCATTAACTGAGTCACTGATTCCCACCCTCTTTCTCTGAACATTTGAATGTTTTCTTGCTGACTCCTGACTCATCAGCTCATTAGCATACACTTCAAAAATGGTTTTGCCAGTGGGGCAAAAAACTCACCAAAATATACAACACGAGGTGCATAGGTACAGCAGATGCTGATGAGAAGTGGTAGCTCTGGGTTACTGATAGGGCTGGACCCTTGAGCAAGGCCCTTAACCCTTTCTTTTTTCCAGGGTTGGCCGATTCATAGCTGACCCCAGCTTCCTAACATTGCTAGGATATGCAAAGAGATGTGAAATTCTTTCTCAGCATTTTCCAGCAATGTTACAAAGCTGGGGTCAGACATGATACAGGTGCCTGGAGCATAGAGGGTCAAGGGCCTTGCTCAAGGGCCCAATAATGGCAGCTTGGAGATACTAGGACTCGAATCCAGTACCTTTTAAACAGTAACCAATAATATATCATATTGTACTTAAATAATCTTATTATTTTCTAATGATGATGATGACTATATTATTATTATTATTATTATTATTATTATTATTATTATTATTACTATTATTATTATTATTATTATTATTATTATTATTATTACTATTATTATTATTATTATTATTATCATTATTATTATTATTACTACTATTATTATTATTATTATTATTATCATTATTATTATTACTACTATTATTATTATGTTGTTATTGTTTCTTTTTTGTATTTTTACAAATCAATTTATTGCTTTTAACAAAATGAATCGCAAATCTTGTTAATAACATTTTAATATTTGATCTCACACATTTTTGTCAATTATTTATCTACAGTTAAGTTGCAGCTCTCATGAGGCGTGCACTGTGTGTGTGTGTGTGTGTGTGTGTGTGTGTGTGTGTGTGTGTGTGTGTGTGTGTGTGTGTGTGTGTGTCGTGGGGCGCGCGCCTCAGTGCACGCAGCTGGCGCGAAGAGCTCCGAGTCGATAAGAGAGAGAGAGAGAGAGAGAGAGAGAGAGAGAGAGAGAGAGAGAGAGAGAGAGAGAGAGAGAGAGAGAGAAAGGGAGAGAGAGAGGACTTTAAATCCCGGCGATCGCACGCGCCGCGTTGCTTTCCGGTGGCACCGAGTGGAGAGAGTTCATATATAGAGGATATTTATATATTTATATATTTATATATACACGCTCGCGGTCGTGCGTTGTTTTGTTGGTTTGTTTGTTTGTTTGTTTGTTTGGGACCTGGCGCGCGCCTGAGCCGGTGCGCGCCGCGCGCTCCGTGGATGGGGCCCGCGCGCCGCCGCGCTCCGCGCCGCCAAGCGGGCCGACGGTAACGCGCGCCGCCGCACGCCGCCATGGTCGAGAGGAGCGGCAAGTTCCTGTTCGCCGTCGTCGGCTCGGCGCTCTTCATGCTCATCCTCTATCAGTACGCGGCGCCCGGCGCCGTCACGTCCGGCTTCGGCTTGCCGCGCGCCTACGCGCCCGAGGACGCGGACGACGCCGCCGACACGTTCCCCACGCCCGACCCGCACTACGTCAAGAAGTACTACTTCCCCGCGCGCGACCTCGAGCGCGCCGTTGACTTCCAGATCAAGGGCGACGACGTGCTCGTGTTCCTCCACATCCAGAAGACCGGCGGCACCACGTTCGGCCGGCACCTGGTGCAAAACGTGCGCCTCGAGCTGCCCTGCGACTGCCGGCCCGGACAGAAGAAATGCACGTGCTACCGACCGAACCGTAAGGAGACCTGGCTCTTCTCGCGCTTCTCCACCGGCTGGAGCTGCGGACTCCACGCCGACTGGACCGAACTCACCAACTGCGTGCCGGGGGTCATCAACAAGAAGGAGAGCAAGCTCAAAAGCCAAAGGTGAATCTCTTTTCTATCTCTCTATCTATCTTTTCATCTCTCTCTCTCTCTCCTTTAGCATCAGTAGTATTTTTTCATTCATCATGCATATCCATATATCTCTGCCTCACTTCCATTCAAGTTTGCAGAGCAGGTCCACCAAGTCAGGTGCTCAAGAAAGAAAGAAATGGCAAGAAAGGAAGGAATGCTGGATGGAGGAGTGCATGCTTTTGGAAAGTTTTCTTGGCACTTTCAGCATCCCTGGTACATCGTTTTTGACCGGGAATTATGGATCGAATGTAGTATGTAGCATATCTGCCTTCTCCAAAAAGAAGAAGCGATAAGGATTTAATTCTGGTACTTGAGAAGCAAATTGTTATTTATAATATAAATAACTAATATTTAAAACAAATAAATAAATGCATTTTTGCATGAATGAGTTTCAAGGGTTGAATTAGTGCATCATGCATATCTATCTATCTATCTATCTATCTATCTATCTATCTATCTATCTATCTATCTATCTATCTATCTATCTATCTATCTATCTATCTATCTATCTATCAGCATTGGTACAGGCAGCTTATCAATCTCGTATCAATCTTATCAATAAGTAGCCTTGAGTGTGTGCTTGTCTGTTTATGTGTGTGTGTGTGTGTGTATGTGTGTATGCAGGATCAGTTTGATGCAGGAACGACCCGAGCATGCTGTAGATGTGGAAAATTACTGCGTAATAAAAACGGCCCTCTTGTACACACAGGAGACATTCCAGCAGAGTGGACACAGGGGTGGTGGTGGGTGACGCTGGGTGTCGGGGACGAAACAAACCTCAGGTCAAAACAAAGACGTGTAAATCTTTTGAAAAATTGGCGTCCATAATAGGTTATATGATATATACTGTACATACACAAGTTTAGAAATATTAGAACCTAATTAACACTTCAAAAAAGAAAACTTCATCTTTAGAAGATGCAAACAAACGCAAGTATTATATACTTAATTTACATAAATTTAAGAAAGTTTTTTTCTTTAATAAATAGTACAATATTTTGTGGAACTTTATGTACAAATTTGCTACACGTGACAAAAAACTTTGTCGTGACCTTTCAGGCTAAAAGACGCAGGTTTTTAGGTTTCTGCTGTTCGTACTCAAATAGTAGCAACTCAACTAGCTAGCATCAATTCGTACCTCTTGAAATCCGGCCGTTAGAAAACAAGTGGGCGGGGCTTTTTTTCTCAGCTCGGTCGTTGCAAATTGTTACTGTTGCTTGATTGATTTTCGAGTATTGCGCGTTTTTTATGCGGTAAAAATCGGTTTGTATTGTTTTGCGTGAAAAGGATTTCGTGTTGGTACATAATCTCCACGTATTTAAGATCGAACGTGTATTTTTGTTCTGATGCTTTGAACGTCTGATTGGCTCGTAAAGTTCATTTTATCGTCCCTAGAAGGTGTTGAAGGTCCCATCCTGTTTATTCATTTTTGAGGGATGCCAACGTGCTAGTAAGAAATACATTCCCATGATTGTGACACTCCAAAAATTATGTTTAAGGTGCTAGCGGCTAGACAGAACTTGATCGCCCATAACCCTTTGGTTGAGCATTAAGGTCTATGCACAAGGGCACATTTTTGGGACATTTTTATCCCACTAAGTACCTAAGGCTACTTTTAAATGAATAACACTTGAGATCTTTAGTAAATCAGAATTAATCTTCTTCTTCTTCTTTTTTCGGCTTCTCCCATTAGGGAGCGCCACAGCGGATCATCCGTCTCCATACCCCTCTGTCCTCTACATCTGCCTCTTTCAACCCAACCATCTGCATGTCTTCCCTCATCACATCCATAAACCTCCTCCTTGGTCTTCCTCTTTTCCTCCTTCCTGGTGGCTCCATCCTCAGCATTCTCCCACCGATATACCCCATGTCCCTCCTCTGCACATGTCCAAACCATCTCAATCTCGCCTCCCTTGCTTTGTCTCCAAAACGTCCTACATGAGCTGTCCCTCTAACATTTCTAACATTTCGTTTCTAATCCTGTCCATCCTCATCACTCCAAACGAACATCTCAACATCTTTGTGAATTAGAATTAATGCCAGCAGTAAAAGACCTGGCAGTTGACTTTGTATATGGCGCTTGTGTAACTTGCGAAAAGATGCTGTCTGGTCAAAGATTTTTCTTCCCATGATCTGTGATCTTAAGGAAATTTTGTGAGTGTTTGACTCAAAAGAAGAAACTTTGTCCTACCTTATGTTTGGACGTCTCATCAAAAAGGCGGTTTCAAGCTGATTCCAGTGCACAAGTAAGTTTTTTGTATGCAATAGGTACATAGGTTGCTACAAAGGACATGCTTCGAATATATATATATCAGAGAGTACCACAACCATGTACATGAATGATATATTGATCCAGGACCCAATGCCTTAAATACATAGGTACCCCCTCCCGAGTTGCCCCAGTCTATCTGTAGAAACTTCCTAAACCACGCCCTGATGATATGCAACGTATATATATTATTGCGGCAAATCTGTGAAAACACATTCAGGGGAAACGCCGGAGTTGCCGCGCAGCCCTTTTCCCCCTAAAGCCACATCGAGTCTGAAAAACTACCTACACTCTTCGATTGGAAAATGACACCTGAGAGAAAGAAAGAGAAAGAGAGAGAGAAAAAGGGAAGGTAGCGAAAGGCTCTTAAAATTAAAAAGAATGACAGCAGTGTTGCGGCAGTTTTCTCTGCCACTTTATTGGCCTGGGAGTTGAAACACACACACACACACACGCACAAAAAAAATCTGCTGCAATATCTTTAAATAGGCAACACGAGTGTGACGAGTGTGAAGGATCAGAACGAGAAACTCCCAGCGCAGCGAGTTTGCGGACGTAGCCACGCATTAATTAGTCCGCATCATGGAAACGGAAAGGTTTTTTACAGCCCTGCCGCGTTTCATATCGCAAAAAATTCAATATCACCTCATGTCATTCGTGTAAAGAGGTTTTGTACAGATCTCATCACATGTCAGGCTTCATGTTCTGACACCTTTTTTTTTTTGCTGGATAAATATATCATTCATGTACATGGTTGTAGTACTAAGTAAAGTATATATATATTAAAAACATAGCCTTTGTAGCAACCTATGTACCTATGGGCATACTAAAAACATACTTGTGCTCTGTAATCTGCTAGAAACCGCCTTTTGAGACATCCAAACATCAGGACAAAGGTCCGTCTTTTGTGCCAAACACTCCCAAGTTTATGAAATGCATCCCAGATAGTGCATGCCCAACATTATTATCGATTCCGACATTTCCTAAAGATCATGCAAAGTCAACCGTCAGGTCTTTGTAAAGTTGGCATTCATTCTGGTTAACCAATTTGAGCAAATTCTCAGTTGGAAATCTCAAGCATTGTTAATTCAAAAGCAGCATTAAATACTTTGAATCCAGTGGCGACAAAATGTCCCAGAATGACCATTCGGTTCCTTTGAGTAAGGCTCTTAAAGCTCAAGCGATTGGTTGTAAGTCGCTCTGGATAAGGGCATTTGCCAAATGGCATAAATGTAAAATGTAAAAGGTGGTATTTAGAAGCTGCAATTGTGTAGGCAGTCATTAGGGCGAAATTTGACCTGTTCGAAATGAGCATCTTTGTATCTTGTATATAGAAGACTCTATATAGAGTGCAATTTCAGGTTGACTGAAATGATCGGCGAGGGCGGTCGACAGGGAGAGTGGGTGAATTACACAATGCATCAGGGGTCGCAGCCTGCTATTGTTCAAGAGCTCTTGAAAAGTGCTCGATACGGCAGAAAGGAGAGACGGCCTCTGTCAAGTAGGAGTAGCGGGAAATCGCTGTACCGTAGCTGCTCGATGACTCTTCAGTCAGGAGATATTAGCAGTTATTCCTGTCAACCAGGGATGCCCGAATTCCATTTCCTTTTTTACTAGCTGATACCGAGGGAATAAAGTGTACCGTGGCACTTTTGCTCTGATTGTCTTAATTGATTAGTTCATTGTATTTAAAAGGTTTCTTAAATTAAGGGTCTGTGGCTCAGTGCTCAGTCCTCGCTGAACTGAACTGCTCTCAGGTTTGTCATTTTCTCCACTAGTTTATTCTCCGTGCATTTTGAACATTTATTTTGCTGCTTAATAACCTCCACTCTCCTGGGAAGATGTTCCACTCGATCTTGGAGGGTGCTCAAGTACTGATAATAGGCCCCAGGCTATTATGCAGCAAAATAAATGTTCAAAATGCAGTCAGCATTATAATTCGTCCCAAGGGTTGAGGTCAGAGCTCTATAGCAGGCCACACAAGATCTCCCACTCTAATCATATCTTCATGAAGCCGGCAGATTGCAGAGATTGTTCCTCATCTTTCATCTGTCCAGTTTGTCACGATTTAGTAAAAGTTTTGATGCTGATTTTGGCTCTGAGGAAGGTTTATCATGCACCAGTGGTTTTTATTCGGTATTGCCTCTAGCAGTTTTGTATGAAACATCTCTCTAATGTAACAAGTGTCCAGCATTACCAAGCCCTGTAAAAGTGTTGCTTTGTTCTCTGGGTTCAAGAGTACACCAGATGGCCAGGCTCTCTCTGCCAGTTTTCCACTGCCCATACCTCTGGCTGATCCAGTCACCGTTGGCCAGGCCTTCATGACACAATGACTTTAAATTCGAAGCCCAGCCTCTGGAGATGCAGCCTGCCACTCGCCTGTTAATCCTATCAGATTAGCACGGATTATGCACAGCCCCAACTGAAACCTGTTATGCCGTAATTTAGATCCCACGCCCATCTGCCGTGCAATGGAGAAATCGGCACTATTGTGCATCTTTCTTCAACTTTCATGATAATTTTTTTGTGCTTGCTGCATGTATCCACTAAACTCTTGCTGCACAGGGAAACAATGGAATCATGTGTCTGCCTGACGAGGGCCAAATTGGCAATTGGCCAACTGATGGGCGTATGAACAGTGCGAACATTGTGAGCATCTTTATTTTATACAAGAATGTGTTTTCCTTTTTTCTTCTTGACTGTGCAGATTGTAGAAAACCCCCCCCAAATAGATTTCAGACTTGGTGACATTAGTCAAATATTTACACAGGGACGTTAGGTCTTATTCAGAATCCTGTATGCTGATTTGTAAATGAGAAGAAGGTGACAAGAACTGAAAAAATTTCCAACAGGTTTCTAATAACTCGCTAATATATTGCATCCTAATACACTATATAGAGAAACAGACTTTTACAGCTATATGTGGTTCTTCTCCAAACTGCTTCTCCACAGTGTCGGAGGTGCCCTACTGTATAGGAAGTCTTTGGTGCTGTGACATTCAATTTTCCCTTAATTTGAACTGGGAGGCCCAAAACTGTTTTCAGCATGACAATGCCCCCGTGTGCAGTCAGGTTCAGAGCGAGTTCCATTAAGATATGGTTTATATGGCATGAAGTGGAAGATCTTGAGTGGCCTGCTATAGAACACTGACATCAACCCTACTGAATTGGAATGCTGAAGCAGGCCTATCTTTGCAATCACAGTCCAAAATCTAGTGGAATATCTTTTAAAAGAGCAGAGGTTATTATAACAGCAAATAGGAAATTAATGTGGAATGGGATTTGAAAAAAAATACATGAATTGTTGAAAGGTGTCCACAAACTTTTGCCATGTTGTCTATTCCGCAGTTTCTGACATCCTTGAATGTGGCTTTGAAAGAATGTGAATAAAGTGGCAAGCGAATACCAACACCTTCGAAGTGGATCTTTCAAGAACCACCTCCGCAATGCGCCGTCATCATTGCCATTCCATCGCTGGCACAATAGCTGGGTTTAGCTATGAGAGATCAGCAGGTCAGACGGCTGCCATGTCTAAGGCAGCATGTGTGTTTCTGGATCACTGTGTCACTGTTAACCCACCGCAGCAATCCCTGGCACTGCAAAAAAAATCTGATTAAGTATTCCGGCTGTTGGCTTTTAGTTGGAGCTCTTCTTATAATATTAGAATGCCTTTCAGCTCCGATTTGTCAGAACATCAAGCACTTCCAATTTCATCCGTTTAACCAGCCGATGCATTTATTCAGACCCTGAAATGAGAGCGGTGCTATTTTAATCTGCCCATGGTTGACTTAAAGTAACCTCAAGTCTTTTATAACTTTTTCCAAATGTTGTTAAAAGTTCACTATTTGCTCGATTATTTACATTGCACTGACCTCACCTTGCATTCCCAGCAGCAGCCCTAGAAAAGCAAAGTTTATTTAATTTTCTTTTTAGACAGACTCTTCATCGAGCTATTCATTGACTTTTGCCCAAACAGAGGTTTTCCCTAAAAGGTCCTTTCGGGCAACTCTGTGCCAGGTGAAAACCCCCTTGATGGTCACTTCAGATTAATTTCGTGTGCCGAGAACAAATTGCCATGCATTGACTGATTTAACAAACATATTTATTATTCATAATTAGGGGCTCCGTGCTCTCTATGGGAGATGGACCTTAGCCAAGCTTTAATTAGGAAAGGTTCCCGAGGTCCCACTTCTCTCCTAGCTAAACAGGTGCAGCCGTACTACACGAAACTATGCTAAACTTCCCTTTTTTAACAAAGAAAAACAAAGCCTTATTGGCAAAGTCAATTGTTTGTACTGCTTAACGTTTAGCTCAGTGACCTTCAAAACCAGAAACAGGTAAGGCTTGAGGCGACTGCATAATTACTTTACATTTAAGGTTGGAAAAAAAATGCAGTGTTTCACATAATTTGAATGTCAGCCACCATCTGTTGGCTGAATTTCACCATTTGTATGGTGTCTCGCAAACAATTCCAGCAGAAAAGCTAATAACAAAGCCTAAGAGGCCCACTTCACATGAAGGGAAGGTGGACACAAAGGGCAAGTCCTGACTTGAGAATGCTCTCAGTTTTAGTGCCTCTTGTGGTCCATTATATCATTTGGTAAAGAATCATTGGCAGCTTTGTAAGTGATGGCCTAGAATGTATGAAAGGGCAATGAGCCATTTTCCGAACGGCTTTCATGAGGTTTTTTCCTCATCCAGGCGAAGCTACTGGGAAAGTTCTCGACCCGTTATACTGAGTTTATGATCAAATACAAATCATTGACTGAGTTGAAGTGAATTGTTTTTCTGATAACAGAGCCTCACCGGCTTTGTCATGTTACCAAGAAACCGAAAAGCACAATGTCCTCCCTCCTGCAGACTTTCCCATGGGGAAAAACTTGCTGATACTGGACACTCCTCCTTAGATGTTAAAAAGAGAATTGATATTAATACACAGTATTGAAACAAGTAAATTTAAATCACAGTGCAGCTAGAACTACTGTCTGACCAATCAGGATCAAGGATTTAACAATGGCTGTGGTGTTGTTCAATTCTATTTTCAGGCTAGTCTTATAGCAAGTCTAAATGGTATATTCCGGTTTTGCTTTATATACTGTTGAGATGAGAAAGATGTCCAATTGTCTGTCTTTTTTATATAACAGGTAAGAGAACAATAGAGACCTTTTCACAATTCTGACTCCTCCAGCCCCCCTTTAGACAGCCCCCCCCCCAAGGTAATGCTGACAAAGAATCAACCATGTTATATCTTTGAACATTGTCTGTGTTTTTTCCTGTTGATGCAGTCGGGCTGTCCTCGACAGCTCTTTGCTGTATTATCTCCTGAAAGGAGGGTCGAAGGGAGGGAGGAGAAAGCACCAGTTCTTGATTTATTGCCTCTGCAGAGCAAAGACGAGGGGTGGGGAGTGAGAAAAGAGAAAGGGAAGCTTTCCGGAGCGGAGAATAACACTAAAGATATTTGAAAGCAAGAGTTTTTGAGGGTCAGAAAAAAAAGAAGAGAACTGACATTTATAAGCCTCTCTAAGGATTTTTCATTGCTTCCATCCATCCCTATTTTTCTGCTCCCACCAAATCGTTCTCCGTATGCTTGTTCGGTTTACCCTGCCTTTCCTCTTCTTTGTGTCCACTTTGGAACTTGCCATTTCTTTTTCCTGATCTCCTGTAAGCGGCCCCTGGGAATTACCCCGAATGCCACTCAGTCTGTCAACTCTTCTCCCCATGAGGTTGTACTGATGGTGCACCACGGAGAGAAAGAGAAAGGCAGAGATAGAGGGAAAAAAGCAATGAGTAAGTAGTAGTCAGGCACACAAGTGTGGCTCATCGCTAGAGCCCCCACTGAGCTATTCTTGCAAGAGGCCACAGTCGGCCGTGGAAAACTTTCGCGGAATCTTTGCTTTTGTGAAACCCGAGTTGACCCTGTAAGAAAATTTGCTTATAGATTCAAATGCTTGTCAGTTCAGATTGCAATTCAAGTGGTGTCCTGTCACAAGTGATGTCTGATGAAGCTGGGCATTAAGGATTGTTTAAGCAAGGTCTTGAGAACCTTTGCAAATGATTTCATGGGGGACGGCCTCATTCTTCTTTATACTAATCAGTTGTTCTGTTCTTATTGGTGTGCAGAGGCATTTTGATTACCACAGGAATAAGAACTTCTTAGAGCTCTTTTTTCATAATGCTATTATATGTTTATGACTTCAAATATTCTCATTTGTATTTTAACCCAGAGTGGACATTGCCTGAGCCAGAACCTATTTATTTCTGCATCTGTTTAGATTTTCATTTATACAAATAAGTTCCATTTTTAGTGTAAATTCCCCAATGACTGGCTTGACAATTTTTGATTTTTCTGGTTGTTTTGGACATGATTCCATTGGGACCACAAATTGGGGTACCATTAATGTTGTTGAATAATCCCATCCAAAGATAAATGATGCCCAAAATGAAGTGATAGAACAATTTCTTAAAATGCCTATCACCCCTATTAATTGGTTAAACGTTTCCTAAATGATTCACAATGCACATTTTAACTACCTGTTGATAGTGACACCAGTCACTAGTCCTTGATTCTTCAGAATGATGCATTGATGCTGTAGTCATTTAGTTTATTTAGAAGTAACTACTAATCAGTTTCCAAAGCATTAACTTTTACTGTTAATGCTCTATATCATGTCAGGTATATCGTAAGTTACCATAAGTTGAGTCTCTGGAATCACTATTTCTATTATAGCATTCTCATTAATACATGTAAATGCAAGCGATCGATATAATCATAATAATTGCACCACAAAATGGCCACACATGAGAAAGATTTTAGACCATATTTCATGTATAGCAAGGTAGAGAATTTAAAACTGCATTCATCTGAAAAAAAAAAAATGGCACTTTTATTGAGAAAATTGCATGTCACCACTTTCTTTACATTTTGTTTGTCTTCTTTTGTATTATCGAATAAAGATTACAAATTCCAATTCCTCTAGGACAGAGGATTTCCAGCCATTAGTAGTCCCTCAAACGGTGCAGTCATGTTAAACTAGATTAATCTGCAGTGCGGAGCCCTCCGAGTGTCCCTGGAGAGGACATTCAAAGCCCATTCTCGCTGACGCTCTTTGATGCAGCCACCTGGCCTGAATTTCCGCAAGAACTTCTAGCAAGACTGGATTGCTCTTTCGCCACTCTATCTATAACTCCAAGGGAAGGTGCTTCCGTAAGACGAGCTTAAATATTGACTAAAACGTGACAAATGTGATTATGGTAATTGGCTTAAGGATGCACCCTTGTCCGCAAAACCATATTACAATATAGCCATGACTATTAGCGGCACCGTAAAAGCACCGGTAGTTGTTTGATCGATTGGGCAAATTCCTCGACTGACACCGAAGAATTTATGCAGAAGAATTCACCTTGCTTTATCGCGCTGCCTCTTGTTGAACTTCTAGGATATTCTTTGGGTGCGAGGGAAGCTCTCAAGCATGCATAATTGCAAAAGAATAGGGCCTTTACGAACACCTCCAGGCCAGCGGAAAGAAATGGAGGTATGAATAAAGAGAGCATTTACTTTTAGGCCGGTTGGTAAATATTCTATCAGCAAAGCTCAGCAGATTCAACGATGACCCAACAACAGGGATTGGAAGAGTTATGGCTGTCAGCATGTAGAGCCCTCATTACTGAATATGATCTCCTGCCATGTGAGTGAGAGAAATGCTAAACATGCTGGCTAGTGGACAGCAGAACAAAAAGGTGAGGAATTTTTGTCATTGAAATACTACTGACCGTGAAAAATAGAAGGTATATATGAGAGTGGCAAAGATTGAACAAAAACAGAATTCTTAAAGATTTCATTCTTGGCGATAAATCACACAGTCGCCCCCCCCCAACCCCCGTCGCCTTGTTTGGACGATATAATATCGAACCGATTTGTCAGTTACATCACATGACTGACCCTTTGTGGTTTACCCCCTGTCTGTATAACTCTGTGAGCCACTCATCTCATAGGGTTTTTTTTTTTCATTTTCTGCTCTTGTCCCAGCTTTCAGACAAAGTGGCTCAGATCAGACCTCTGTTAAGTGCGTTTGGTGAGCCTTGTAATGAGACATGCCTTCATAAATGCGAGCGGCATTCCTGGACTTGACAAGCGAGTTAATTGAATTGTCAGAAAATGTTCATCTGACAAAAGGGGTTTGAGATTGCGCGAGACGTTGGATGCCCCCCACCATCTACAGGCACATTTTCTTTCGTTTTCAATCAAGGCATCAATCAGCACAAAGATTTTCTACTTGTCATTATCTAGCTAAAACAGTGATTCGCAGTCGTGACACCCACATACCCACATATAGCACCATAAATGCAAAGCTCCTAGAGACCTGAACACAACAATAAAAACCGTTAAGGTTTTTTAAAACTCAGAATAATCAAATCAAATATTATTTGTCACATACACGACATTTAGTTAAATGCTTTTTATGACAGTCCAAGATGTAAATAGAAATAGAATATCAAAATTAAATTCAAAATTAAAATAGGGATACAATAAATATATACAATAATTCAGTTCAGCCACTGCAGCTACACAGTCCAATTACACACAAACATTTCCCCCATTTATATGGCGCCACATCCTAATTAAATTCTTCTTTATATAGAATTCATTCCTAGTAAGTAAAACCTTTCCAAAAAACTTTTTCCTGCTCCTGTGAAAAATGTATGAATGCCTTATGAATTTTTTAGCATCTAAACTAATAAATGAATGTTTTTTTTTTTCCTAAATAGGAATATAAAAACTATATGTTCTGTCAAGATTATTGCACATATAAATTAATATAGAAATAAATTAATACAAAAAAAAATGCTTTGGTCTGATGAGTCCAAATTTCGGACAGTTGGTCTGTCTTTGTTAGATGAACAGAGGGTGAATGGACGGTTTTTAAAAGTGTGGTTCCCGCTGTGAAGCATGGAGGAGGAGGTGTGATGGTGCAGGCGGTGGTTTGCTGTTGCTTTGCTGGTGTTAGTCAAAATTGAGGGTAAAGGTAACCACAGCATTTTGCAAATGAGTTGGACCTAAGAGTGAAGGCAAAGCAGCCAACAGGTACTCAACACCTCTCACCTTAAGATTGTTGGAAAACCATTCCAGGTGACGACCTCATGAGGACGAGAGAATGGAAAGAGAATTGTTCTCAAATCAAAATGTGGCTAATTTGTAGAATCGAAAATATATAACATATTCTGGATACAGATTTTTATTGCCTACATAATCCTATATTTGTTGTAAAAATTCAAATATCTCTTTTAATATTAATATGCAATGTTGGAAGCAATAAAAATAAATTAAAACAATGGAATAAATTGAGTCATCCGAACTTTTGACTGGTAGCATAGATGCTGAAATAAACCTTTTCATTATCTTTAAAAATTGATGTGCAGAACACGCGATAGCTGATAATTGCCACAGTCCTTCAGCAATCAATTTGCTTTTGTGTGTGTGTGTGTGTGTGTGTGTATCTTTTTCATGCTGGGAAGGATTTTTTTTTCCCTTCCCCTTTATTTGTCCGTCCTTCTCCCCTCTCAGCTGTGTCTAAGTCTGTGTGCTTCCTGAGGCAGTGTGGGGGATGAGAACCACTAGGAAGTAGCGCAGCAGCTATCAGAAACGGATCAGATCTCGCTCTGTGATACAAAGCTCAAATTGTGTCATGTGATCGTGCTTAATTAGCTCCCTTCTCCGAGACCTGCGCTCCGAAAATGTGTCTGCCGACCTTTGCTCAAGGTCGCTCGGACTCGACTAGGGCTGCAAAGGAGGTTTTTTCTTTTTTCTTTTTTCTTTGTGTCTGGTTTTTTTTTTTTGCCTTCTTGCAAAGAAACTCAGCTTGAAGGATGGAGCACAAATGCAAATATACGTCCTGACTGTTCATTCATGCAGAGCTGAGTCGTCGTTTTCTCTCTCTCTCTCTCCCATTCTTTTTTCTCCCTATTCCTACTCCTGTATTAGTCTCTTGTTCTCTGTCTTTAAATTTATGTTGCTAGGCTTTATGAAGAAAGGTTTACCTTAAATAGTCTAATAAAAGGAAGTGAGTTCATATGGTTTAAAGACCCTGGTTTCTCTTTTCACTTGCTCTCGCTAGAGGGGTTTTGGTCTTCCTCCTCCCATCGCTTTTTCACAGAATGCGTGTTCTCTACTTTCTCATACAGTCTGCAATGATGGCATAATTGAAGAAGGGTGAAACACCTGTTTTTTGTTCACCTTCTGTCTTTTTCTCTGCCTGCTTTTTTTGTTGTTGTTGCCTGGCTTGTTTGTCTTGATCAATCAGATACGCAATAAAATAAGCGATTCAAACCCCAACCAAAAACTTGACACTTTGAAAAGTTATCATAGACTGGTGGAAGAGTTGGAAACCAAGCACTGGCCATCACTTTAATAACACCATCCCTGTTGTTTGTAGAAGCATGGTGATGGTAGTTCTTTTACATTATAGGTCATTGTTGAGGGTACAGTGGATGGAGCCAATGACGGGGCAGTCCTAGAAGAAAAGCTGTTCCAGTTCGCGAGAGATTTGAGACTGGGGCAGGGGTTCAATTGAACCAAAGTTGTACTAGAGTGGTATAAATTCTAGTACCTGAATGGTCTAAACCAAGCCCAATCTGACTGGGAATCTGCAGTAAATCTGCAGTAAGACTGTTCGCGAGTGCTTTTTCCATGCAACCTGCCAGAGTTTGAACAATTTAGCCAAGAAAAATATGAGTATATTTGCATGGAATGTGCAAAGCTGGTAGAGACATGTACCAGAAGATTTGCAACCATAACAAGATGTGAAAGTGGCTCTGATTTGTAGGTATGGGCATTTCTATGACAAGTCTGCATCTTCGAATGGACGTGAATGTTTCTTTTTTATTGCAGAGTTTATGAAGTGACCACATATAAAATGTATGCGGAATGCTACAGAATACTACACAGTCAATTTTCTGTGCATCTCCTCACAGTCCTCTTTCTATCTCTGGTGCTCTCGAGCTCTCTCCTCGCTCTTTTCCTCTTTTCCTCCCACCTCTCTCTAACACATTCTCTCCTCCATCACCCATGCTGTCGTGCGAAAAGGCTAGAATGTCTGGCGCACCCACAGCAGATTGTGTAACATAACTCGAGCAGATAGTTCCATATGGCATTGCCGTTCCTGCTATGACCATGGCTGGCTGATTGATGTGGCTCGTCGCAGGAAGTGATCTCCGCGTTACCATTGAACGAGCGAGTCGACACGTTACCGGCTTTTTAGTCCCATTCGCGTTGTCCTTCATTCAGACTTGTCTGAACTGATGCCTGGAGTTCTGGTATCCGCCCCGATTCCTGCTTATTGAAGCTCAGTGATGCATGTACTTCACTTCGGCAGTATTGTTGACCCGCTCAGGTTGAGCTCTGCAGCAGGCAGTGATTACAAAGGAATAAACTATGCACCAAAGTAACATCCAGCTATCTACAACACTGTTTTGCCCTGTTTTTCTCCATTTCGCCTTGTTTTTCCTTCTACCCACGAGGTGTAATTAGGCGTATGTTGGTTCATCTAATCCCCTGGTGTGTCCTAGGTTGTTTTTTTACCCCTCCATACATACACATCTTTAATAAACATTAATGTTCACCCCCGCCTTTCCCCCCTCTCCCAAACCATTACCATAATGTGTCTAAGAGCTGCTTTGTTGGACTACATGCACTCATTCTTGTCTTTTGTGGAAGCGTATGTGTGTGTGTGTGTATCTGTGAGTGGGTGGGTGTGTTAATCCTCTGGGCTGTAAGCTCTGCTGTAATGCAGTCGCTCTGACCCTGGGGCCACTCTCCAAATCCACTCGCCCCCTCTCTTCCCCAAGCCCACTACACATTAACTGACTGGTGTTGTTGAAGCACTTGACCTCCTTCCATATTTCAATGGCCACAGGGCGCACTTTCAGCATTCTGCTTCCGCCTTTAAATTGGAGCATGAAACACTGACTTCTTTTTTCCTTCTGATGACTTTAGTGATCAGGCAAATATTTAATCCCATTCCAAATGTTGTCGATTTTATCATTAGGCCAATTAAAATAAATAAATAAAACAGGTGGTCAGACTTTCTTAGGTTTCACTATCAAAAGTGGTCCAAGGAAGGAACAGTGGTGAACCGGTGACAGGGTCAAGGGCGGCCGAGGCTCATTGATGAACGTAGGGAGCGAAGGCTGGCCAGTGTGGTCCGATCCAACAGACGAGATCCGGTAGTTCAGAATGCTGAAGAGGTTAATTCTGGTAATGCTCGATGGGTCAGGACTGTTTTAGCAGCAAAAGGGGGACCAACACAATATTAGGCGTGTGGTCATAATGTTATGCCTGATTAATGTAGATGTAATTACCTATTCATTTGTCAGACCATTTCATGCTTTCTATCAAATCGACATTCGAACTCGGAAGATCTCGAAGGACGCCCCAGCGTTCTGAACCAAGTGCTACAGGAGGCTCCACCCCTTTTGTTTCAAACTAAAAACACATCGGTCACAGTACCCGTCACTGGGCATGCGTTCAGTCAGGCTTGGCAAATAAAAAAAGCATAAAAAGCAAATAGATGCTTTGCCACTTTTTAATCCAAAGTACCTGCCATGATCCATTTACAGGCAGTGTAACTTGTACAGTTCTTTAGTGTGTGTGTGTGCCCACGTGTGTGTGATTCTTGTGACAGGTACATGCCCCTGTTTGAAATATTAATAAAAGCGTTCTTCCTATATCGCATCAAACTGCCATCTGCGTGGTATTTCTCTTGTGCCAGAGCCAGACTGTTCTGTTCACATGCCATCGGTTAGGATTAAAGGTCCTTACTCAGACAGAAAAAGAGAAAGACAGAGAGACTGCTTGAAAGGGGAGACAGGTAGGGGTAAGGGGCTTTGGGAGAGACAGACCAGATAAACAGAGACAGACAGAAAGTCAGAGAGAGACAGATGGACACTCAAGCTATGGGTGGGGAGATCAAATAGAGGGACAAAAAGATGAAAGAACGAGACAGACATACATAAGATGGAAACACTGAGAGATGAGAAGACAGTCAGAGAGAGAGACTCACACAAAGAGAGAGAGACAGACAGAAAGACATTGCTTTTTTCATGTCTTTATGTCTCCAAAACTGACAGACTTACCGAACAGAGATAGACATCGAGACACACATCGAGAAAAAGCAGGGATGGATAAGGACATGCAAATGGAGAGATTCTGAAAAAAGAGAAACAAAAAAAAAGAGAGACACAAAAAGACAGGTGGAGAGACAGATCAAAAGGGACATATACTGTAAGTGTAGATAGATCTGTATTCTGTATTTATTTGTTCCCCCACATCAATCAGCTCCATGTCCAATCCATGTCCATGTTCTATCACGAAGGTTCCCACGTCCTCTAGGATCGCTTTCTTGTTTTCTTCCTTCTTTCTTTTACCAGTCTCTAACCAGGTGTGTTTCATTTTATTCATCTTTTTTTTTTGAAAGACAATCTTTTTTGTGTGTATTTGTGTGTATTTGTGTATGTGTTTGTGTTTCCCACCAACTCTATCAACACCACCATCAATCCACCCTCACCCAGGCTCCATCTCATCCTCTTGTCTTTTATTCCTCCTTTGTGTCTCCTGGTGTACACGTGGGTCTCTCTTTGTGATGTCGTCGTGTAAACACTGGCTGTTAATCATGTGCGAGATAAAGGTCCTGATTCACTCCGGCTTAGTTTGAAGTACGCTGCGTTGAGAGCGTTTTTCTTTGAAGGACCCCCAAAGCAAATACGAGGTAGAGTGCTTAGATCGGGATGGAACAAACAGAAGAATAAAACACTTGCAGGGGCGTGCTATCACTTGTTACATTCACTAAAAGTTTTGTAGACATCCAATTCCACATTTAGCTCCCATTTGCTGTCTTCTGGGAAGATCTTCCCGCGGATTTTCTTAAGATGAGGGTGTTAGTAAAGTCAGGTACTGATGTACGTCAAGTGAGGAGGCCTGGGGTGCAGTCAGCGTTCACAATTATTCCCAAGGTGTTTATAGATTTATAGCAGGAGATCTTCCAATCGATCCTGTATCTTCATGGAGCTGGCTTTGGGGATAGGGACATTCTAATGCTGGTAGAGGTTTGAGACCCTAAGTAGTTCAAGGGAAGGGGAAACTGGATTGCCCATATAGTTTATATACAGATAAGGCATAACATTATAATCAATATTGTGTTGGTCCCCGTGTTGCTGCTAAAACACTTAACATGTCGAGCTTTAACTTCTTCAGCAGTTTGAGCTACAGGAGCTTGTCTGTTGGATCGGACCACACAGACCAGCCTTCAATCCTCACGTGCATCAGAGTCTCAGCCGCCCATGACTCCGTCGCCGGTTCACCACTGTTCCTTCTTTGGAGCACTTTTGATAGATACTGACCACTGCAGACCAGGAACATCCCACAAGAGCTGCAGGAATGCGTTTGGAGATGTTCAAAATGAACATACAAATCTCATGGACACGTGTCAATAAAGGTTTTGTCCATAAATAGTGTGTTATAACACCAACGGGAATGCAGATTTCTGTAGATTCTAGGTTGACGATGTCTAAGTATATATACACCAAGTATGTCTTGTATAATAATGTATCCAAAGTTACAGCAGAAGCAAACATCATTAGCAAGTTACACCATTCCTTTTTTCATAATCTTGACAGAAATCTAATCTACCCCTGATAGCCCCCTTACAGACTATTAGCATATCAAATTATCAAAACAAGCACAAAAAAAAAAGCAGAGGACTAATTAATCGCAAGCTAACCGAACCTACACGATGCCAGATGGAGTGATTTATGATTTCCTCCTACTCTGGCACTCATTAGTCGACGGGCCGACACCAAGTAGAGATGGTCCTGGAGCAAGACCTTCGTTACAAACCCACAACAGGCCCCGTGGTAGCCGTTTTGGCCCGTTGGTAGCCTCGTTAACCTTGAGCCATTATGGAGCGCCGATGACCCTTATAGACTAAGAGCGATTGCGGAAAGGGGCGATAGGCAGCTGGGAATGTAAAACCAAGCTTTGGTCATTTGTTTGTTTTAATTTTATTTTACATTAACTCGTTTATATCGATCCCAGGACTGATTCAGTGGTGGTTTTGGTTATCCATGACAGGAAAGTCTTTTGTGTCAGGGCTTTTTTTTCTGTGCTATAAGAGGAATATAGCACTTCAGGATGTACAATGTAGTATGGTAATGGTAACTCGACATTGCAGAGAGTGAAAGTGTGTGTGTGTGTGTTGGGGTGGGTGAGGAAGGGGCATAATGCCGGCAGGTGACAGGGACTGACAGTGAGTTGAGTGTTGGGTCTTGGCAATGTCAGAAGAGATTATGCTTCGGTGGAGCTGAGCACCCCATGTATTTATGTGTGTGTATGTATGTGTGTGTGTGTGTATCCTTGAGTGATAGAGAGAAAGGGGGTGGTCTCTGCCTGAAGCAGTTCACAAGCTAAAAAGTGCCACTCAGCACTTCATATCCCGGGAGATGAAGCGTGGCTAAGTCGATATGTGCTTCAAGCTTTATCTTGGTTCCACTGAGGAAATAGAAAAAACTTTCGAAACTAAAACCCAAAGTCTTTCGAGTGCTTTTGCTGCCAACGCTGGTCACCGAAATGCTTACTATCAGGTCCAAATCGACAACGGAAAAATCTTCTGGTCTGATGATTATACAGAAATTGCTCAGCTATTATACAAATAGTGTTAAATGGTGTGTTAAATTTCAAGGAACACTATATGGACACTATTTGGACACCTGGCGATAGTATTTGTACCCTCCACTGTCCTGGGAAGATGTTCTAGATTTGATTCTCAAATGTGGAGATTAGTGGCGCTTCATTCAGCCACAAGGGTGTTAGTCAAGTCAGGTACTGATGTAGGTGTGGTGAAGAGGCCTGGGGTGCAGTCAGAATTCCAATTCATACCAAGATTGTTAAGACCGTGTAATGGCTAATACAATGCAAATGTCATTACGCTTCAGGGGAAAGCGTCCTAACATCTTTAGTCGTCCCCGCAGCGCTCTGCGGAATGGAAATTTAATTGGCTCGAGAGGAAAAAAAAAAAGGAGGGAGGCTATTATTGTCCCTTGTTAGTGCCACGGGAACCTTTAAGCGACACGTAGCGAAGCGGAACGTAGTCCAGGACATAAAATACGTACGTTGCATTGGGAAGTCAAAATGCCACAAATCGTGAAAAACGTGAGATATTTACATTAGAAATGTGTCAATTCTATTTTTCCTGAAGAAGCATTAGAGACAGTGTGATTAGAGTGAAGGAACACTGCTAATTTGAGAGGTGTGTGTGTGTGTGTGGGTGTGGTCTCAGGGTTAAGGGTCAGACTCAAGTTTGCTGTCATCATTTGCAGTCTTTTCATCTCTTTTTCTTTTTCTCTTCATCTTGCTCGTAAGAGAGCTGATGATGATGGATGGAAGGGAGTGACAGTGACACACACACACACCCACCCATCTATCCATCCACACACACCCCCACACACACGTGTTGCATCGTTCAAAAGGACCGTCATGCCACTCAGCCCCGTATTCCATTCGTGTATATGTCAAGGAAGTGATGGAGGGATGGAATGAATGTTGTGTTAATTCATGTGCACGTCTATAAATGTGTGTGTGTGTGTGTGTGTGTGTGTGTGTGTGTGTGTGTGTGTGTGTGTGTGTGTGTGTGTGTGTGTGTGTGCGTGTGTGTGTGCATGTGGGTAAGGGAAAAGAAGTATCTGTGTTTTTAAGGCTTGGCTCCAGTGCATCTATTGAGAGGCTGTCTCTCTCACACACACACACACACACACACACACACACACACACACACACACACACACACACACACGAGCTTTTGATCTCGGAAACCAGTTTTACAGTATTTAAAGGTATGCGCCACACACTATATCTCGAGTCCTTTATGTTTTTTGAAGGGAAAGAAAATGTTTTTCTGTTTGTTTTACTGGTTTCCATTAGCATGCTTCGTTTTATAAGGTTTTCCATCGCCATTACACCAACCAAACGATGTGCGATTTCATCTCCAGCCTCCAGTTTTTGTAGGTATCTTCTACGTTGCAATATAAAGTAATGGACAAAAGTCTATATAATGTCTACCCTGACTTTTTTAGCCAAGTGTTTGGCCAAAGAAGGAGCCACACAATCGTATAGGATGTCTTCTGATATGGCAACATTACATTTTAAACCAGAAGACACAAAGCTGCTTCCACATGGCGATGCACCTGTGCACAAAGCTAGCGCTATGAAGATATGGTTTACATGGGGTGGAAGTTTGTGGAAGGGTCCCTGGTGGTCTAGTGGTTAGGATGCGGCGCTTTCACCGCTGCGGCCCGGGTTTGATCCCCGGTCAGGGAACCAACCCCAGCCACTCTTAGTGCCGGTCCCAAGCCCGGATAAATGGGGAGGGTTGCTTTAGGAAGGGCATCCAGCGTAAAAACATGTGCCAAATCAAACATGCGGAGGATCCGTTGTGTGCGACCCTTAACAGGAGAAGCGAAAAGAAAGTTTGTGGAAGATCTCGAGTGGGTGCTGTAGACAGGGATTCTGCAGCTTTCACCAAGTCATATGTAAGACTTTTTTATGTCCTATTTAAGATCAATAGGATTGAAATTTACGACTTTTATCACATCAAAAACATGCATATAAGACTTCGTCGCAAAGAAAAGTCACGAACTGTCGAGGTCGCGAGTGGTATTGAGGTTCCACTGTGTAATAAATATATATATATATATATATATATATATATATATATATATATATATATATATATACACACACACACACACACACACACACACACACACACACACACACACACACAGTACATACAGCTTTTTCTTCTCTCATATTTATTTTATTCCAGATGGCCTCCTTTTCCTATTATTTTATTCTTTCCCCTTTATACTTTCACTTTCTCCAAGTTGAAACGAGGACTACAAAGCAGATGCTGCAGTTTCTGACAGCTCTGATGCAGTCGTTCGCAAAAAATGGAAAAGAATTTAATACCATAATGCATTACCATAGATGCACAGCCATCTCTCTTTTTTTTTTATTTTTTTTTTTTCTTCATCCACTAGTTATAAAGAAAAGGGCACTCGGTCACTTTCCCAAAGGAAACTCAAAGTGTTCGGGGGGGGGAGGAAGAGAGATAAGGAAGGGTTTTTAAGAATACGGTTTGAACGACTGTATTGGGGAAAATAAAAACGGAGCAAATTGAAGTAGCTGTTGTGAAATGAGTTTTACAATCAATTTTGTTTGAGTTTATAATCATATTTCTTTATTGTGTGTGTGTGTGTGTGTGTGTGTGTGTGTGTGTGTGTGTGTGTGTGTATTTTTGCTGTATTCAGAGGTGAGGTCGAGCAATTTGATGGGAAAAAGTTGCACCAGAGTTGGGTTACGTACCTGATTATATAAATAAGAAGAATATATTCCACGTACACTATTGAGAAACCTGACTTTTTCAGCCATATGTGATTGTTACCCAAACCGTTACCACAACTTTAGAGGCACACAATTGTAGAGGATGTCTTTGGATTGGTTAGAAGGAAATGTTCCATTGACTGGTACTAAGAGATTCAAAGCTGTTCCAGAATGACAATGCTCCTGTGCACAAAGCCAGCTCCATGGAGATATTTTTTAGATATGAAATTTCACAAATGTCTCAACTGCAGTTCAAGGCGCAACTCACAAGCGAGATTGCAAGCTTTAATAAATAGTAAATGTTGGAACAGAAGATCCTTATTTTTTGTTGTTTTTTTTTTGTTTGGTTTTTTTTGGAAAACCCGAGTTTCTTGCACTCCAACCCATTTTACTCTTTAAAGCAACTTCAAACAGATTCCTTGAACCGTGCTTACAGGCAAAAACACAAGCCTGGGGCCTTCCTAGCAACTCGCTTCAGGCGAAGATCCATCCTCCTCACCTGAAAGCACATCACTTTGAGCGTTTAAGGGTCTGACGAATAGAGCTGCAGGGGTTATCTTTGAAAATGAAATGGTAACCCTCACTGTTTTGTCCTCGGACAGATTATTTATTTTTGGTGTTTCTGGCAACCCTTTAGAAGGAAATCCTAGCTCTAAAAATTAGAGAGACCAGGATGGAAGATTGGTATAGCTCGTCATTTACTTCTGAGGTGCCAATATTTATGATTTACTTCTAGACTTGTGTTTCTCCCCCCAAAGATAAAAAATCAGACCAAACACAAATAAAATTATTTTTGTGGAACTCATTTAGTTTCTATTTGCTACTATAATAGTCTCTGCTCTACTGGGAAGATGTTCCACAAGATTTTGTGGAGATTCATTCAGCCTCAAAGCAAAGTCAGGTACTGATGTAGGTGAGGTGAGGAGGCCTGGGGTGCATTCAGGGTTTCAATTCATCCCAAAGGTGTTTAATAGGGTTGAGGTCAAAGCTCTTTAGCAGAAGATCTTCCACACCAACCCATATGTCCATGGAGCTGGCTTTGTACACAGGAGCGTTGTCATGTTGGAACAGGTTTGGGCATTTATGGCATTTAGCAGATGCCCTAAACTAGGGCGACTAACATTTATCTCATTCTTATAACTGGGTAGCTATGGCCTTGCTCAGAGGTCCAGGAGTGGTAGCTTAGTGTGGCCGGGATTTGAAAACACGGCCTTCAGGTCCACAGTCCAATAGTATTCCAGAGGTAGTCCGCTAAGCTACCACCTCCCTAGTTCATGTGAAGGAAAAATGTAATGTTGGGGCATCCAACGACGTCTTATACAATTGTGTGCCTCCAAATATGGGGCATCAAATATAGCGGAAAAAGTCAGGTACTTTTCCAATACAGTGTATATACAGGATTCACAAGAGGCAATTTCGCGTAGTTAAATGCAGAATTAAGCTACCATTTTCTTTTTTTTTTTCATATCCTTCCTCAGCAGGCTAAACGGCTTTGTGTTTGCCCTTTGTGTTTTACCGTTTCAATTTAATTGCTGTTTTAATTCACACCAAAGCCACAATCTGACTCACTTCGGACTGTAAATTATGCAGCCATGCCCACTCTTGCTGGAGACATCGCCGCGGAACGCCGTGGCCTAATTTAGCTGGAAAATGAGATGTTTGCGAAGCTGTTCCACTCGCGCTAACAATTTTTCCATTACGCTCGCTCTCTCTCTCTCTGTTCTTCGAAAGGTGGCGTTTTGCATGGCCGCGGTGTACAGACTGATTTGACACGAATGCTAACAGATCTATTATTTTGCACTTACACACACACACACACACACTCCCGCAAGCGAAAGCTAAAAGGGAAAACAGACCTGCCCTCACTCCTCGCACGTTTCACCGCTGATGCGTCCGGTCGAGATTGTAATTACGATCTCTTCTCGCTCTTTTGCTCTTTTCCTGTCCAGCGTGCGCCCCATGAGAATGCGGTGTCTCTCATCTTTTTTTTTTTTTTTTTTTACCGCAGAGGCTCTTTCCGATCAACTCAATCATTTCCGTCATCTCCTGTTTTGCAGCTAGCTTTAGTAGCCTCTCGGAAAGTCATATTAATATTGTATATCTGGCTAGTTAGCTAGTTAAATGCGTTGTTTAAACATACACTGGACTCACGAGACTTTGGATTGGGCCAGGGCATTATTAAAGTTAGGTCCTGATGTAGGTGAGGTGAAGAGGGATTCAGTCAGCGTTGTTCCAAAGCTATTCACTAGGGTTGAGGTCAGACCTCTATAGGACGCCACTTAAGATCTTCTACTCTATTTAATGTAAAGCATAAACTCTTCATAGAGTTGACTTTGTGCATTGTCATGCTGGAACAGGTTTGGGTCATCTAGTTCAAATGATGGGAAAATTTCATGCTAGCCCATACAAAGACGTCTTATACGATTGTGTACCTCCAACTTTTTTGCTAACAGTTTGTGGAAACTGGAAAAGACTATATGAACAAGATTTTTTTTTTCTAAGGAGGCCAAGCTACTAAAATTTGCTTAGCCAGTTTTAAAGAAAGTAAGTCGTTTGTTTAAATCGAAACAAACAGAAGCGACTTCTTTCTTTATTATTTTATCATAATTGGACAAATATTACTATTTATCTTATGCTTTTTTGGCATGACGGTGGACCAGTTATTTAATACGTAAGCAGGCAATTAGAATACATAACTGACCAGAAATTTCCAATATACCAATGGAATTTTTTTGGCCCAAAGCAACTTACAGTCAGGGAATACAACAAGCAAGGGTCTAAAGAATTGTTGTCTCCAGATGTTTGCCTACTGTAAATGCAATACGAGACTGTCATGTCATTTCCCAGTAAACACCACAAACATGGCCACCAGTTCCCACACACTACAGCGTACACACTCCCCAAGCTTTTGATTAATCACCACTGTTCCCAGTAAGACACTCACCCACAGTATAAAAATAACTGTTCAATTTTAACCTTTGCGGGGTATACGCTTAGTTGTCTTTTAATTCTATTGATACGAAGCCCTAATGCCTGGTTTGATGCAGGGACGTCTAGCCGTGCTATTAGCTGATCAACATTGAATCACGTTTTAAAGTTGTTCTTATTAAAGTCGCCTGTACCTAGAGCTACATTCGTCTGGTCTTTACATGATAGACGTTATATTGAGGGATGTGGTTTTTAAAAAATGCTTTTGTGTAGCACAGTACTGTTGAATTTCATTCGGTCCCACATCTGGTGCCATACGGTGTCAAATTTATGGACATTAGTAGAAAAAATCCCTGCAGGATGTCTTCAGGGCTGCGGAGTAGGTGTGTACTCTTTCCCTGTTAAGAAAATCGACACAAAAAAGACGGGTAAAGGGAAGACTGGAGTTTGTTTGACAACATAAAAAGCGCGTTTCATTCTTTAATACGCTCGAAAACCTGTTATTGGGAGATAATCAACTTCGAGGTGGCACTGAGCGGTCGCCATCTTGCTCACACATTCCCACCAGCTTTCGCTTATGTTTCTCTTTTGCGCTCATATATTTTCTAAGTCTGTATTTTATCGCTCCCTCTCCCTCACTATTTTTTCTTCTCCATCTGCCATCTTAGCTGGCCGTCTGAGCGTTGGCAAGTCTTCACAAACCCAGTATCCGCTGGGGTCGGGAAATGCTTTCTGGAAAGCAACAAAAGGATTTAAAAATAAGCTCTGGTCTGTTCCACATTTTAATGAGGCCTCAGCTTATTTGCATGGAAACAGACAAACCTTCCTACTATTTTAATAAAAACAAGGGGATATGTGTGTGCTATAAAAAGCCCTCAAATGGATTCATATATTAAGAAATCTGGAGGCCCCCTCCCCCAAGAAACATTCGTGCAGCAAGGTAACAAATTCATTTCTTGCTAATGCAATCGGAAAAAGACAAGGTTAAGGGAAAACATTTGAGATACCATCGTTACAGCCGAGATTTGATGAGTGTCTGGTCATTTTTGTTTTGCTGAGGTATTTTGAGTCAAGTCTATTCGAGTTGTCCTGAGTTGAGTTTTTGTTGACTCGTCTGCTTAAGTTTAAAGCTTTTTAAGCTCCAGTTGAGTCCTGTCAAGTTGTTATGCATTGAATCTGATTAAGTCGAGTGTGGCCGAGTCTTTTGAAGTTGAGTTGTGTCTGGTTGAGTCTAGTTGAGTTGTCTAGTTAATTTAAAGATTTTGTCTTCTTGAGGTGTTATATCGACTCAAGGCTTGTTTTGAGTTTAACCTGATTCTTTGTTGAGCTTGGTCAGGTTTTGTCTTTAGTCATATCTGAATCGTTCTGGGTTGTTTTGTTAGGTCTAGTTGAGTTTATTTGAGTCAAGTTAAACCTTTTTGAGTCTGGTTAAGTCAAATCAACTTTGTCTGAGTCTTATTGATCCTTGCCCTGTTTAGGTCAATTGTGGTCTAGTCTGTAGTCATTTTAAATTGAGTTTGGTTGAGTTGAGTTATGTTTTTTATTTTGCCGGGTCTAGTTGAGTCTAGTTTAGTCTTGCCAAGTCATTTTGTCGATCTTTGTCATCTTTTGTTCGAATTCTGGTTTGAGTCTCCAATTCTTTTAAGTCAAATCTGTTCAAATCATCCTAAGACAAATGTATCTCAATCTTGTTGATATTTCTTAATCATTCTGATCAAATCTTGATGTGCCATATTGATTTCAACCTGCTTGCCAACTTGTCTTTCTTTCTCTGGTTGTTGAACTTTCTTGTCTGCAAGGCAACTGTGACTAAATGCTAATATACAAAATTCTACACATCTAGGCAACTGATCTTTGATCTTTAACCTCCCACCATCCAAGGTCCCTTCAGGACATCCTTCCTAAAATTTGGTGATGAATTTTTTTTCTACTAAATATATATGTATATATTTTGGGGTTTGCTCATAGCTGGTGGTTAATGAAAAGGTTGGTGGCAAAGGTGGCAGGTTTTAAACCACCCTATACCCCTTAGAGATTTGACCACAATTTGAAGCTAGGGTATAGACGGGTATAGAAATGCTTTAGTGGGGGCTGTCAAGGCTTTTTTGGGCTAACCTGGTTAATAATATTAAGAACTGCACTACTGCCAATTCATCACCAGAAGGGTTGGGTGATACTCTTGTTTTGGTAATGAAATGCATCTAAATTATGATCACATGAAGGAACTTTCTTTTTTCACTAGAAGGTTACTAAAGAGTTTCTGAGAAATCCGTTGAGAATTTCTTTTTCCATATCATTTCGGTAATCTGTTTGTTCATCCATTTCAAGGGAACACTCTGGGGCCTGGCTTTCATTAAACACTAAAAAGACTTTTCAACAGAAATTCTCAAAAATTAATCCATATCCAGTGTAAGGGGAAACATGCTTGCTGTGTTTTTTTTTTTTTTTTTTTTTCAGGTCATAGTTAGAGTACTTGTAAAACAGGGGGCACTCAGGGAAGAATGATAAGACGTGTTCCTTGTGGGAGCCTCGCCGGTCGTTTTCACCTCAAGATGCCGTGTTGTTTGGAGTTCACAACATGTTTTGACTTGCACAGTGTTGTTTGTGTCCCCAGGCTTTTGTTCCAACTTTAGTAAGTCATGGGTTATTATTGTCCATGCTGAATTCTCAAAAATGATTGGTCAAGAGGTGGTTAACTTTCTAGAATAGCAGCTCAGTTAATGTACAGGTTCATGTACTTGTAATTTGGGGGGTACATTCAGTAGTATTTTTGAAAGGTGTCTCCAGTGCAACTTTGTTTTTCTGACACGGAAAAGTCTCGAGTACAAGGGGCTTGATTGTTTCTTTGTAGCTTGGCAGTTAATTGGTCTTATTAACTTCAAAGATAGAAGGAAATAGACTTTGGTATGGTGGGAATAATGATTTAAAGCTAAAACAAACTTACTTTGTGTTTATCCATCAGTCAGAGTTTTTATAAAAGAGAAGTTTCAATTTATCTATATCTATATTCTTAGATCGTAGATGGCCTATTACAAGAATCCCCATCCGTTACATACTATTCACGCCACTGCAGTTGCGCTTTAGCTGGCGGACTACTTCAAGCAACTGAAAGAATGAAATAGAACCACTGAAACTTGGTGTGGTCCAAAACATCTTTCATGGAATGGTTTTAGGGGATATGTTCTTTAAGCTATTATTATGATCTCAAAGTTACTAAGTCCAAGGTTTTGCTTCTTTACTACTATGGATTTACAACATTTATAGCATTTTGCTCTTCTCCAGAAAGACTAATAATAATCTCATTTATACAGCCAAGCATTTGAGGGTTGAGGGCCTTGCTCAAGGTCCCAGCAGTTTCAGTTGTGCTGGGATTTAAACTCATTATCTTCTGATCAGACATCCAACACCTAACCACTGAGCTACCACCTCTTAATGGGTTTATCTGTACATTTTGATAAAAAGACAGCTAGGTGGAGCTAGATGTGGCAGATGCTGAGATTTTATTAAGTTAATCAGAGAGACCGTGAAGGTAGGATGTTTTGGAGACAAGATGATGACGTTGTTCAGAGGAGGGGATTATGGTATATCGGTGGATGAATGCTGAGGATGGACCTACCAGGCAGGAGGAAAAGAGGAAAGCCAAGTAGGGGGTTTATGGATATGGTGAGGGAAGACATGCAGTCTGTTGGTTTAAAAGAGGTAGGTGTAGAGGACAGGGGGGTATGATGATCTGCTGCGGTGCCCCCTATTGGAAGTAGTAGAAAGAAGAAGAAGATTAGCTCTGTGCATTGATGTCCAATTAGATCTTTTTTTTTAATTGGTAATTTGTCAACTTTTGATGCTTGGGTGGTCAAGTTTCTTTTTCTTCGGGTTCTTAAGCTTCCAAATAGTTGGTTGGGATAGTTGGTGGTTTTGATATATTAATTTGTAGCCATGTTAGGAGTGTTAATGTTACATCCAGGGTGTATTTCCACTTAGCGTCTGCTGTTCATAGGATAGGCTCAGGGTCCAATCTTAACTAAAAAAAAAAAAAACGCTTAATGCATATGAATTATTAGTATTCAGGCAGTTAGTGTTTCGAAAAGAAAAAAACTGCTGAGATTTTCAGGTGGTTTTAGTATTTGTTTAATTTTGCGGTGGGAGCTGAGATGCACCTGGCAACATTGTCCGTAGGGGGGATAAACCAGCAGTGATCAAAGAGGTGGAAATGCAGCAAGACGTGCCGGCTGGTTTATTTAGCGAAGCAAAGAACCGATAGGAAACAGAGAGGAAGGTAGCATGGTCGAGTTTTCCCTCAAACACGTTCCACTGGGTGCCGTTACAGCTGCAAGCAAAACAAGCGAAATAAAAAAACGCACCCGGAAATCAAATCGCTACAAAAGTATGATAAATGAAACTCGTGCACAAAGTCTGTGCACAAACAACAAACATTTCCTTTCCCTTTTTTTGCTCATAAGACAATGCATTGAAATCTCCTTTTCACTTGTAGATGATAATTCGATAATTCATGCGTTGTCATTGTGCACCAAAAAATCAGCAAACAATAAAAATGAGTATAATTGGAAAATGTACTCATTTGCATGTCGCAATGATGCGATTGTCCTCTTGTCATGTGTGGATTTGGGTATAAATTTTAGGCTGTAGATAATATCGAAGATTCCTGCCTTTTATTTGTTTGGAAGAAAAGAAATACCCTGTAAATAGGGATTTTTACCGCTGAGATTCCTCCTGGAATAGTCTAGGGTGAAATTCCAAGAAGAAAATGGGGCTAAAACAAATACAAAACATCGTCAGGGACAAGATGAACCTTGTGCATTGAATCTACATCAGTTATTGATGTTCCAAATCAAAAAAATCTTTTGAAACACAAGAGCGTCAGAGCTGTCGAGGTGGAAAACAATTCACATTCTGACCAATGAGAAAGAAGAATTTAAGAACAACCATGTAAACATGCGGTAAAGCTTTTATTATTTTATTATTTTTATTATAAAAGTCCCTCAAGTACTTATTAGAATCATGAGATGGGGTTTTCCTTCCTTCCTTCCTTCCTTCATGACTTTTTCACTTTTCTTTCTTTCTTTCTTTCTTTCTTTCTTTCTTTCTTTCTTTCTTTCTTTCTTTCTTTCTTTCTTTCTTTCTTTCTTTCTTTCTTTCTTTCTTTTCTCCCTTCCTTCCTTTCCATCTCACCTTTCTTCCTTCCTTCCTGTCTTTTTCATTTTCCTTCCCACTTTCCTTCCTTCCTGTCTTTTTCCCTTTCCTCCTTCCTTTCTTCCTTCTTTCCTTTCTGTCTTTTTCCCTTTCCTTCCCTCTTTTCTTCCTTTCCATCTCACCTTCCTTCCTTCCTTCCTTCCTTCCTTCCTTCCTTCCTTCCTTCCTTCCTTCCTCCTGTCTTTCTATTTCATCTTCCTTCCTTCCTTCCTTCCTTCCTTCCTTCCTTCCTTCCTTCCTTCCTATTCCTTCCTTCCTTCCTTCCTTCATCCTTTTTCAGCCTTCTCTCCCTTCTGATATTTGCCTACTTTTTAATTCCTTGCTTAATTTTCACTTCTATTTCTTCTGTTCATCATTCTTTCTTTCTCGGATTCTACATTACTTTTCCTCCACCTTATCTACTTCATCCCTCCCTTCTTTCCATTCTTCCTTTTTTTTAGCTTTTCTTCCTTTCTTTCCTTCTTTCAACCACTGCTATTATTGTTTTTTTCTTTCCTTCTTACCTTCCTTATATCCCTTCTTCCTTCCCTCTATCCATCTATCTCTATCTTCTGTGCATTTAACCCTTCAACAGGATTGAGGTCAGAGCTCTACAGAGGGACACAGGAGTATTGTCATTCTCAAACACTTGAAGTGAAGGGAAAAGTTCATGCTAGCGCCCCCAAAAGACTAAAAATCAAATCAAATTGTGTGCCTTCAACTTTGTGGTAACAGTTTAAGTGTCCCGTTAGTTTTGTCCAAAAAGTATACAATATAACGTACAGCTGTTGTGTTTTGGGAATTTTTTCCCTCCGCAATCCCTTTCTGGTGTAATGATATGATGAAAGATCTCCGAGTCTGAATCTGTTTTTTTTTTTGAGCGTGTGGACAGAGTCATATTGATCTGCTCACAAGAGGACGCGTGATCAGTGAAAAGCCGCCTCTGCCCAATCGATCTTCAGCGTTATTGGCAGCCGACTTGAGCGGTCCGAGTCCTGGGCCGAGACAGAGGCGAATGCTAATGCGCTACGCTCGATTGGACACGCGAACACAAGAGACAAGGTTATGGTCGTAGTTGTGACGTGGAATGCGGCGCTCACGTGTGGGTGTTTTAAGTGCTGACAGGCCTGGGGGTCCCGAGCTGGCATATGATATCAGGGTTTCAGAAAACCGAACATAGTGTGTGTGTGTGTGTGTGTGTGTGTGTGTGTGTGTGTGTGTGTGTGTGTGTGTGTGTGTGTGTAACCTTCTTTCTTTCTTTCTTTCTTTCTTTCTTTCTTTCTTTCTTTCTTTCTTTCTTTCTTTCTTTCTACCTTAAATTTTTATTTCCTTCCTTGTTTCTTTGTTCCCTCTCTCCTTCTTG